>NW_027507764.1:453413223-453930723 GCF_037356315.1 Lithobates pipiens | reverse complement strand
GCTGGATTCCCAACTTTGCACAAAAGGCTCGGCAGAACCGGGAGACAGACTGACTGCCCTTATCCGAGACAATCACCTTGGGTAGCCCATATAAGCAAAAGATCTCCTGAGCAAAAATGGAAGCCAGTTCCTTAGAGGTGGGCAACTTCTTAAGTGGAATACAATGACACATCTTTGAGAACCGGTCAATCACCATAAGTATAACAGTGTTGCCTTGGGAGTTGGGCAATTCCACAATGAAATCCATAGACAGGTGAGTTCAGGGCCTCTCTCCACTGGGTATGGGTTGTAGGAGGCCCACTGGAAGGTGTCGTGGAGTCTTACTCTGAGCACACACAGGACAGGCAGCTACAAAGGCAGTAACATCAGCCCGTAGACTAGGCCACCAGAATTGTTGGGAGATGGCACAAATGAGTTGATTCTTCCCAGGATGGCCAGCTGCCTTGGGAGAATGGTAAGTCTGGAGCACTGCAGTACGGAGACTCTCTGGGACAAAGCAGTGGTCACAAGGTTTATCAGGAGGAGCATGGACCTGAGCAGCAAGAATTTTGTCACACAAATGAGAAGTAAGACTGGTGCGAACCGTAGCCAAGATACGATCAGGAGGAATCATAGAACCTGGAACCGACTATGACTTGGAAGTGGAGGAAAATTGTCATGACAAGGCATCAGCCCTTACATTCTTAGTACCGGGTAAGAATGAGACAATGTAATTAAAGCTTGACAAGAAAAGAGCCCATCGCGCCCTTCTGGGAGAGAGTCGCTTAGCCTCGGACAAGAATGTAAGATTATTATGGTCAGTAAGAATAATCACAGTGGTACCTTCAAGGAGATGTCTCCATTCTTTCAGGGCTAAAATGATCGCCAACAGCTCTCTGTCACCAATCTCATAATTGCATTCAGCAGGTGACAATTTCTTGGAAAAGTAACCACACGGATGCATAGCGCTCTCAGAGTTAGAACGTTGAGACAGAAGGGCGCCAACTCCAGTCTCAGAAGTATCAACTTCTAGGATAAAAGGCAACGTAGGATCAGGATGTGCCAACACAGGAGCAGAAACAAAGGCAGCCTTGAGTGTCTCAAAGGCCTTAATGGACTCCGGAGACCAACTCTGTGGGTTACCGCCCTTTCTGGTCATATCAGTCAGAGGCTTGACCAGAGATGAGAAGTTAGGAATAAACTTCCGATAGTAGTTGGCAAAGCCCAGGAAACGCTGCAGAGGACGTAAACCCACGGGTCAAGGCCACTGTAGGACTGCCGACAGTTTCTCTGGGTCCATCAAAAAACCAGCAGTGGAAATATCATAGCCCAGGAATGTAACCTGTTCACAATGAAACTCGCACTTCTCCAGTTTACAATAGAGTTTACAATAGAGATTGTTCTCCCTTAGTTTTTGAAGTACTTGACAGACATCTGTGTGGTGGCCTTCCAGGGACTTGGAAAATATGAGGATATCATGGAGATAAACCACCACACACAATTGTAACAAATCTCGGAGGACATCGTTAATAAATTCCTGGAAAACTGCCGGGGCGTTACAAAGGCCAAAAGGCATTGCCAGGTATTCATAATGGCCTGTTCTGGTATTAAATGCAGTTTTCCACTCGTCGCCCCCCTTAATGCACACGAGATTGTATGCCCCTCTCAGGTCAAGCTTTGTGAAAACCGTTGCTCCCTTGAGGCCGTCAAATAATTCTGTAATCAATGGAATCGGGTAGGCATTCTTAATTGTGACACGATTGAGACCCCTATAATCTATACAAGGTCTCAGTTCACCACTCTTCTTTTTCACAAAGAAGAAACCAGCACCAGCAGGAGACGAGGACTTGTGGATGAAACCTCGTCAGCAACATACTCCTCCATGGCCTTATCCTCCAAGACCGACAAAGGGTAAACCCGGTCACGAGGAGGTCTGGCACCAGGTTGAAGGTCAATTGCGCAATCATAAGGCCGATGTGGAGGCAAACTACTGGCTTGACCTTTATCAAAGACATCGCCAAAATCACGGTACTCCTCCGGCAGGGAGGGGAGTGCAGCAGTGCACAGGACCTTGGATACCTTCAGGAAGCATGTCTCACTGCATTGTGGTGACCAGGAGAGAACCTCAGCATGGAGCCAATCAAAAGAGGGGTTTTGCCTCTGTAACCAAGGATAACTAATAACCAGCGTAAATCTGGGTGAGGAAATAACTTGGAATTGGATTATCTCATGGTGAAGAGCCCCTACAGCCATGGACAATGGAACCGTTTCATGAGTTACATGGGCAGGCTGTAAAGGTCTCCCGTCAAGAGCCTCAATGGCAAGTGGAGTGTCACGCAGTTGCAGCGGAATCAAGTGCTGCAAAACAAATGCAGCATCAATAAACAGGCCTGCAGCCCCAGAGTCGATTAGCGCCTGTATCTCGATGGACGACTCAGCCCAAGAAAGGGTGACCAAAACCAGGGGCTTATCCTTCTGGATAACTGGGGATGAAACAATGCCACCTAAGGTCTGTCCATGACAGGACCTCAAGGTTTGGGCGTTCCCTGGACGGGTAGGACAAGACTTCAAAAAGTGACCTGCCTGGCCACAATAAAGGCACAATCTCTCCCTCCTCCTAAAGGCTCTCTCATCCGCAAGAGACGCGTGAAGCCCAGGTGCATGGGTTCATCTTCACTGACCAACTCGGTACCAGGAGGCATGGGAGGTGAGGGAGGCATGGGTGGGACTACAAAGTTCGGAGGCAAACGTACAGGAGGCTTCTGCAAGCGCTTCTTAAGAGAAAGTCTTTCTCTGAGTCTGGAGTCAATGAGGATGGCAAACGAGATCAAGCTCTCCAACTCAGTGGGTATATCTCAGGCTGCTATCTCATCCTTGATGAAATCCGAGAGACTATGAGAAAATGCAGCCACGAGGGCCTCATTGTTCCAAGCAACCTCTACTGCCAGAGTACAGAATTCAATGGCGTAGTCAGCAACAGTTCTCGTACTCTGTTTGATGGACATGAGGCACTTGGCAGCAGAAGCGGAGCGTGCGGGAACATCAAAAACCCTTTTAAAGGAGGCCACAAACTGAGGTTAACTCAAGACAAAAGGTTTTTGCGCCTCCCATAGAGGGTTAGCCCAGACCAAAGATATCACGAAACCTACTTTGTTTCTGTCCGCGGGAAACGCCTGGGGCAGTATTTCGAAGTATATCTCAACCTGATTGAGAAACCCTCTGCATTGAACTGGATCACCCCCAAATTGCTGGGGAAGTGGAGCAGAACCAGACATACCTCTTATAGAGGTAATACTCGAGGCGGGTGCCTGCACAGAGACTGGCGCAGCAACAGGGACGGCCTATGACTCAGGTTGTACCGGAGCAGCCACGTGGGGGATTTCAGGTGAGCCGTGCGATTCAGGAGCGTTTGTAATGCCAAGGCAAACTGATCCATGCGGTGATCTTGCTCATCCAATCTGGAAAAAATATTACCAACAAGTAGATTGACTGTATCTTCTGAATTCATGGCCTTCGCGTACTGTCAGGAACCATGAAACAGACAGAGACAGAAGTACAATCAAATCACACTAGTTTATTAATAAAAATAAAAAGGTAAATAGAAAAAAGCGTAGTCAAGCATAGCCAGAGTCCAGTAGCCAAATCGGGTAGTCAGCCAGTCCAAAGTTCACAAACCAGATCAGGTAATCAGCCAGTCCAGACGTCAGGGATCCAAGGAGAGCAACTGCAAGCAGGATAGAAGCCAGGAGGGATGTCAGCAAGCCAGTCTTGAAACAAACAGCAGGAGATGGTTCCTAGTGATGTGACCAACGCAAAGGCAAAGGAAAGAGTGAGCTGGAAGGCTTTAAATGGGCAGGTCAGACGAGCATCATCGGGAACAGCTGGTAACTGTGGAAAGAGAAGAGAGATGGCAATTAGCCAACAGCTGAGCGGCGAACCCAGACGAGGAAGGGCTAAGCCAGCCCTGACAACTTGTCAAAAACCGCCGCTTGTGTTTTTTAACCCTTTTGACACTTTTTTGTGAAATGGTAACCCATTACCAATTTACACGGAGGGGCTGGGATCTGGGGGTCCCCTTGTTAAAGGGTGCTTCCAGATTCCGTTAACCCCCCCGCCCGCAGACCCCCACAAACACCGGGCAAGGGTTGTGGGGATGAGGCCCTTCTCCCCATCAACATGGGGACAAGGTGCTTTGGGGGGCTGCTATCCCAAAGCACCCTCCCAATGTTGAGGGCATGTGGCCTGGTACGGTTCAGGAGGGGGGCGCTCTCTCGTCCCCCCCTCTTTTCCTGCGTCCTGCCAGGTTGCATGCTCGGATAAGGGTCTGGTAGGGATTTTGAGGGGGATCCCCCACCATTTTTTTTATTTTGGCACGGGGTTCCCCTTAATATCCATACCAGACCGGAAGGGCCTGGTATGGAATTTAGGGGGACTTCCACGCATTTTTTTCTTTAATTTTGGTTCGGGGTTCCCCTGTGGGGAAATTCCATGCCGTTTTTATCAATCAATTTTATGTGTATTTTTGGGCCAACAATTCAATATAGCCGCAAGTAGTTTTAAATGACCTTTTTTCCTTTAGAAATATCATTTTTCTGTCAGACTAAACACAGGAAACATGTGCCCCTTTACAGGCATACTATAGACACCCCCCAGGTAAGAAATTTAAAGGAATATTACACTTTTTTTTTTTTAAAACATTTTATTGGGAAAAACAAGGGAAATAATACAGACATATAGGAAAGTAAAAGACATTCCATCGTATCTTACGGAAACCCGTATCCATTGGTTGAAAAAACAGCTAATGTCACAAACAGTTATCAGAGATAATACGTGAACACTTACAAGCACCATGGAGGTGATAGATCTGAACCACAGTTACCCTGGAGGGGTGTTATAGCTGAATCGTGATTGGTGCTCAAACAAGGGTGAATCTAAACTGTCTACGCTATCGAAATACCTTCCCTAGGCAACTTCCAAAAGGGCCTAAGATTATGATGACACTTAAGGAATAATTAAGGATAGCAGGGTATAGTGTACACTTCCAATACTACTCCCGGTAACCTATCTCATTGAGATTCTGCAGTCGTAATTAGTACAGCGTTGCACCTGGTTCCCGTATTCTACACGTCGTAATATACGTCTTCAAATTCTCATGAATGACTAGGCATGGGTGGGGTGTGGGGAGGGGTGGGGGGTGAACCAGGGAACAGAGGTAAAGGTATCCTCAAGGAGGGGGGACAAACAATAAAAAAAAAAAAAAAGGGGGGGGAGGAATACACAAGTGGGAGCAGAGATAGGGGAGAAGCATTAATCCCTTATGGCAGGGGGAGGAATTTCGCTCTCTGCTGACTCAATTTTGCCACTTCCCCCATCTCAGAGGCTGTTTTGACATGTTCATGGGATATGCCGAGAGGAGAAACCTACTTAAATTCCTGTTGGTGCCATAACTCCAGAGTATTTTGGGGTGGAGGAATATTACACTTTTATTGTTTCACTTTAAGCATTATTAAAATCACTGCTCCCGAAAAAACGTCAATTTTTAAAACTTTTTTTCCATTGATACATGTCCCCTGGGGCAGGACCCAGGTCCCCAAGCACTTTTTATGACAATACCATGCATATAAACTTTTAAAATTAGCACTTTTGATTTCTCCCATAGACTTTTAAAGGATGTTCCGCGGCTTTCGAATTTGCCGTTAACACCCAAAATTGTTCACTGTTCGGTGAACTGGCGAACAGCCAATGTTCGAGTCAAACTCATGTTCGACTCAAACATAAAGCCCATCCCTAGTAATGATTAAAAGCATGTGCAACCTATGTACACCTCTCACCAGCCAAGAGGGGCCCAGATCCTCAAGCCCACAAAAAGGGGGTTCACAGCAATCACTGTGGCCCTCAAATGCCAATCCTAGTAAACAAATAAAGCACAACCCTTAGACTAGTGCCATATCCAAGATATAAAAGTATGTAGAGTATATAAATCAGATAAAACATGGGTGACAATTGTGAGAAAACTGCTAGCAAATATTCCTACCCGTGATGAAGACTTGGGACACTTGATCTATCCAAAATTAGGAACCAACTTCTATATAACAAAAAAGCCAGGGAAGATACGCATCCAGCGAGAATTATCCCCAAATTTTCAAACCAACACCAACAAGTCAGGAAAATTGTACAACAATTTTGGCATGTGCTCACAATGAACCCCGTCATAGGTCAGTTTGTTCTCTCCTCTAGGCATGCCAGCTGCAACACTGCATGACATAGTTTAGTGTCATAATTGTTGCAAAGCTTGGGGAAACTGTGCTGTCACCATCACCAGCCGTAAGGATGTAATGATAGGAAAAGAGGAAGGCGAAGGCAGAGATCTTCTGGGCTGGACGACTTAAGTAGGCAGGACTGATGAGCAGGATATCATCAACAGCTGGGTACCTGTGGAGAGATAGGAGCTGGCAATTAGCCGACAGCTGAGTGGCCAGCTTAGAGAAGGAAGGGCTAAACCCAGCCCTGACGACACTATCCCCTCCTCAATGACCCCTCCCCTTCAGAACACCACCAGGCTTGAGGGTAAAATGTCATGGAGGAAGACAGGGGCATGTACATCTGTGGATGAGACCCAAGACCGTACCCCTTCCAATGCACCAAGTACTGTATGTGCCCACTGAACCTATGGGAGTCAACAATGGACTGTACTTCCTACTCCTCATGGTTCTTTCAATCTGTACAGGGTGAGGATGTGGCACTGAGGTGGTAAAGTGGTTGCAGACCAAAGATTTTAATAAAGAGACATAAAATACATTCAAAATATGCATGTTAGAATGAAGGTCCAATGCGTAAGCCACTGGGTTAATCCTGCAAAGAATACGGAAAGGCCCAATAAACCGAGGTGCAAACTTCAGTGAGGGAACACGAAGTTGAGGGTGTGAGTGATAGCCAGACCCTGTCTCCAACTTAGTAGGAAGGCACAGGCAAGCATCTACAGTCAGCATGGAGTCAGAACCTATCATTAGCAAGCCTCCTGGAATTGTGCCTAAGTGGAACGAAGACTACGGAGATGCTCCTCTAAAGCAGGAATACTCTGCAAAACAAATGAGTCAGGCAACATAGAAGGTTTGAAAGCATAGTTCGCCATAAACGGGGACAATCAGGAAGCAGAATTCAAGGCAATATTGTGAGAAAACTCTGCCCATGTTAAGAGGTCTGACCAGTTGTTATGATGGTCAGAAATATAGCAATGTAGTAATTTCTCCAAGGAGTGATTGGCTCATTCTGCAGCCCCATTAGACTGCGGGTGATACGCAGAGGAAAAAGCAAGCTGAATTCCCAACTGTGCACAAATGTAAGTGAAAGATCTCCCAAGCAAAAATGGAAGCCAGTACCTTAGAAGTGGGCAACTTCTTAAGTGGAATATAATGAGACATTTTGGAGAACCGGCCACCCACCATAAGGATAACTGTGTTGCCCTGGGAGTAACATAAGTTCTGTCTGTGACAGGACCTCAAGGTTCAGGCATTCCCTGGATGGGTAGAACCAGACTTCAAAAAGTGACCTGCCTGGCCATAATAAAGGCGCAATCTCTCCCTCCTCCTAAAGGTTCTCTCATGCGCAGAGAGATTCCCAATTGTATGGGTTCATCTTCACTGACCAACTTGGGACTGCAAAGCATGGTGGCAAATGTACAGGAGTCACCTGCAAGCGCTCCTTAAAAGAAAGTCTTTCTCTGAGTCTGAAGTCAATGAGGATGGCAAACATGATCAACTTCTCCAGCTCAATGGGTATATCTCGGGCTGCTATCTCATCCTTGATGGAATCTGAGAGACCATGAGAAAAATCAGCCATGAGAGCCTCATTGTTCCAAGCAACCTCTGCTGCCAGAGTACAGAATTCAATGGTGTAGTCGGAAACAATTCTTGTACTCTGTTTGATGGACATGAGGCACTTGGCCCAGCCCTGACACACCCTCAGCAACAAGAAGCTGGTGAGTCATCTTCATTGTCTATTTTATCTAATATAGCTGAGCTATTGGCTAAGCTGGCTAAGGATATGCAGCCAGCTACTAGCCAAGCTCAGACTATGCCACATTATGCTGATCAGACAAATGATCTTTCGGTTACGGGAGTATGGTCGCCATCTAGTAGTATATTGGCTAGTAGCATCCAGGCTGCTCAAGCTAATCTAGATACAGGTATATCGTCTTTATATTAATCAGCAAAAGCTCAACATTTTCCAGAAACTTGTTTGAAAGAGTCTCTTTCATGTGAAATGACTCCATTAGGTTTCCACCTTTCTAATTTAGTTAAAGAATAAACCTGGGGGGGTTTTGGATACTTTGTGTCTACTTCCGTCTACCAAAGATTGCATTAGTAAATCTGACAAAAAAGAGGATGAAGATAGACGGAGACATATACCAACTGGTTACAGGCTTTTTGTATTTTTCTGGAATTTTGTGTGAAAAGTGTGAATTTCGGAAGTTCTGCATGGTATAGTTATGATGATGCTTTTAGGCAAAAATTATCGGTGCATCCAACCTTGAAATGGGGAGTAAAGGACGTTGGCCTATGACTTAATCTTTTTCTACCCCAAAGATCAATCTATGACAAGCAGAATACAAATTTTCAACCCTCCAGCAACTCAGTTTATAAAAAAGGAATTTGTTTTAATTTCAAAGATAGCCAATGCAAGTGGCCAAACTCATGTAAGTATAGGCATGAGTGTGCCTTCTGTGCAGGAACACATCCAGTGGCGAAATGTTTTTAAAAAATGTCCGCATCAAATCAACAACCAGGGAATTTTTCAAAAAGCATTCACACCGGTGAAATTACAAAATATGCTTATCCATGTTTCAGAAAATTTCCAGACAAGCTGATGGCCCAGGTTCTAATTGAAGGTTTTCAAGATGGTTTTTATTACCCACATTTTTGGGCCAGGGGTGTACTTTAGTAAAAAAAATTAAAATTGATAGAGTAATTTTCAAATATAGTTTCTGAGAAAAATTCTAAGGAAATTAAAGAAGGGAGGTTGGAGGGCCCTTTTAGCTCCCCCCCCCCCCCCCATTTAGGAATTTTAGGATTTCTCCTTTGTGTATTGTCCCTAAAAAAGATAACACTTCTTTCAGATTAATACATCATCTGTCATTTCCTAAGGGTCAGTCACTTAATGATCAGATTTCAGATAGCATTGCATCAGGGACTTATGCTTCTTTTGAAGACACTCTAAAAAAGCTTAGATGTTTATGGAAGGGTGCTCTTTTGGCAAAGACTGATGTTAAATGGGCTTTTTGCCTTTTTTTGTGTTTGCCAATGGGTTGTTCTCTATCTTGCTTCTACTTTGAATAATTTTCTACTTTTTTAGAAGGGGTGGTCAGTTTAGAATCTGGTTCAAAATGTATTATTGATTATTTATATGATTTTCATTTTTTAGGCCCACCTAATTTTCCTGAATGTTCTTTTTTTTTTTATTAAATACATTTTTTTAAATCTGCTCTCACTTTGGTATTCCTTTGGCTTTAGAAAAGACAGAGTGGCTTTCTACTTGTCTGGAATTTTTAGGTATCACTATTGATACTAATCTAATGGAGTTTCGACTACCGGAAGAAAAAGTAAACAAGCTCAGGGCTTTACTATTGGTTATAATTCACATAATGAAAGTGCGTTTAAAAGAAATGCAGTCACTTCTAGGTCTTTTGGCTTTTTGCATCTAGGATTATGTCAATTGGAAAAGTGTTCTCTAGAAGATTACATGTTGCAATTTCTGGCTTGAAATATCAATTTTCTCGTATTAGGATTACAAATAACACGAGGGAGGATCTCCTAGTTTGGCTGCAATTTCGTACTCATTTTAATGGTAGGGCTATGTGGCAGGAAGAATTTATTTTAGACTTTTTTCTATTTACTGACTCCGCTGGATCTTTTGGTTTCACTGCAATATGGCAATCCCATTGGTGGGTGGAATGTTGGAGTCATAAATGGCAAAAGAAAGGTTATTTTAAAAACATTGTACTTTAGAACTATTCCCAATTATTGTGGCATTGGAAAGATTGGAAGATTTTTTAAAGAACTGATAATAAGGGAGTAATGTATGCGGTCAATTGCTTAACATCTAAGCCCTTGTGCACACGGTCGGAGATTCCGACGAAATGTGACCTATCGGACCATTTTGTCAGATATTCCGACTGTGTGTGGTCTGCATCGGACTGTTTCCGTCAGAATAGCCGACGGACCAAGTTTTCCAACTTGCCGGTAAAATTTTCTGACAAAATGCTCCTATCGGACATACTCCGATCATGTGTAGCCTACTCCGACGGACAAAGTGCCATGCATGCTCAGATCAAATTCCTTGACCAAAGCTATTGACTACTAGCCTGAACGTAGTCCCGTCGTAACGAAATAACGTCATCACGTTATGTACAATCGGATTTTCCGACAATTTAGTCCGACCGTGTGTATGCAACATCACCTCCGGACCTCTTCTGGAATTAATCCGTCGGAATTACTCCGACAGATTTGGTTGTCGGAATCTCCGACCATGTGTACAAGGGCTAAGTCTCCACCGGTCATTGTCCTATTGCGCCATTTTATATTCAAATGTCTAAGTTTGTATATTTGGTTGAAAGAAATTCATGTTGCTGGAAAGGACAATGACTTGGTGGATCCTTTATCTCATCTACAGATGGAACGTTTCTTCCAGCTGTTTCCGAATGCGGACCAAGTGGGAGTGCAGTGTCCACCCAATTCATGGGACCTTGTTTAAGGCCCGTATATGAATATTAAGAATTCCATGGCTCCTTCGACCGGGGCTGGATATCAATCAGCCTGGTTTATTATGGCTTTAATTTTTAAACTTGATCCAAAAACCTAGGGGTTCTTTTTCTGAAGGTTTAGTGTTGCTATTTTTGAATTTCTTATTTATTCAAAAATATTCATGGTCATTTTTTCAAAAAACTCTGGAGTTTCATTTTTGCTAAAAATATATAATTTACCTTCTTGTTGTGTGCAGTATTTTTCAGTTAAACAGGCTCTGAAAGGCTATAAAAAGATTAATTTTAAAATGGATCCATGTAAACCTATTGCCCCTAATGTTTTGCAAAAAAATTTGCTCAGTTACAGATAAGGTCTGTTTTTCTTCATTCGAGTCAGTACTTTTTCAAACAGTATTTACTGTAGTCACCTTTTTTGCTGCTTTTAGAGTTTCAGAGTTATTTTCGATTTGATCTTTTGACATTATTATTTCTAATACAAATGTGAAAATTTTTATTGGTAGGTCAAAAATGGATCAAATGGAAAAAGGTACTTGGATCAATTTATACGCTTGTAGGGGTTCTCCCATTTGTCCGATTAAATTATTAAACAATTATTTCCTTATTAGACCTTTAGTAGGGTCAAGTTTTTTCATTCACGAGTCAGGTTCCCCTCTTACTAAATATCAATTAATTTGCGTCCTGATGAAATGGTTAAAAACCTTAAGTTTGCAAAATTCTCAGCTCACGTCTCATTCATTTAGAATTGGTGCAGCTACTGAGGCTTCAAGGTTGGGGTTAGATGATAATTTGATTAAGAAAGTAGGTAGATGGAAATCTAATAGCTATGTGTTATAAATTCATCCTAATCAATTTGTTTGATTCATTACAGGTAAATGCTGAGTAATTTGGATTGTTGGACATTCGTAAGTTTTTTGGGCACAACTCAGAGCTAAAAAAAGAGTGTATACTGAAAACCTGGATTTTGATCCTAATAAGTTTAGGGTTTTTGGAATGGTAGGAGTGGTATGCTGTGGGAAGATTTAAATATAGAATTAGGTAACCTTCTTCAGTGTTTTCCCCCACCGGATGTATTGATTATTTATCTTGGAGGGAATGATATTGGAAAACAAAAAACGTTAGATATCATTCATATAATTAGGGGTGATCTACTCACAATTCAGTCATCTTTTCCTCATTCTGCTATCATTTTTTCTGAGGTAAGGCAAAGGCTGTGTTGGCTTTATCCTCCCTCTATGCGCCCCTTGGAAAAAAAATTGAAAAAGAGTGAATAGAGCTGCATCCAAGTTATTATTCAGGTTAGGTATTTTATCTTTCAGACTTGAAGATTTAGAGGGGGATATAAAAGGTTTGTACAGAAAGGATGCAATCCATTTATCTGACATTGGTTTACATATTTTCAATACTGACTTGAGTTCACATGTTGAAATGGCCGCGGTGCAGGGTTCTGGGGACAGGTGGTTATGAACCACCTGTCTTTTGGAAAGTTATTGAAGTCGATAATATGCAGCCTGAGTCGTAGTGGCTATGTTGCTTAAAGTTTATTTATTTAGTCTATAATAAACAATAAACAATAATAAACAGCCACAGCCTTTTATATCCAACTCTTGTCTGCGTTTGATTTAGGTTAAATATGTTTGGTGATTAGGGTTATTCCTGCCTGCTGTCACATGATAGGAAAAGGGTGAGGTGGTTTCAATTCCCCTTTTCCTCATCAGGATTAGGCAGTTTCAAGTGGGAGCTCAGCCCTTAGAGGGACCTCTAGGTACTCACGTGGCTTAGGAGAGGTCCCAGGTGACCTCTCCTGGGTCTCATGTACTAGCCCGCAAAAGTTCAGTTAAATCTGGTGGAATCTGGCCCTAAAAGGGCTATAAAAAGGGGGTTCCGTCTAGTCAGGCTCAATCGCCGCAGAAAACGTAGCTGTGGTGTTCCCCTCCCCCCTTCCCTTTTTTGTCGCGGCTGTAGTTATATGGTGGCTTCACCTTTGTAGAGTATTATTTACTTGCAAAGGGAGACTAGTATGTAATTTATTAAAGACATTAGATTTCTGTTAAAAAATACATTAGATTATACTTATATGGTGTGGAAAGTTATTGAAGTTGATTATAATATTATATGCAGCCATAATGGGTCATAGTGGCTAGGTTGCTTAACGTTTATTTATTTAGTCTTTATATGTTGTAGTAATATTGTTTTGAAACCAATAATAAACATCCATGGCCTTTTATATCCAGCTATTGTCTGCGTTTCATTTAGGTTTAATATGTTTGGTGGTTAGGATTATTCCTGCCTGCCGTCCCATGTGGCAAACTAGCTTCAAGGGTGTGCCCCATCCTGCATCCTTCCTAACTCTCAGCAGAGTCAACCAGTGGTCCATGAATGCTATATAATGTCCCTGCTCATACTTGCTGGACCATGTGTCTGTGGTCAGCTGGAGCCTCCTGCTGACTTTGTGGTCTAGCAACATAGAAATGTTACTTTCCATATGATGGTGGAGGGTAGAGATGACCTTATGAAAGAATAAGTGCAGCTGACAACCTGCTACTGCAGTACAGCACAGGCTGTCATTTCATAAAAGGGGCTGATACCACCATCAGGAAAGGCAGAAGCTGTAAAGCCAGACATTTTGCCAAGCTGGAATTGAGCCACTGGGTATGGGGGTGGCTAGGGGCATACGTCTTCCTCTTTTCCAGCAGCTGGTGCAGACAAACTTACCAGCTGAATGCTACAGCTGGAAATGGCAGAGTGAGGTTGGTAGAATCCGAGCAAAGTTAAAGCTTCAGCTTGCTCCTGCTTTTGTGGCACTGTGGTAATTTTCCTTTCTGCTGGAAATACCATAAGGTAAGTCTCTGAAAAACATTTAAAGATTTTTATTCCTATCACTGGGGATGATGATGGGTAATCTTGTATAGTGGGGGCACAGGTGGAAGGGGAAGAGTTAGGAGGAGAATAAGACATGCTTGATATACGTAGACAGAGACTGCAAATAACAACAGTTGAACACTGTGGTAGTTCATTCTCTCTTCCTCTCAGTGTGTCTGCCTGATTGTACAAGGTACAAGCAGACAGATACACTGACATGTCTGCAAGAGTCCTGCATGGCACTCGCAATCAACAATGATCAGGTCTTTATAGGCTTCAAGCAAAAAAATATATAAATGCAAATTTTTTTACCTGCAAAAAGATGTACGTTTATTATTGTTTTTAAAAAGGTAAACTTATCCTTTAAACCATGTCAGTGGGGTTCAGGATACAAGGTTGGGGTTCTATAAGATATAGTCTGGATAGATATCATCTTATAACTAACTTCTATCATAAACATATTCATTAATTATACCCTTGTGTATTCTATCGACAGACAGCTATGAATTATAAAATATGAAATATTTATTGGCTTGAAATTCATATAGTATTTAACAGAAAATATAAAACAATTTCATAAATATACATACATAGCAAAAAAGATCATATAATGTTTATAACACATACATAAAAGGATTAGATAGAGCCAATTCCCATATATACATGGAATTAATAAAGTTTATAAAGCTCCATATAAGGATATTGTTTTTATTTGGGTGCATGTAATAATTGGATATAATAGATAATTGGGTGTTTTCTACAATTCCCTACACGTTTCATGGTGCAAAGCCATTTTTGTTCAGGGACTGATGCATCCAATGTCTGAATTTTATATACCGTATATACTCGAGTATAGGCCGACCCGAGTATAAGCCGAGGCCCCCAATTTACCCCCAAAAAACTGGGAAACCTATTGACTCGTGTATAAGCCGAGGGTGAGATATGCCTGTCCATCCCTGTGTGTGTCCGTCCATCCCTCTGTGTCCGTCCATCCCTGTGTGTCCGTCCATCCCTGTGTGTCCGTCCATCCCTGTGTGTGTGTCCATCCATCCATCCCTGTGTGTGTGTCCATCCATCCATCCCTGTGTGTGTGTGCGTCCATCCATCCATCCATCCCTGTGTGTGTGTGTGTGTGTGTGTGTGTGTCCATCCATCCATCCCTGTGTGTGTGTGTGTGTCCATCCATCCATCCCTGTGTGTGTGTGTGTGTCCATCCATCTATCCCTGTGTGTGTGTGTGTGTCCATCCATCCGTGTGTGTGTGTGTGTGTGTGTGTGTGTGTGTGTGTGTGTGTGTGTGTGTGTGTGTGTGTGTGTCCGTGCAGCCTTGTGTGTCCAGCCTACCTGTGCCCCGAGCCTCCGTCCGGTCCCGTCCCGAGCCTCCGTGTCGTCCCGTCCCGAGCCTCCGTGTCGTCCCGTCCCGAGCCTCCGTGTCGTCCCGTCCCGAGCCTCCGTGTCGTCCCATGCCAGGATCGCCGCTCTTCGTCGGCGCCCTGGCGGCCATTCCCCTGTTCAAAAGCCGCGCCTCTGCCTCCGCCTCCGCCTGTGATAGGCGGAACACTCAATTTCCCAGCAGTCAGTGTTCCGCCTATCACGGACATCGGCTCATCCGAGGATGAGCCGATGTCCGTGATAGGCGGAACACTGACTGCTGGGAAATTGAGTGTTCCGCCTATCACAGGCGGAGGCGGAGGCAGAGGCGCGGCTTTTGAAAGGTAGAATGGCCGCTGTCTGTCTGCTCGACACGCTGTTCGGGCAGTCAGACAGCGGTGACTCGAGTATAAGCCGAGGGGGGCACTTTCAGCCTCAAAAAAGAGGCTGAAAATCTCGGCTTATACTCGAGTATATACGGTAAATATATATATATATATATATGACACCAATTAGCTCTAATTAAAATGCATATATGAATTGACAGGAAATTTAATAAAACAATTATCGGGTCCTAATTACTCACATGGAGTTACAGTTCACAGGTATGCAGTATAGTAACACAAGGGCCACCAGGAATGTAGTATGGCAGGTGAACTGAGATAACGAACCTGCAGATGAGGCGCCCACACCCAAAGCATCCCCAAAGTTTGGTAGTGGCCGCCTCGTCTGAATAAAGACAATATCCTTTTATGGAGCTTTATAAACTTAAAGTCTCAAACTTCTTGTTCAACTAATTAATTTAGGGATGGAGGCACGTGGGAATATGTGCCTCATTTAAAGTCCCACCAAACCCCTTTCCCCTTCCCTTCATGTTTATCTAAATTTTGTTCCCTTGTGCTCATATAGGTAAGTTTGGCTGATGTCTCCTTAAATTGTGTGTATAATGATGCTAAGCCATCTTTTGATCCAGAGTAGCCTAGAGTTTATGAAAAGCAGTTTATGAAGTAATGTCCTCTGTTGCAATTGTAAGACCACCTTTAATTGACATAAAACACAAATTTCTGTTCTATAATTTTCTAGTTCTAGTTCCAGGTCCAGGGCTACTGCAGTCACTAAACTGGCATTTTAAGGGAACAGCAGGCTTGCCCAGATATTTTGTCATGAAGACCTGCCTTGGGTAGGAAGCTTTGGCTTTCTGACTTACTCTTGTATCTGTATTGAGAGATGCTTGTGTTATTAATATGAGGGAAACAATGCTATAATATTTCCCCAGATAATTTCCTGCATGTTTATAAAGCAATGCAATTATTAAAAATCCAAGTGTAAGTACCCCTTTCTTTTTTGTTACCTTATACAGCCATAATAGTATTGTCTAACAAGCATCTCCTACTATGCATATGAAAGTGTCATTTCCTTTACAGTGTCTCCCTGTGCCTCAATAAGCCTATGAGTATGCATGCAATGTTCCAGTTTGACCTTCTCAAGACCTTGATCAAATAATTACTTTGTAAAGTCTATGGGGCAATAATTCATCTTGACAGCATTGTATTGTGCTGCCATGCACATAATACAAATATTATAGAAACCTGAACATTAGTGAAAGCATGCAGTATAGTGGTAAGAAAGCACCATAAATATACTCAACAGATTAAAAAATTCCCAGAATTTAGCATTGCTGCACAAAATAATTTCTTACAAATTCATAACCACACATATTTAAACTTTTTTTTTTTAAAGATTTATATGTACTTTGTAGACACTTGCTGGTTTGATATTCTTGCAGTACTCTAAATTACCATAACAAAATAAAGTAAAATATTTACATTATGCAGTCAAATAAATATTTTAATCATATTCCGATCTGAGAGAGAGTGTTGATTAAAGGTAAATCTATACAAGTTTACACATTTGGTTGATGAAATATGAATCTTTGCAAATAGATTCTTGATTAGTTTAACATAATAAAGTTGAGGTATGCTTGCAATAACTATATGATCTATAATGCAAACAAACCCAAATGAATGCGTTTGGTAAAAAAAAAATCTTTATTAGAATGAAACTTCAGCGTAAATGTACATTATGAACTATTTTAAATATTACCATAAATATGTAAAACCTTATGTCTCGCTGTTTTACCAGCTGCTTCTACTTATGTTGTGTTTACATAATGATTTTAAAAATGACATAATTATTTCACTTAAGTCTATGCAGGCAGGGCAAGCTTATAATAACAAACAATACATTGCTTGCTTATAACATTCATTATTTTATACAAGAAATCTACATTTTGAAATGATGTCAATGGCTTTTTTCCCACCAAATTAAATATTAATTTTAGAAATCAATAAGCAGGACCTGAAAACGGAATGTTTTGTTGCAGCTGATTGAAAATACTTGTTTTACTCTGAGGCACCGTATTGGTCTTATTTCAGTTCATTTTATTTCATTATATAGAACTAACATATGCTACAGGAGATAGATCACATCTAGGCAGTTCACAGCAGTCAGCTACTGCAGGGAAATTGAAGCAAACATAGAATCATGATACATATCGATCAGGTCCATTTATATTGCTGAACTTCAGGGGAGTCTGTTACAAAAATGCAGCCTTCATTAATTCGACTGCATTTCTGTGTGTTTTCTATGCATGCAGAGAAATGCAAAACAAAAATGCACAGACTTGAGTTAAAAATATGTGTCAGCAGGCAAAAAAACATGCCACATGTTAAAAATAACAGAGTGGGATTCATAGATTGCAGAGTATACATCTATTTTAACCATTTACATCAGTCCCCGTTCATTGAATCTAATATCCTTACCATAGAGTGAATATAATGTCCTTACCACAGTCATAAAAAAACACTTGTACCAATTACTGTATACATATAAGCCAATCAACTTACCAGTTTGAAAATGTTGCATTTTCAGAATGAGTAATTGGGAAGTAATTGGGAAGCGAAATAAAAAGATCAGAAGGAAGCTTAAAAGTATAATAATTGTCTAGAAAAAGTTGAATAAAAAATGAGAAAATTAAGGTAATGGAGAGCTCACATCTGGTGAGATTGCTGATGACCACCTGTGTGGTGTGCGCAAACTAAGGTGATTACTTGTGGATAACACTTCTATCTCCATGCAGTAGTGTACCAATTAAACAGAAGCCATTCACCCTACTAGTTTGCTTTTAGACTTTTACAGAAAATCAGAGTACAAGAACGACATTCATCAAACTCCAAACAGATGGTCCACTGTAGTACTGAAAATCTAGTGGGAACTGAACATAGAGGCCTTGCGCTACAAAATTGCCCTCTAGGTGCTCTTGCTGTTCCATCTCAAATGCCCTGTGCACAAGATCGGACATTCCGACAACACAATCCATCTGATTTTTTCCAACGGATGTTGGCTCAAACTTGTCTTGCATACACACGGTGACACACAAAGTTGTCAGAATTTCCGATCGTCAAGAACACGGTGACATACACCATGTATGACGGGACTATAAAAGGTAAGTTTAGTAGCACGTGTGCCACCCTTTGGGCTCCTTCTGCTGATCTTGTGTTTATCACGTCTTGGTAGAAGTTTGGTTAGAGACGATTGGCACTTTTCAGACTTGTGCTTCAGGTCATTACTGCTCTTCAGTTTGTGCTTGTGGGTACGTATTCTGCTTTTCAGTGCGTGTAGTCAGTTTGCATTTGTTTATCAGCGCATGCTATTTATAGTACCGTATTTCATTTTCAGTGCATTCTTGTCCGCTCGTTACTGATTTTTAGTTCCTTCTTCCAGTCCTTGCTGTTTTTCAGTGCTTTCTGTTAGTTCGTTCTGACCAGTCAACCGTTTTGAAGCCCTGTTGCATGTATGCAGTCATCGTAGAGTTCGTTCTGTGCAGGGGCTTGGTGTTGAGCTTCTAAGCCCAGTCCATGAACAGGGTGGGGAGGAGTTTATGGACCAAGAATTGATTACTCCAGCTTGAACAATTCTCACACGCCTTTGCTGCGTGCGATCCGGGAGAATAATCCTGATGATTTCAGGAATTATCTCAGGATAACGGACTTTGTTTTTCACCGTCTGTTTGCTTTCCTGACCCCTTATATCAGCAGGCAGGATACCTGCATGAGGCAAGCCATCACTCCAGAGCAGAGGCTAGTCACCACGTTATGGTACTTGGCGACTGGGAGGAGCCTGCAGGAGCTCAAGTTCTCCACAGGCATCTCCCCCCAGGCTCCGGGGATCATTATCCCAGAGACCTGTTTTGCCATTATTCAGGTCCTGCAGAAGGACTGTATTAAGGTAAGATTTTTCCTTTAACATCACATTCTGTGCATTTAATGTTAGCTAATGTATTGTACTTCTTTCATCGTCCCCTAATTACCATGATTGGAATATGCTGTAATATGCTGTTCCCCTTTGTCCTCATGCATGCTGGAAGCTTTTAAAGTTTCTTTTTTGTCCTTCATGCATATTTGCCTTCACTAACCTCCCCATCATGTTCTCCTGGGCCCACATACTCCTATAGCCTAGTCACTTAGCAATGTATTTTGTCAGCTCCATAGTAGTGCTTTCCCCTAAACACCCCCTAAAATGTGTCAAAATGTTATTTGTGTCCTTAAATTCTTGCAGCGTGCAAGAGGCTTTTTTATGGCCCAAACTCATTTGGAACCCCCCTCCCCCCAAAGTCAGCTGATACCAATCCTCTATCTGCTGACAAACCATACACACTCTACTTACCTCTTTTGTGGTCATATTTATGGATGAATTCACCAAAGCATGTAGTGCAAGGGCCTGCCTGAATAAATTCAAATGGTACAGTTTAAAGTTTGTTTCTCATATTATTATCTTGATAGGTAATATCAGAATGTAAAAATGTGCTTCCATTTGTTCCACAGTTAACACACATTATTTATGTATTCAGCTGTCAATGAAGTGGAGAGGGTTAGCTGTCCAAAACATCTGCCCCCCTTCAATTTTTGCAATGGGCCATCAGACAAGGTGAGGAATCTGAAACTTTTCTGACTTTATACTTTTGTCTTTAAATACTCATTTCAATAAATGTTATACTTATGTTGGCAAAAAATGTTTGTGTCTAATCGCTTGCAATGTTTATGTACAAAATGACAAATTTTCCTTTCTTTGACTCCACAGTTTCCTTCAACACCACAGGAATGGCAGATTGTGGCCTCCCACTCTCCCACCCGTTGGGACTTTCCCAATTGTGGAGGTGCAATTGATGGTAAACATGTCCACATAGTCTCACCCTCCAACTTGGGGTCATACTATTGTATAAGGAGTATAATAGTACTGTGATTTTGGCGGTGGTGTCAGCTACTTACGAGTTCCTCTATGTGGATGTGCGGAAAAATGGCCAGATGTCGGATGGTGGAGTGATCACCCAAACGGAGTTCTACTGGCATCTCCAGAATGGCAGCTTGGGCTTGCCACCTCCAGAAGACAATGTGGAAGGACTCCCCTTTGTCTTCGTCACGGATGAAGCATTTGCACTGAGGGACCATCTTATGCGGCCTTTCCCTAAGAGGACCCTTACCCCAGACCAGAGGGTTTTTAATTACTGGCTGGCCAGAGGAGTGGGGGAGAATGCTTTTGGGATAATGGCCATCCGGTTCTGCCTATTTTTGACACCAATCCATATGGCAGAATATAAACTGAATCATATAGTGCTTGCCTGCTGCATTCTGCACAATTTTCTAAGACAACATTCCACAAACTATCTGGTCTCAGTTGGGCCTGAGGCCAACTTTCCAGATGCTACAACCCTAATGGTACTTGAAGCTGTCTGTCCTGGCTTACCCCCCCAAAGCGCCCACGAGGTCAGAAGCATATACATGGAGTACGTTGAGGGTAGGGGGCAATTGATATGCCAGACAATGTCTGAGACATTTTTAAAATACATTTTTTCTTGGAAACTGGAATAATGTTTGCTTTCATTTACTGCTTGACTTTCTTTTAGATGTCTCCTATGTTATCTTTTTTTGTGCCTTTTTCTTCAACGGTTCAAACCAAATTTCTTTGAGACGTGAGGTCACAGTCTCTTCTTCAGCTAATATTCTTATTATGTTGTGGGTCTGCTACACACACACACCCACCTTGTTTTTATTGTTAATGTATGTAGTGCATTACTGACAAAAATGTTCAACATTTTCAGCACCATGACAGAAATTTGGGAAGTCATGAAAATGGCGTGATTGGGGCAAATTATAAAGCACTGTGGGTGTTATTTACTAAAGGCAAATCCAGTTTCAGGTCTGACCAGCGTTTCCTCAGTTGATTCTTGGATCGTCATACCCCAAAATTCCTGTGCAGACTCTGCACAACTTTAGTCATGATCTTGGCCTGTCTCACATTTGGGTTTGGGTAAGGTCCATACTTCCCATTATAGTCGGCCCTCTTCAAAATGTCCACCATCTCTTCAAAGGACATATTTGTGGCCTTAAATCTCCTCTGGGATCGGGATGTTTCTGGCTCTGGGCTTTCCTCGCCCTCCTCATTTCTGAAATTATCACGAACCTGCTGTGTCTCTGCCATGTGCTCTCCCCACTGCGCTGAAAGAGAAGGGGTGGGGAATAGACTAGAAGGAACGTTAGGGGAAGTTGGAGTTTCATGAGCAGTGTATATAAAACATAACACGTGTGCGTTGTACGTACGATCTGTGAGCAGAGGACGGAGTATCGCAAGTGACGATCGTTATAACGAAGGTACAGTTTAAACTTCGTGCATCAGTGGCCTATACTGCTTATAGATTGAGGCCTATATTGGGTCAAGATTAGGAGAGTTTAGCCTGACATTAGAGTTTGTCTTGTGTTTTGTCTTGAAGAGAAAATGGATGGGTTCAAAGACCACAGCTTTCTTACAACCTTCATTGACAAGTACAGGGAGATGCCCTGTCTGTGGCAGGTCAAACACCGCATTACAACAACAAAATAAAGAGGCAAGCAGCGCTGGAGAAACTGCTGGAGTTGGTGAAGCCGGTGGTCCCCACGGCAAACATCCCCTATTTAAAAGCCAAAATTGGTGGCCTGAGAAGCACATATCTTAGGGAGTGCAAGAAGGTCCAGGATTCCATGAGGTCAGGAGCTACAGCAGATGACGTTTATGTGCACAGGCTGTGGTACTATGAGAGACTGCATTTTCTGTTAGATCAGACTGAAATTAGGGAATCCCTCTCAACCCTACCTTCCATGTTTCGTTCCACCCCAGCTGAGGCTTCCAATGTCCAACCTGGGACTTCCAGCAAGAAAGAAGTGGAGTAGCCCATCTTGAGCCAGGTACAGTATTCTTCTACATATATTTTTTGGCAAAATGAATGATGTTAACTAGATGTGATTATTGATCACTAATTGCTGATTTAATAAAGTGTTTTACCAGAGGCGTAACTAGAAACCTTAGGGCCCCAGTGCAAGAAATCAGGAAGCCCCCCCCCCCCCCGTAAAGCACGATTTTGATACTATATTTTTTTCCACTGTACAACAAAGTAAAACATTTCTGTGCAGCCTGTGTCCCCAGTGCAGCCTGTGTCCCCAGTGCAGCCTGTGTCCCCAGTGAAACCTGTGTCACCAGTGCAGCCTGTGTCACCGGTGAAGTGGTGGTACTGGAGGGGGTGGCGGTGGTACTGGAGGGGGATGGTGGTCCTGGAGAAGGGTGGTGGTGGTACTGAAGGTGGGTGGCGGTGGTGGTACTGGAGGGGGGTGGCAGTCCTGGAGGTGGGTGGTGGTGGTACTGGAGGTGGGTGGCGGTGGTGGTATTGGAGGGGGTGGCGGTACTGGAGGGGGTGGCGGTGGTACTGGAGGGGGATGGTGGTCCTGGAGAGGGGTTTGCGGTGGTACTGGAGGTGGTGGCGGTGGTACTGGAGGGGGATAGTGGTCCTGGAGAGGGGTGGCGGTGGTACTGGAGGTGGGTGGTGGTGGTACTGGAGGTGAGGGGCGGTGGTGGTACTGAAGGGGGGGTGGTGGTACTGGAGAGGGGTGGCGGTGGTACTGTAGGGGGATGGTGGTCCTGGAGAGGAGTGGCGGTGGTACTGGAGGGGGATGGTGGTATTGGAGGTGGGTGGCGGTGGTACTGGAGGTGGGTGGCGGTGGTACTGGAGGGTGGGTGGTGGTACTGGAGGAGGGTGGCGGTGGTACTGGAGGAGGGTGGTGGTCCTGGAGAGGGGTGGCAGTGGTACTGGAGGTGGGTGGCATGGTGGTGGTACTGGAGAGGGGGTGGTGGTGGTACTGGGGGGGGTGGTGGTGGTACTGGAGGGGGATGGGGGTCCTGGAGGTGGGTGGCAGTGGTACTGAAGGTGGGTGGCACGGTGGTGGTACTGGAGGAGGGGTGGTGGTGGTACTGGAGGAGGGTGGTGGTGGTACTGAAGGTGGATGGCACGGTGGTGGTGGTGGTACTGGAGGAGGGGTGGTAGTGGTACTGGAGGGGGGTGGTGGTGGTACCAGAGAGCCCCCCTTATTTCAGGGTCCCCAAATACCCCCCCTTACTTTAGGGTCCCCAGAGAGCTCCCCTTACTTTAGGGTCCCTAGACAGTCACCCCCCCTTCCAGAGGTTTCTCTGTACCTTGCTGGACTCCGCTGTGCACCTTGGCCCCCAGCAGATCTCTGTACCCCCCCGCACCTGGGGGGAGGCAGCGATCAGCAGCTCTATGATGTTCATGGGCGGCGGGATCTTCCTGAGTCTATACACACACTGGAGAGGGGTCAGCACGGCTGTGAGTGGAGAGCGTGTCTTTCATGTAACAGCAGCACAGAGACACCGGGATTGAAGTTTAATTTTTCCCCTCGTCCGTCCTCTCTCGCACGGGACACAAAACACACAGCTGATCTGCTCCCCCTTCTGCCCCCTTCCCCTCCTCTCCTGTGTTCTCCACGGGAAATGTGAGCTTGTTAGCTTCACACCTGAATGCCCACGGAGAACACAGGAGAGGAGGAGAGGGGTGGCCAAAGGGGGAGCAGATCAGCTGTGTGTTTTGTGTCCCGTGCGAGAGAGGACGAGGGGGAAATTAAACTTCAATCCCGGTGTCTCTGTGCTGCTGTTACATGAGAGACACGCTTTCCACTCACAGCCCTGTGGATAGCAACCACGCCGGGCCCCCCCCCCCACAGTGATGGAATTCCAGGGTCCAGTCACCACTGCGACTGTTGCGACCCTGGTAATTCCGCCACTGTGTTTTACATATCAATAGACAGCAGTAGACAAAAAAAATGGGACACGAATGAAAAATGCTGGGCTCAGAATGATAGTCTTTTCTATTTGTTAACATTCACTTTGCAACAGTCATTAGCTGAAAATTGTGTGTGATTGATGAACCAAAAACTAAAAGTATGTCCCTTTTTTCTTACACAGGAAGACCTCAGCCAGGAGGAGGCCGTGGAATGTGGCAAGGAGGAGGTGGCTGTGGAATGTGGCAGCCAGGAGGAGGCAAGGGTTAGTGGCAGCCAAGAGGTTGGCAGGCCTAGGAGCCTCACAAATCCCAGGTCCCTCCCCTCTGCCATCCAAGCAAAAGGCCCAGGAAGGGGAGGAATGTGGGGTATTCAGCACTTAGGCTGATTGGGGAGGCTTCTGCGATCCTCAAAACCACCCCCACTCTTCAAGAGGCCTTTGCCTCCATGGCTACATGCAAAATGAAGAAAATGGATAAGGGGCAATGCCTCATGTGCGGGGAACTAATGTACCACACGCTAAATAAGGGGTTGAGGGGACAACTTACCAACAAAACCCACCTGTGTGAGTTTGACCATCCTCCTCCTCCTCCTCCTTCTGCCACACCTCCAACACCACAGCCACAGCCTGGAAGGAAGACAAGATAGTGATGACCTGGGTTCACTCTGGTCTGACAAAAGATGCAGGCTCTTGTATGACTACAGCCTGGGGACAGATATGGCATCTGCTGTTGTTCCTGAACTCTTGGACTTCTGAACTAGATTGTACTCCCTTATTTATGGACTCCTCAGGCCACCAATTTTGCCTTTAAATAATTGATGTGTGCCCTGGGGGGCAAAGGCTTTGCCAATTTCAGCAGTTTCTCCAGCGTTGTCTTCCTCTTTATTTGGTTATGACACCTAATAAAGTTTTTTTTTTTTTGGGTTAAAGAAATACTTGCCTATGTGTTTTACTTCAAAAAGGACAGTTTATTTGTGAGTAGGCAGGTACATTTCAAAAATACAAGGGACACCAACACCAAACAACCTCCTTGAGATTAAAAAATAAAATAAAAAGATAATAATGGTGTTGTGGTAAATTGACACACAAAAAAATTATGGAGATCAAAATAAAAAAAAGGAGATCTTGATTAAAAAAACAAACCACAAAATTCTTCTAGCATTATAAAGAAAAAGAGAATGCGCTGCAGTAAACAATTTTTAACATTGCAGCGTGACGAATGTGCTATATATCCATTACGAACGCTAGTTTTACCAGACCAAGCACTTTGGTCTCATAATTTATTCTGAGCATGCGTGGCACTTTGTGCGTCGGACTTGTCTATACAATAGAATTTACGCAATCGGATTTTGTTGTCGGAAAATTTTAGATCCAGCTCTTAAACTTTGTGTGTCTGAAATTCCAATGGAAAAAGTCAGATGGACCCTACACACAGTCGGAATTTCCGACAACAAGCTCTGATCGCACATTTTCTGTCGGAAAGTCCGACCGTGTGTACAAGGCATAAGAGTAAAATAATCCATAGAGGAAACAGCCCAAACAGCACAATTTGGAAAATGCTAATGCAGGTTCACTGTTTTTTTTTTTCCAGCATGTTTTCATGTGGTAACTTTTTTCATTTAAATCTGATTCCATTTTGTATGTATGTTTAATGTGCCTAAAAGCAGGTTGCATTTGCCCATCAACACAACCTTACCATGTGCTACCCTTCATATGGACAATATTATAAATAAGAAAGATTTTTTTTTTTTTTCATACAGTCAGATGGACTCATTACTGCCAATAGTGGTGCCTTATCCTGGCTACATCAGCACAAGCATAATATAAAAACAGGGCAAGGTTTGCAGAATTTTATCAATTTACCACCACGTTAACAATGACATTGTGTAATACAATCTATAGTCCCCTTCTTACTTCTTAACCTGTTTTACTACAGTAGTGCAGCGGTTTCTCTGGCTTCCAACAGTGTAGATGATATGAACATTGTAAAGTAACTGGGCCAAGAATGTACAGTCCAGCTGAATACTGTATGTGCACATTATTAATAATTTATCTGCCTCATTTCTATCAGAGCTTAGAGTATGACTTAGCAGACTGCAGCTACTGTGGACACAGGACTAAGTGGTAGCAGACTGATGTATCCGATTGCAACGACTTAAAAGCAAGAAGAAGTGGCATGCATTGAAGCAGAAGAGGAGTGAATGGATTGGTATGTTGGTTAAATGTATAACTAACATGACCAGGCTAGGTATTCCATCGCTCTTTCTGGCCAATGCTCAGACTTTCTTCCTAATTTCTTCAGCACTTCACAGTTGTCATCAAAGGAATTACACATTTGCTTGTATAAATACAAAAAGATGGGCTATCTCTTGTCCCCACCTTCATTTTTCTGACCGCATTTTCATCATGTTGGTCCTTTCCTACCCTCCTTGCTGAAAGTCAATATACCAACAACAAAGATTATTACAGAGCGGCCTAGTGACACTGGGATAGATTTACTAAAACTGGAGCACTCAGAATCTGGTGCATATCAAACAAACACCTTCTAACTTCATCTCGTTCAATTAAGATTTGTCAAAAAAAAACTGGAAAATCAAATTTACAAAACAAAATTTGCCATGCTAATAATGTGAATTTTAATACATATAAATAAAACAGTCCAATTGTGATCCGAATGTCTAAATAGTGATAGTGAAACTCCTGATTCATAAATCACCATTGGGTTGATTTGCTAAAAGCAAATCCACTTTGCCCTACAAGTGCACTTGGAAATGCAGTCGCTGTAGATCTGAGGGGAAGATCTGAAATGAGGGAAAGCTCTGTTGATTTTATCATCCAATCATGTGCAACCTAAAATGCTGTTTTTTTTTTCCTTGCATGTCCCCCTCGGATCTACAGTGACTGCACTTCAAAGTGCACTTGTAGTGCAAAGTGGATTTGCCTTTAGTAAATGACACCCATTGTGTGAAAAGAAATAGTAGTAGAAAAAGTAATAAATAGTCCAATTCCACCTCATGATCTGTCGCCATTTAAAGAGGACACTTAACGGAACCAGTGGACTCTATTACAGAGTAATTTGCACTTGGAATTAGACATATGCAGAATGAAAAAAATAGTTTTGTTTTGTTTCAATTCGTTATTTACATAAGTTTGTTTAGTTAAATCCGTTTAATCCATTAAGGCCCCTTTCACACATGCGGACCGTATGTCTGTATTTTCTGCATCCGTTTGCGGATGAAATACGGACATACATGCATCCCTATGGGATAGCGGGTGTCTGCGGATGAACATCCGCAGACACCCGATATCGTCCTCCTCCGCTATTGTCCGATTCTGCAGACGGAGGAAAATCCTATTTTTCTATCAGTCTGCAGAGCGGATCGGATGAACTCGGACAGACGGTCCGTGCTCATCCGATCCCCCATAGAGGAGAGCGGAGAGCTGACAGGGCGGTCCCTGCACAGTGTGCCAGGACTACCCTGTTATCCGCCGGCTCAGCAAGGACAACTGAGCGATCCCCACTGAGCAAGTGGATCATCACGGGGTGGATCATTAGTGATCCGTCCCGTGTGAAAGGGGCCTTAATTTATTTTCGGAATTTATTTTGTTTATTCATATTCAAATCTATTCAAATTTTCTAATTCAAATTCAAGTTCGAAAAGTTTTCAAATCAATTTTGAATCGTTTTCAAATTCAAATAGTTTTGGAGTTTGAAAAGTTTTTAAATTTGAATTCAAATCATTTTTGAATTTCCAAAGAAAAGAAAATAGAATAAAAAATAAGGGAATAGAATTGAAAAAAATAATAGAACAGAACAAAATAGGATAGAAAATAAAAGAACAGAATAGAGTAAAACAGAACAAAATAGGATAGAAAATAAATGAACAGAATGGAATAGAATAGAAGGGAATAGAATATAAATAACAAAAAAAAAATAGAAAGATTATAACCATCTTCTGAAATTTGAATATAATAGGAAAGAATAGAATAAAAAGCAATAGAATAGAATAGAAATAATATAACCATTTTCCAAAATTCTAAAATAATCAATTCAAATTTTAATAGAATAGAACAGAATAGAGTAGAATGGAATAGAAAATAACACAATAGTATAGAAAAAACAAACAGAATAGAATGAATATGACCCTCTTCCTATTCTAATCTATTCTTTTATATTCTATTCAAATTGATTCTATTTGAATTTTGGGAAATGGTTATATTCTTTATATTCTTTTTTATTCTTTTTTTATTATATTCTTTTTCTATTTGTTTATTATATTGTTTTCTATTCTATTTTCTTTTCTTTTCTATTCTATTCTATTCTTTTCAAATTCAAATTTATTCTATTTGAAATTTGAATTTCGGGAGATGGCAATTTTCTTTCTATTTTATTCTAGTCTATTTTGTTGTTTTTTCCTATATTATTCTGCTATTTTATATTCTATTCTAATCTATTCTTTTTTATTCTATTCTAATTGATTCTATTTGAATTTCGGGAAATGGTTATATACTTTCTATTCTATTGTTTTTTTTTATTATATTCTAGACTATTCTGTTCATTTATTTTTTATTCTATTTTATTCTGTTTTACTCTATTATATTATATTCTTTTACTTTCTGTTATATCATTTTCTATTCTATTACTTTATTTTCTATTTTATTTTATTCTCTTTGGAAATTGGAAAACTTTTCTAATGCCTCGTACACACGATCAGACTATCCTAATGCGCGGACTTGCCCACACACGACCGGACTTTTCCGGCAGACTAGGTCTGGCGGACAATCCTCAAACTCAAAAACGTTTCGAATTCGAAAGCTTTCAAATTTAAAAACAATTCTAATTTGAAAAGTATTCGAAAATGTTTTGAATTCAAATTTCGTCCTTTTTTTCATTATTTAGGATTCATTTAAATTCGGTACTATTGTAATTCTGAAATTTGAATAAATCCGAATTTCTGAAAAACTAAAATTCATCCAAATTTCAATTCGGAATCAAACAAACCGCACATATCTTTTTGGAATATGTATCCCATCCAGTAATGTGGAACCACAGGAAATCCCAAGCAGTCTACAAGTGTCTCGGGTGGATATAACAGTGCAGGGTAATCATCAAAAGGGAAACATGAAAGAAAAGACCCACATAGTGTAAAACCATAAAAATAGAGTTTATTAAAACAAAGGGTTAAAAGTACTCAAATACTGAGCTTGATAAAAGCAGCGCTGTATAAATTCACAGTCCATACAGAGAGAGCATCCAGATTAGGGATGAGCCGAACACCCCCCGGTTCGGTTCGTACCAGAACTTTCGAACGGACCCCACGTTCGTTACGAACGTTAGAACCCCATTGAAGTCTATGGGACTCGAACGTTCGAAATGAAAAGTGCTAATTTTAACGGCTAATATGCAAGATACTGTCCTAAAAAGGGTTTGGGGACTTGGTTCCTGCTCCAGGGGACATGGGTCAATGCCTAAAATGTTTTTAAAAATGGCCGTTTTGGCGGGAGCACTGAGTGAAATATTCCTGTAAATATGGTGCCTGGGGGTGTCTGTAGTATGCCTGTGAAGTGCCACGTGTTTCCCGTGTTTAGAACAGTCCCTGCACAAAATGACATTTAACGGAAATAACACCATTTAAAACTGCTTGCGGTTTTAATGTTATATCTGGTTCCTGCAATATGGTTGAAAATCATTGAGAAAAATGTAATGGGTAGCCCTCCCTGCCCATTACCAGCCTATTTGGGTCTTGTACGCATATTAAGGGGAACCCTGTACCCATATTAAAAAAAGGAAATGCGTGTGGCCCCCAGGCCCTATATACTCAGAACAGCAGTATACAGGCGGTGCAAACAAGACAGGGACTGTGTAGGTTTGTTGTGTTAAGTTGAATCTGTTTGTAATTTTCAACTGGTACATTTTTAAAGTGTAGCTCCAGTCAAAAAAACTATTTTTAAGCTTTTTGGAAAACATAGGGAAGGGTTATCACCCCTGTATAATTTGTTTTCTCGTCCATCTTTTTTCATCTCACTTGCTGCTGTCTCCTTGCGTTTGGAAGTAGGAGATGTTTGTAAATTGGATGTTTGAAAGTAGGGGCCTGCCCTATATGCTCTGCAGAAATGGCGGAACAAGGTGTTGGTTTTGCCACAACATTGTAAGCCCTCAAAGTGACTCTTGGTGGGCGCTGAAGCGCCCTGCTGTGAACGATTATATCAAGAATTGTAATTACATGCCATTGTTGAACAGTGGTAGAAAAATTGAACTTTGGTGGTTGTGGTGCTGGTGCCACAACACTATAAGTCCTCACCGTTACTCTGGGTGGGCACAGGAAGGGGCCCTCCTGTGAAATATTATATCAAGAATTGTAATTACATGTCCCTGTTAAACAGGGGCAGAAAAATTTGGCCTTAGGCACTGCTGCTGGTGCCACCACACTGCAACCTCTTCCATATACTCTAGTTTTTTTGCTGGAATCAGCCCTGCTGCAAAGCATTGCATCAAAAATTGTACTTAAACGCCCCTGTTAAACAGGGGCAGAAAAATTGGGCCTTAGGCACTGGTGCTGGTGCCACTACACTGCAACCTCTGCCATATACTCTAGTTTTATTACAGGAATTAGCCCTGCTGCAAAGCATTGCATCAAAAATTGTACTTAAACGTCCCTGTTAAACAGGGGCAGAAAAATTGGGCCTTAGGCACTGGTGCTGGTGCCACCACACTGCAACCTCTGCCATATACTCTAGTTTTATTGCAGGAATTAGCCCTGCTGCAAAGCATTGCATCAAAAATTGTACTTAAACGCCCCTGTTAAACAGGGGCAGAAAAATTGGGCTGCTGGCATCACCCAGAACCAAAAATGTTCTTCCAACATATCAGCGGAGGAGGAAGAGGATAGACAATCAACATAACAGGACAGTCACTCAGCATCAGCATAGGCAGTCTTGAAGGGATGTGGTATTTAAAAAAAATTATTCGGTTACATCAGCTTCAGGTGCTTGGTAGCTGTGGGTGATCCAAGACTGATTCATCTTGATGAAGGTCAGTCGATCAACTGATTCGGTGGACAGGCGCACCCTGTGATCGGTAACAAAGCCACCAGCAGCACTGAAGGTGCGTTCCGAAAGAACGCTGGATGCAGGACAGGCCAGTAGCTCAATTGCATACTGTGCAAGCTCTGGCCAGTGATCCATCCTCAAGACCCAGTAAGCCAGAGGATTTTCGGTGGGAAAGGTGTCCAAGTCTGACCTTGCCCCTAGGTATTCCTGCACCATGTAAATCAGACGCTGGCGATGGGTGCTGGAACCAATCATACCTTGGGGCTGCGGACTAAAAAATTGTCTGAAAGCATCAGTCAGACGGCCACCTTCTCCACCGCTCCTTCTGACCGATGCCTCAGCAACACGTTGTCCAGGACCAGGAGTTTGTAACCTCCCAGTCTCTGGGAACGCGTTGCACAGACCTTTCTGCAAGGCCTCCCGGAGATGTCTCATCCTCTGCTCCCTCTGCGATGGCAAGATAAGGTCGGCAACCTTACCCTTGTACCGTGGATCAAGGAGAGTGGCCAGCCAGTAATGGTCCATCTCCTTGATCCGAAGACTACGAGGATCCTTCCGCAGGCTTTGCAGGATCAGGGAGGCCATGCAGCGTAGGTTAGCTGAGGCATTCGGTCCGGAGTCCTCTGGGTCGCTAAGGACAACATGATCCGCAGCTACCTCCTCCCAGCCACGTACAAGTCCACGGGTTTCTTGGGACTGTAAATCATCCCTATAAGACTGCTGCTGCTGCTGCTGATGCGGATGCTGAGTGCCAGCCTCCACCTCCATGTTGACACAATCATCCTCCTCCTCCTCTTCCTCCTCCTCATCCTCTTCCTGTGTGATGGGTGGCACAGCAGGAACACTGTCTGGATAAAGGGGGCCTTGAGAGGCAAGGAAGTCCTCCTCTTCCTGCCTCTGTTCTGCCTCAAGTGCCCTGTCTATTATTTCACGCAGCGTATGCTCCAAGAGGTGGACAAGAGGTACAGTGTCACTGATGCATGCACTGTCACTGCTCACCATCCTTGTGGCCTCCTCAAACGGTGACAGGACAGTGCATGCATCCCTGATCATGCCCCACTGGCGTGGTGAGAAAAAACCAAGCTCCCCTGACCCTGTCCTGGTGCCGTAGTCGCACAGGTACTCATTGATGGCCCTCTGCTGCGTGTGCAGCCGCTGCAGCATGGCCAATGTTGAGTTCCATCTGGTGGGCATGTCACATATAAGGCGGTTCTTGGGCAGGTTCAACTCCTTTTGGAGCTCAGCCAGCCGAGCACAGGCATTAAATGATCGGCAGAAATGCACACAGACTTTCCTGGCCTGCTTCAGGACATCCTGTAAGCCGGGGTACCTGCCCAAGAACCGCTGCACCACCAGGTTAAGGACGTTCGCTACACAGGGCACATGGGTCAGTTGTCCCTGTCGGAGGGCGGAGAGGAGGTTGGTGCCATTGTCGCAAACCACCATTCCTGGCTTAAGCTGGCGTGGCGTCAACCACCTCTCGGCCTGCCCCTGCAGAGCTGACAAAACATCCACCCCAGTGTGGCTCCTGTCCCCCAAACAAACCAGCGCAAGCAGGGCATGGCATCGTTTTGCCTGCGTACTTGCGTAGCCCCTGGAACGCCTACGGAGCACCGCTGGTTCTGAGGACAGAGCACTGGAAGAGGCCATGGAGGAAGAAGAAGAGGAGGGGGTGGAGGAGAGAGGTGTGTCACAACCAATAGTAGCATTTTGGAGGCGTGGTGGCGGAACAACCTCCAACACTACTGCACCTTGTCCTGCATCCTTCCCAGCTGCCAAAAGAGTGACCCAATGGGCCGTGAAAGACAGGTAACGTCCTTGTCCATGCCTGCTGGACCATGAGTCAGCGGTAATATGCACCTTACCGCTGACCGCCCTGTCCAGCGAGGCAAGGACATTGCCTTCCACATGCCGGTAGAGAGCCGGAATCGCCTTCCGTGAGAAAAAGTGGCGTTTGGGGACCTGCCACTGAGGAACTGCACATTGTACAAACTCACGGAAGGGGGCCGAGTCTACCAACTGAAAAGGCAGCAGTTGAAGTGCTAGCAATTTAGCCAAGCTAGCATTCAACCGCTGGGCATGTGGATGGCTGGGAGTGAACTTCTTCCGCCGGTCCAGCAGCTGGGGCAGGGACATTTGCATGCTATAATCGGATGTGGGTGTACCGCTAGCAGAGTTCCCGGAAGCACTTGACTGTGACACACCTAATTCTACACCTTCATTCCTCTCAGAGCAGGTTTCAGAGAGGACTGAAGGTCTAGTGGGGTTGGAGATGCCAGCTGATGAGGAGCAAGGAGAGGTCCGCTTTGTTCTTTGGTGTGGGTCTTTGAGGTACGCTTGCCAACGAGCTGCATGGCAGGTCAACATATGTCTGGTCAAGCATGTGGTGCCCAAGCGGCTGATGTTTTGGCCACGTGAGATACGCTTGAGACATATGTTGCAAATAGCAGCGGTGCGATCTGATGCACTCGTCTCAAAAAAGGCCCACACCAAAGAACTTTTAGAATAACGCGCAGAGGCAGCGCTCTGCACAGGCGGAGCTCTGCGGTGCGATTCAGTCGGTGTGCTGCCCCTAAGCTGGCCCCCGGAGGGCATCCTGCCTCGTTGGACATGTGCCTCCTCCTCCTCCTCCTCCTCCCTCCTTCCAGGCACCCACGTGGAGTCAGTGCCCTCATCATCCCCTCCCTCTTCATCGCTGTAGCAAACCTGGCAGTATGCTGCAGCTTGTGGAACATGACTGCCAGATTGCTGTCCTTCTTGAGCATCCCCTCTCTCTGCGCTCACGCTACTGCCTTCCTCTAGCTGAGTGTCATCATCAGAGCCCACCAAACACTGGGCATCCTCCTGGAGCATGTACCCAGCACTGTGCTCAAAGAGTTCAGGAGACTCCTTAGGAGGACGTGGTGGGTCTAGGGAAGGAGTCACTGATGATGACATTGAGAGGAGGGAAGACGATGCGTTGGCAGCTGCTTTGCTACTACCCTGAGACTAGGTGAGAGAGGATGAGGAGGATGAAGAGGGCTTGGTCATCCACTCTACCAAGTCGTTGGCATGTTGTGGTTCAACATGTCCAGCTGCCGAAAAGAAGGACAAGCATGTCCCATGGCCACGTGCTGATGACAATGCACCGCGTCCACGACCAGCACTGTTGTCTCTAGACACAGAGCCTGTTTGCCCTCTTTTATCAGCTCGCGCCTGTCTGCCTCTCCTTGCTGGCCTTCCAGACATGGTAATGGCCTGAAGGGAGTTGGGTAAAACAGCAGTTGGGTAGTTTATATTGTGCTGGAGGCACACAACACCCACTAACTCCTGCAGATGCCTTTTTTATAGAACACCAGAGATAAAGGGGTATATACAGATGTATACTGTGCTGTGCTGGAGGCACACACAACTTCCAATAACTCCTGCAGATGGCAATTGGGCTCAAATAGAGAAGAGCTATGTAGGTGGATTATAGCGGTATGTACTGGGTACAGAGCACGCAGACAGCACGCACTATCTCCTAACACTACTGACTGCAAGCTCTATTATTAAAGATAGATCACTAGCTATATAGGTGAGGTGAATATCGCAGTGTATACTGCGGTCAGGGCACGCAGACAATAACCAGAAAACAGCAGAGATAAAGGGGTATATACAGATGTATACTGTGCTGTGCTGGAGGCACACACAACTTCCAATAACTCCTGCAGATGGCAATTGGGCTCAAATAGAGAAGAGCTATGTAGGTGGATTATAGCGGTATGTACTGGGTACAGAGCACGCAGACAGCACGCACTATCTCCTAACACTACTGACTGCAAGCTCTATTATTAAAGATAGATCACTAGCTATATAGGTGAGGTGAATATCGCAGTGTATACTGCGGTCAGGGCACGCAGACAATAACCAGAAAACAGCAGAGATAAAGGGGTATATACAGATGTATACTGTGCTGTGCTGGAGGCACACACAACTTCCAATAACTCCTGCAGATGGCAATTGGGCTCAAATAGAGAAGAGCTATGTAGGTGGATTATAGCGGTATGTACTGGGTACAGAGCACGCAGACAGCACGCACTATCTCCTAACACTACTGACTGCAAGCTCTATTATTAAAGATAGATCACTAGCTATATAGGTGAGGTGAATATCGCGGTGTATACTGCGGTCAGGGCACGCAGACAATAACCAGAAAACAGCAGAGATAAAGGGGTATATACAGATGTATACTGTGCTGTGCTGGAGGCACACACAACTTCCAATAACTCCTGCAGATGGCAATTGGGCTCAAATAGAGAACAGCTATGTAGGTGGATTATAGCGGTATGTACTGGGTACAGAGCACGCAGACAGCACGCACTATCTCCTAACACTACTGACTGCAAGCTCTATTATTAAAGATAGATCACTAGCTATATAGGTGAGGTGAATATAGTGGTGTATACTGCGGTCAGGGCACAGACAATAACCACTACACAACAGCAAGATAGGAAATCAGCCAAAAACGATCGGTGTGTACTGTGTTGAAGGTACACAGAACACCCAATGCTTCAGATGCCAACATACTACACGAGGCCGCCTCAATGGCGGCCTTATATAGTGTGGGGCGTGCACTACACAGCCTGAGCTATGATTGGCCACAGGCATACTGCCTGTGGCCAATCATGGCTCTCCTCGCTGCTGGCGCTGCGATTGGCTAAGCATGCGGGGTCACAGTGCATGCTTGGCCAATCATGAGCCAGCAATGCACTGCGCCATCGCAGTGCATTGTGGGCCGTGAGCGCCATGCGAATTTTGACGCGAACGGACCAAGTGTTCGGATTTCGCCGAACGGACGAACAGCCAATGTTCGAGTCGAACACGAAGCTCATCCCTAATCCAGATAGTAAACACTGAAATCAAGTGTGGGGTCCTCATGTAATTTGAGGGGAGCCACTGTCTTTGCCACTGTCACATATGAATAAAACAAGTAGGTTAGCTGGATGGGAGTGTGGTGCTTCTTTTTTTTTTTTTTTTTTACATGCATATACACAGAGGTGATCTAGGATTCTTGTTTTAGACTACTTTTTCTATATTTTATTTCAGTCTTCAGTACTATTTCACAAAGCCTAATATGTTATCTGACACTATTTAAGTTATTTATTTATTTTTTGCAAAGGGGCACTGAACTTATTAACAAATAGGACCCAGTTTTTTACAATTGGCAATATTTATTGATTTTTTATCATCCTTAATACCAGTCCCCCCCCCCCCCCCAGAGATGTATGTTGAGCACCTTACTGTAAACACTGTTGACTATGATTGCTCAGCTATATATCTGGCCAATCACCTTGTGATTAGCATATGTACACTGTCAGGATATTTCTATATGAAATTACAAAACCAATGAACTATGATTTCACAATAATTGAATTCCTCTCCTCCTGAAAACCACTTAAAACAAGGATAGAGAGAAACTGGTTCTTCAGACAATCAAGTTGACCAAAAGTTAATCAATGCAAAGATAATGCTAATGCCCCGTACACACGAGCGGACTTTTCAACATCCAAAGTCCGAAGGACCGAGTCCGTCAGACTATCCGATCGTGTGTGGGCTGCAACGGACTTTTGATTCGCCAAAGTCTGACGGACTTTAGAAATGAAGCATGCTTCAAATTTTCCCGAAGGAACTCCGCCGGACCCGGTCCCCTTCGAAAACTCCGCTCGTGTGTATGCTACTCCGACGGACTAAAACCGACGCTAGGGCAGCTATTGGCTACTGGCTATGAACTTCCTTATTCGAGTCAGGTCGTACGTCATCACGTTCGAATCCGTCGGAGTTTAGTGTGATCATGTGTGGCCAAGTCCGTTCGGCCGAAAAGTCTGTCAGAACTCCGTCGGAACTCCGGCGGAACTCCGGCGGAACTCCTTTGGAAGTCTGTCGGACATAAGTCCTCTCGTGTGTACGGGGCATAAGTAGGGATGAGCCGAACAGTCCCCAGATGGTTGGCAGCAGAACATGCGAACAGGCAAAAAATATATTCGAACACGCAAACACCATTAAAGTCTATAGGAGATCAACGTGAAAAATCAAAAGTGCTAATTTTAAAGGCTTATATGCAAGGTATTGCCATAAAAAGTGTTTGGGGACCCAGGTCCTGCCCCATGAGACATGTATCAATGCAAAAAAAGTTTTGGTAGCAGTGATTTTAATAATGCTTAAAATGAAACAATAAAAATGAAATATTCCTTTAAATATCGTGCCTGGGGGTGTCCTTAGTATGCCTGTAAAGTAGTGCATTTTTCCCATGTTTATAACAGTGCCACAGCAAAATGACATTTCTAAAGAAAAAATTGAATTCAAAACTGCTCTCGGCTGTAATGTATTGTCGGATCCCGGCAATATAGATAAAAATACAAAAATAAAATAATGGCTTGGATGTCCCCCCAAAATCCATACCAGGCCCTTCAGTTCTGGTATGGATATTAAGCGGAACTCTGCACCCAAATTTAAAAAAAAATGGCGTGGGGATCCCCCAAGCCCCCAGGCACTATATACTCTGAACAGCAGTATATATACTATACAGCCTGCCCTATATAGAAAATTGGGCCTTAGGTGTTGGTGGTACCAGAACACTGTAAGCCCTCACAGTTACTCTTGTTGGGTGCATGAACAGACCCTACTGTGAAATATTATATCAAGAATTGTAATTAGTTGCCCCTGTTAAACAGGGGCAAAAAATTTGGGCCTTGGGTGGTGTTGGTGCCACAACACTGTAACCCTTCACAGATACCTGGGTTGGATGCTGGAACAGGCCCTGCTGTGAAATATATCAAAAGTTGTAATTACATGCCCCTGTTAAACAGGGGCAGACAAATTGGGCCTTGAGTGGTGGTGGTGCCACAACACTGTAACCCCTCACAGATACTCTTGTTGGGTGCAGGAATGGGCCCTGCTGTGAAACATGACTGCCAGTTTCTTGTCCTTATGCAGCACCCCCTCTCTCTAGGCTCACGTTACTCCCTTGGTCAACCTGGGAACCAAGATGGGAGCCTTGAAATCACTGTGCATCCTCCAGCAGCATATAACTGACACTGTAGTCAAATCATTCTGGAGACTCCTCTGTGTATGATGGTGGGGCTACGGAAGGAGTGACTGTGGACAAGGAGCCGGTGGCCACTTTGGCATCTGGGTTGGAAGGCAAACTACTCTGAGCCTGGGTGACAGAGAATGAGGACAGCTTCATTATCCACTCCACCAACTCGAAAAAGAACAAGTGTGTCCCACAGCCACCTGCAGAGGATGCATCATGTCCACGACCACCACTGTTGACTGTAGACATAGAGGTGGCCTGCCCTCTTTTATTAGCCTGTGAGCAGCTGCCTCTCCTTGGTGGCCTTCTGGACATGATGTATTTTTTTGTTTTTAAACACCACACTATACTGTATTATATACTGTGTACACCGCCTGAAGTGTATTAGAAAGGGCACAATGGCTGCACTGTATTGTATACTGTGCACATCACCAGAAGTGTAGTAGAAACTGTACACACTGTATTAGATACTGTGTACACTGCCTGAGGTGTAATAGAAATGGTACACCACAGAATGCACTGTAGATATAGGCTACACTGAATGCAGAGTATATATTTATATACTAATACACTGCCTAACGTCTATTAGAAACTGTACACACTGTAATAGTGTCAGAAACCAAGGGTTCCATTCTTGGTTTGGGAGGGGTAATATTATTAAAATGAATATTCTACCAAAGTTTCTGTACCTGTTCCAGGCCCTACCCATTAATATACCTATGCAGTTCTTTAACCACTTCAATACTGGGTACTTTTGCCCCTTTCCTTCCCAGGCCAATTTTCAGCTTTCAGCGCTCTTGCATTTTCAATAAGAATTGCGCAATCATGCAACACTGGACCCAGATTACATTTTTATAATTTTGTTCACACAAATAGAGCCTTCTTTTGGTGGTATTTATTCACAAATAATTTTTTTTTTGCTACCTAAGCGAAAAAAAGAGTGACATTTTTTAAAAATATATATATTTTCTACTTTGTTTTAAAAAAGATCCAATAAAATCGAATTTTGTCATAAATGTAAGCCAAAATTTATTCTGCTACATTTCTTTGGTAAAAAAAATCCCGTAAGTGTATAATAATTGGTTTGTGTGATCACGGACATATGTACGCACATGATCACGTACAGATGTGTGTAGATGATCAAAGACATATGTGTGTAGATGATCATAGGGACATATGATTTTACTGTTACATATGTGGGGACAGGTGTTTTTACTGTGTGAGGACAGTGTTTTAGAGACACTATTTTGGGGGCATTGTGTGTTTACATTGTGTGTTTACATGTGTGGGGGCACTGGGCCGATGATCAGTCATGTGGGGACACTGGGCCGGTGATGAAGCTTTAAAAAACAGCTCATAGTCACAGATCACCAGCTGGCTGCAGCGATCTGCTTTCCTCTCCTCACTGACAACTTCCATGTGAGGAGAGGGGAGCCGATCGCCTAGCAACCAGCTCTCTATTTACATCACATGACGGTTCTGATTGGGCACAGCGGTCATTTGATTAGGAGGGCCAATCACAGAGCCCTCCTGCCGCTTGGAGATGCGCCATGTCCAGGTGACACAAGCGCACCGGCTCACGCACAGGCACGCGCACAGGCACGCGCATGCGTGCACGAACCCCCTGCTTCTGAGGGACATTCCTGAACATCCACTCAGAAGGAGGAAGCTCCCACCCAGCTGTATATATGCAGTGACTGGGTGGGTGGTGGTTAAGCGGATACAATAACCATTTACTGAGTTTATTTGGGCACATAAACAACTGAGGATTAACAGGTTTCCGTTGACACTCCCCAAACAATATGGTGGGCTGTCTGTACCAGATTTGTATGGGTATTATCAGGCAGTCCATTTAGGAAGCCTGATCGACTGGTATCAACATGAAGACTTTAAAATATGACCGAGCCTGAGTCAGGCAGAGAGCAATGTTTTGTTACATAAAGCCCTTTGGCGCTATAGGGAACTTCCATTTTGTATAAAGAAACACCCATTAATTGGACCCACACTGCGTCAATTTTTGGGGCTTTTCAGCAAGGACAAACTTTCATAATTAGAATCCCCATTATTTCCCATTTTGGGGAATCCACAATTTGCCCCAGGTTTACGGCAGGGAACTTTTGAAGTTTTAATGAAACAGGAGGTATACCAGGCATATAATTTTATAGTATCAGGAGACTGGCCCACACTACAGGTGTTGACATTTGAAAATGGTCCTTTCTAACTGGATTTTTGGGTGAGTAGCCCACCTAAGGCATTTTTTATATACCCTAAACATCTCTGATCATTTTAAGCATAATCTATCTCCTTTTGAAGAATACTGTACTGAGAGAGGATTGCTCTCTCATACAATCTCGAGGATGTATGCTTTGTTGGCTGTTCCTCGGGAGGTCTTCCAGCTGCCGTTTTTTTCAAAAATGGGGAGGTGGATTTTCTGTGGAACAGCGTATATAATACATTCTACCTAAGAATTCTCTGTTTGTACGAAAATACAGGAAACAAACTACAAGATTCTCTCTCAATGGTATCGAACTCCGGCCATTCTCCATAGATACTTGCCAGGTGCCTCTGATAGATGTTGGCAATGTCAGGAGAAATATGGGATGCTACTACATATTTTTTGGTCATGCCATAGAATAAAGGGTTACTGGATAGACGTTCAAAGGATTATTCAAAAGTTTTGTGATTGTGAGATCCCCGAGGACCCAGCCTTTCTTCTGTTGCATGACTTTAAATATCTGTTGAGACATACAAAAATTCAATTTTGTGCCATCTTTTGAATGCAGCGAGATCCTGTATTCCTCTTAGATGGAAAAAGATACAATCACCTACAGTGGACATGTGGCTAAGAAAGTTGGAAGAATTAAATCGACTAGAAAAAATGGTCTGGACAGAAAGGTAGAAACAAGAGAAATATAAGGAAACATGGTCTCTCTGGAACTCCTTTGATGGGAATCCGGATGGTTGAAAGAATGAGGGTATCGTATCACCTCAATCAGATTTCGGGATGGATTTCCCTCCCATGGAGGCTGGGGGCAGATGTTAGGAGAGGGAGAGGAGAGGAGGGAAAATTATTAGGTTTGTTAGAAAACCATAGTGAACAAACACCATTATGAAGGCCAACGAAAACACTAGACAGGTCAGGGATAAAGTTGTGGATACGTTTAAAGCAGGCTTAGGTTATAAAAAAAATCCCTAGCACAACTGCATACCTAACAAAAAATGTCCGTCCACCTAAACTGACAGGCTGAGCAAGGAGAGCATTAATCACAGAAGCAGCCAAGAGGCCCATAGTAACTCTTGAGGAGCTGCAGAGATCCACAGTTCAGGTGGGAGAATCTGTCCGCAGGACAACTATGCACTCCACAAATCTGGTCTTTATGGAAGAGTGGCTAGAAAAAGGCCATTGTTGAAAGAAAGCCATAAGAAGTCACATTTGCAGTTTGCGAGACGCCATGTGGGGGGACACAGCAAACATGTGTAAGAAAGTGCTCTGGTCAGATTAGACCAAAATTATTCTTTTTGGTCTAAAAGCAAAATGCTATATGTGGCGGAAAACTAACACTGCACAACACCCTGAAAACACCATGTGATACATAGTGGTGGCAGCATCATGTTATGGAGATGCTTTTCTTTAGAAGGGACAGGGAAGATGGTCAGAATTGATGGGAAGATGGATGGAGCCAAATACAGGGCAATCTGTATAAAACCTGTTAAGCCCCATACACACTCAGATTTTCTGCTGATTTTTTCCTTCTGATTTACCAAAACCAAATAATATGAGGTCAAACCTTAGGAGTTTCAATATGTATGCAATCAGGCAGGCCTTTGCACTACATGGTTTTGGTAAATTTGAAGACAAAAATCAGCAGAAAATCTTATAATGTGTATGGGGCTTTATGCCCCATACACACGGTTGGACATTCCGACCACAAAACCCATCTGATTTTTTCCAATGGATTTTGGCCGAATCTAGTCTTGCACACACACGGTCGCGCAAAGTTGTCGGAAAATCCAATCGTTTAGAAAGAGAAGACATTCGTAACGTACGACTGGACTACGTAGAAGCCAGTAGCCAATGGCTTTCATCTCCAATTTTTTTCTGCGCACGCGTGGCACTTTGTGTGTCAGAATTCTCTATGCACGATCGGAAAAAGCCAGATCGTATTTTGTTGTTGGAAAATTTTAAATCCAGCTTTCAAACTTTTTCAGTCGGAAATTCCGACAGAAAAAGTCTATTAGAGCCCACACACGATTGGATTTTCTGACAACATAATCCAATCAGACTTTTTCCGTTGGAATTTCCAACCATGTGTATGCCCCATGCCCCTTTAGAATCTGCAAAAGACTTGAGACTGGGGCAGAGGTTCACCTTCCAGCAGGACAACGACCTTAAACATTCAGCCAGAGCTACATTGGAATGGTTTATATAAAAGCATATTCAAGTGTTAGCCCTTGTTCACACGGTCGGAGATTTTTTGTCGGATAATCGGACTGTGTGTGGTATGCATCAGACTGTTTCCGTCGGAATATCCGTCGGACCCAATTTTCCAACTTGCTAGAAATATTTTCCGACAAACTGGTCCGATCGGACATACTCCGATCATGTGTAGCCTACTCTGACGGACAAGGTGCCACGCATGCTCACATTCAAATTCCAACACGGAAGCGCTCGTTCAGGTAAAACTACTGCTCGTAAGCGATATAGCACATTCATCACGCTGCAATGTTAAAAATTCTTTCATGAAGCGCATTCTCTTGTTCTTTACAATGCTGCAAGAACAAACTTCTTTTGATGCTCATGTCACACACACTTCTCCCGAACGTATTTCATTACTCTTTTTTCACCATTTCAGCAATACAATTTTATTTTGCTTCACATCTACACAATTTTAGATTTTGTTTATTCTTTTTTGGATGTTTTTTTTTTTTCCTAAAAATCTCCTTTAAAGACAGTTTGCTCATTTCTCCTTTTTTTGGGGTGTTTTTTGTGTGTAAACTTACCACAACAACATTATTGTATTTTTGATATTTTGTTTTTCCTTTTTAATCTACAGGAGGTTGTTTATTGTTGGTACCCCTTGTTATTCATTTCACTTTGTTTTTTTGAAATGTACCTGCCTGCTCACAAATAAACTGTACTTTTTGAAGGAAAACACATACACAAGTATTTGATCAAACAAAAAAAACCTTTATTTTGGTCGCAATAAAATAAAAAGTACAGCCTTTGGCCCCCAGGGCAGACATGAACAAATTAGAATATCAAAAATTGGTGGCCTGAGGAGTACATATTTCAGGGAGAGAAGTCTGGTCCTGAAGTCCTAGAGAACAGGAAATTCAGATGCCATTTATGTCCACAGGATGTGGATCTTCAAGAGGCTGCATCTTCTAGCAAACCAGACTGAACCCAGGACATCACTCACTCGTCTTCCTTCGGCACTTCCCACCAGGCATCCTTCGAGGCTGTGGCTGGGCTCCTGTGGTTGGGGCAGGAGGAGGAGAATGAGGGCGTTGGTCGACCTCCTGGCTGCCACTTGCCACAGCCTCCCCCCGACTGAGGTCTTCCTGTGTATGAAAAGGGGACATAGTTTTAGTTTTTTGATCATCAATCACACCATTTTGTGCTCCTGGCTTTTGCAAATTGAATGTTACCAAATAGAACAGACTATCATTCTGAGCCCAGCATTTTTCTTTCCCGTCCCAATCATTTTTGGTCACTACTGTCTCTTGATATGTAAACCACTTTGATAAATCACAACTTACTGATCAATAAGAACATCTAGTTAACATCATTAAATGTAACACAAGAAATATGTTCAACAATGCAATACCTGTCTCAAGCTGGGCCCCACCACATGTTGCTGCCTGGAAGGCCCAGGTTGGACGTTGGAAGCCTCAGCTGGGGGTGAAGGATGCCTTGAAGGAAGACTGGAGAGTGGTGGCCTGGGTACCCCTTGGTCTACCAGAAAATGCAGCCTCTAAAAGTAAACCATCCTGGGGTAATAAACGGCATCTGGATCTCCTGCTCTCAAGGACTCCAGGTGCTTCTTTCTCTCCCTGAGATATGTAATCTTCATGGGCTCAATTTTCATATTCAGATAGGCCATGTCTGCCGTGGGGACCATGATCCGCACCAAAGAAAGAAGTTTCTCCAGCGCTGCGTTCCTCTTTGTTATGTCGGCATAAAACTCGTTGTGGAACTGCCACAGGCAGGGCATCTCCTTGTAGAGTTCGAGGAATAACCCCATAAAATTTGGGTTTTTGAATGGATCCATATTGTCTGCAAGACACAACACAAGACAAACCCTCAAATACTAATAATGCCATTAAAAACCCTCCTAATCTTGTCCCAACATTGGCCTAGATAGAAGCAGTCTAGTCTAGTGATGCACCAAGTTCAAAATTTTACCTTCGTTTGCACGTTCGTCGTGTCCGCGCCTCACTCTCTTCCCAGATCGTACGGACGATACACGCGTGTTGCGTTTTATATACAGTGCACATGCGTGAAACTCCGCCCGCCCCTGACGTTCTTACTAGACTATTCCCCACCCCTTCGCTTCCGGTGCAGTGGGGAGAGCACATGGAGGAGAGAACACAGGTGCGCACTAATAATAGTTCCACTAACGAGGAGGAGGGTGAGGAAAGGCCGGAGCCTGAAATGTCCCGATCCAGGAAGAGAAGATTTAAGGCATCAAATATGTCTTTTGGAGAGATGTTGGAGATGATGGACATTTTGAACAGGACTGACTATGATGGGAAGTATGGCCCTTACCCAAACCCAAATATCAGAAAGGCCAAGATCATGTCTAAAGTTGTGAAGAGTCTTCATAAGAATTTTGGGGTACGACGATCCTAGGATCAACTGAGAAAACGCTGGTCAGACCTGAAACTGAGGGAGCACGAGCAGTACCTAAGGATCAAGCGTGTTCTTAAAAAAAAGTAAGTAGTTGTCGTGTGTTCATATGATTATTCTTGCTTGCATACTGTTCCATGTGCTTTGATTTCATGTTGTGCATTTTAAAATGGCCACTTTCAAGTTCATGGTTTCATTTGTTCGTAAGAAACATCATTCTGCAGGGAAGTATTCCAGCTTAACAAAGTGTCCCCAATAATGTTCTCACCTTGGAACTCGGCCAAAAAACACAATTGTACAACACTTCCAAGCAATGTTTCATATTCCTATTTCTGCCCTCTGTGTGCTAATTATTCTTTGTTTACATTCTCATAGGGGAGAGAAGACTCAGCAAGTATGAGGACACCAGGGACCACACCCCTCCCAAAGAAGGGCAACTTCCAAAAGCAGAAACAGAGGAGCAGGAGGAGGAGGAGGAGGAGGAAGGAGAGAGGTGGAGGTTGGGCAAATTGTCACCACAACAGGTGAGTGTTGTGAGAACACTGTGAGAACACAGCTGTGAGAACACAGCTTCCGGTAAGCTCATCAATGTATGTCACCATATTTTTATTACATGGTGTGTTTTTTTGCTTTGTTTTGTAGGTGATGTGGAAGAAGATTCCCGTTTTACCAGTGAAAGTGCCCAGATCCTGATTGGGGAGATAATGGGGTGCAATCGGGATTTGGAAAATATACAGCAAAACATCAATGATGTTAAAAATAAAATGAAGAACATCATTGATGTTTTGGGGAGAGTGTGAAACACACAAAACTAAATAGGGTTTTATTTTTGATATTTTAAACAAAACATTTTGTATTTCTCGAAATTACAAATTTGGAAGATGCCCAGAGTGTGTAAACATGTACTATCTCCCATCATGGGGGATCAATGTACGTGTTTTGTGTAAAGTGTCCGAGATGAAGGGGTTGCAGCCCCAAAGCATGTACATTGATCCCCCGTGATGGGAGATAGCACATGTTGACACACTGTGTGTGCATCTTCCAAATTTGGATTTCTCAGGGGTGAAACCCCATGTGATGAAGGCAATATCAGCCCAGTTTGTAAATACTCATGTCTGATATTGTCTTCACTTTTCAAAGTTGAACTTTGTAAGTTCCTGTGTTCTGTATTTTACGGTTTGATACATGCCTGTTTACACAAAAACACCAAGTAAACAAAATTTGGATTAAACTCTGTTTTTGATACACACAATTTCTTAGTTTGTTGTAAAAACCTTTTCGAAACGCACATGTGAATGTGCTTGTAATAAAAAGTTTAATTAACAACAATGTGTGGCTTCCTTATTCATTGCGCCAAAAATGTGGAGTACAATTTTAGTTTGTGCTGAGAAGGAGTGTGATTTACTAAAGGCAACTCCACTTTGCACTCCATGTGTAGTTTCAGGTGTACTTTTGCAGTGCACTTGTAGTGCACAGTGGATGTGCCTTTAGTAAAAAACACCCACAGTGAGGTGTAAATTTGGACAATCATGCCATTTTCCTGCCATGGTGCAGAAAATGAGCATGATTTTGGTCAGTAATGCACTACATACATTAGTTACAAAAACAAGGTGTGTGTGTAGCAGACCCACAACATAATAACATTATCTGAAGAAGAGACTGTCCCCTCATCTCACTCTGAACTTGGGTTTGCACTGTTGGTGAAAAAGGCACAACTTGAAAAAAACTGGCAAAGTGGGAGGCCACAGTCTGCCATTCCTGTGGCATTGAAGGACACTGTGTAGTGAAACAAGAACAAAAATTAGCCATTTGACAAATCAACATTGCAAGCAGATTAGACACCAACATTGTTGGACAAAATTAGTATAACATTTTGGGAACTGAGTATTTAAAGCCTAAAGTATAAGGTCCCCTTATGAGAGTCATCACCCCCCCCCCCCCCCCATCCCTCCCCATCTGATGGGCCCTTGCTAAAAAATGAGGGGGGATGTTAAGGACAGGTAACCCTCTCCACTTGATTGAGAGCTGAATGCCTAAATAATGTGTGATACTTTGGGAAGCCCCTTCTTAGTTACACTATTGGCAGCCCACCGGACAGGTAATAAGTGTCATAATACCAAAAAGAAAACAAAATAGAAGCACATTTTGACATTCTGCTATTACATATCAAGATAATTCATAGGTTAAAAAAAAAAAATAGCATTTGAAAGTATTGAGGCAGGCCCTTGCACTACATGCTTAGGTGAATTCATCCATAAATGTGATAATCAAAAAGGTAGGTATAGTGTGTATTGGGTTTGGTCAAGTCATCAGATAGAGGATTGCTATCAGCTGAGCTAGCAGTTGGGGGGAGGGGGGTTACTAATGAGTTTGGCACAACCCCAAAAATGTTAAAAAGGTCACTCTGCATGAATTGAAGCACCCACATCACATTTTTAGACATTTTAGGGGGTGTTTAGGGAAAAGCAATACTATGGAGCTGACAAAAGACATTGGTAAGTGACTAGACTATAGTTTTATTGGCCAAGAAGAGCATGGTGGGGAAGTTAGTGAGGCAAATATGCCTGAGGACAAAGGGGCAGAGCATATGAATTAGAGCATATTGCAATGATGGTAATTAGGGAATGAGGAAAGAAATGCAAGACATTAGCAATCATTGAATACATAGAATGTGATGTTTAAGGAGAAAACTTAGCTTCATATAGTCCTTCTGCAGGACCTGAATGATGGCAGAACAGGTCTCTGGAATAATGATCCCCAGAGCCTGGGGGGAGATGCCTGTAGAGAACTTGAGGTCCTGAAGGCTTCTCCCTGTCGCCAAGTAGCGCAACGTGGGGATGAGCCTCTGCTCCGGAGTGATGGCTTGCCGCATGCAGGTATCCTGTCTGGTGATATAAGGGGTCAGCAAAGCCAGCAGATGGTGAAAAACGGGGTCCGTCATCTGGAGATAATTCCTGAAATCATCAGGATTATTCTTGCGGATCTCACGGAGCAAAGGCATGTGCGAGAACTGGTCACGTTTGCGCAACCAATTCTTGGTCCACAAACGCCTCCCCTCCCTGTTCATGGACCGGGCTTGTGTCAAAGTAACAACCCCAACATGAAGCCCCTGCACAGCACAAACTCTACGACGAGTACGTAGACGAAACATGGTTTGAAAACGGTTGGCTGGTCAGAACGGACAACAGAAAGCACCGATAAACAGCAAGGCCTGAAAGAACGACCTGAATAGCAGAAGCAAGCAGACAATAAAAAATGCCTTTCAAAGCGTACTATACCAAGATATAGTCCACAATGAGAAACAAATACTAATGACTGCACGCACTGATTATCAGATACGCAAAGACAAGCACAAACCGACGAGCAGTAGCGATCTGAATCAGAAAACTGAAAAGCGCGAATCGTCTCTCACCAAACTTCTACTAACACGAGATCAGCAGAAGGAGCCCAAAGGGTTCCGGACGTGGTGCTGAACTTCCCTTTTCTAGTCCCGCCTTACACGGCTTACGTTACCGCGTTCTTGGCAACCGCAAATTTCGACAACTTGGTCCAACCGTGTGTATGCAACAGTTTCGGACTAAATCCGTAGGACAAAATCCGTCGGACAAAATCCAATGGATTTGGTTGGCAGAATGTCCGACCGTGTGTACAAGGGCTTAGAATGGCCCAGTCAAAGTCCAGACCTAAATTCAATCTGTGGCAAGACTTGAAAATTGCTGTTCACGGATGCTATCCATACAATCTGACAGAGCTTGAGCTATTTTTCAAAGAAGAATGGGCAAAAATGTCACTCTCAAGATGTGGAAAGCTAGTAGAGACATACCCCAAAAGACTTGCAGCTGTAATTTCAGCAAAAGATGGTTCTACAAAGTATTGCCTCAGGGGGGCTGAATACAAATGCAAGCCACACTTTTCAGATATTTATTTGTAAAAAATGTTGAAAACTATTTATTATTTTCCTTCTACTTTACAATTATGTGTCACTCTGTGTTGGTCTATCACATACAATCCCAATAAAATACATTTACATTTTTGGTTGAAACATGACAACATGTGGGAAATTGAAAGGGGTATGAATACTTTTTGAAGGCACTGTAGATTGTAACAAGAATTGCCCCCAAAAAAGCCATACCACTGATGTGGAAATAAGGCTACTCAGTAATTCAGCTATGCAGGAAAACATAGGAATTGGGGAGCGGAAAAATGGAAGCAGGTGCGATGCACTGATGAGTCAAAATTGTAATTATTTGGCTGTAGCAGGAGGCAGTTTGCTTGCCAAAGGTCTGGAGAGCAGTGAAATAATGAGTGTCTGCAGGCAACAGTAAAGCATGGTGTAGGTTCTTTGCAAGTTTGGGGCTGTAGTTCTGTAAAAGGAGTTGGACATTTGGTCAGGATCAATTTTGTCCTCAATGCTGAACAGTACAAGCAGATACCATCATGCCATACCATCAGGGTGGTATGTGATTGGCCCCAAATATATTCTGCAGCAGTAAGACAACAACCTTACACATACAGCCGATGTCTTTAAGAACTATCTTCAGCTTAAAGAAGCACAAGGAGTCTTGGCAGTGATGGTTTGGCCCCACAGAGCCTGGATCTCAACATCATCAAGTCTGTCTGGGATTACATGAAGAGACAGAAGGATTTGAGGCAGCCTACATAAAGAAGATCTGTGGTTAGTTCACCATATTGGTGTCAGACTGGATCCTTCCTTAAATTCCAGGAAGAGATCATCAAAGCCCCTCTGTTTCCAGACGGTGCTCCACCTCACCTTGCCAATCCAAATGCAGTAAGCCGGCTGCATGAGAGGCATTTTCCGTATGTCCTCCCTAGTACCCCTACCCAACGAGCCCCCCAAAGAGATGTAATGTCTGTAGCAAGCGTGGATATAGGCGTGACACCCGCTATTATTGTCCCGCCTGTCCTGACAATCCTGGTCTTTGCATTGGTGAATGATTTGAATGCTACCATACATTAATGGAGTTTTAGTGTAGGGTACAGCACTGCACAGACGAGGACACACTTTCACAGGGTCTCCCAAGATGCCATTGCATTTTGAGAGACCCAAACCTGGAAAAGAATCGTTGCAGTTACAGTTACAAATAAAAGTGTAAAAAAAACACAAAAAAATCTTACTGTTATACTGTAATGTTACTTAGTTTTATTGTTAACCATCATTTGCTTAGCAGGTATGCCATTCAGTTGCAGCATGGATTTATTTATTTTGACAGCAACAAAGTTTGGGAAATTGGGAAACCATTTTATCGCACCGATCTTGGTGTGGTCAGATACTTTGAGGGCAGAGGAAAGATCTAGGCTCTAATATACCCCATTTTTTTTTTTTTTTAAAAGAGTACCTGTCACTACCTATTGCTATCATAGGGGATATTTGCATTCCCTAAGATAACAATAAAAATTATTAAAAAAATGAAAGGAAAAGTTTAAAAATAAAATAAAAAAGCAAAATAAACAATAAAAAAAAGCACCCGGTCCCCCCCTACTCTCGCGCAAAGTCGAACGCAATCGTCGGTCTGGAGGCATATGTAAACAGCAATTGCGTCATGCATGTGAGGTATCACCACAAAGATCAGATCGAGGGCAGTAATTTTAGCAGTAGACCTCCTCTGTAAATCTAAAGTGGTAACCTGTGAAGGCTTTTAAATGCTTTTAAAAATGTATGTAGTTTGTTACTGCTGCACGTTTGAGCGCAATTTTAAAGCATGTCATGTTTGGTATCCATGTACTCGTCCTAAGATCATCTTTTTTATTTCATCAAACATTTGGGCAATATAGTGTGTTTTAGTGCATTAAAACCCCAAAGAAAGAAATACGTTTGAAAAATCACTGCGCAAATACTGTGTAGAAAAAAAAATTAAACACCCATCATTTTTATCTGTAGGGTCGTTGCTTAAAAAAAATGTATAATGTTTGGGGGTTCAAAGTAATTTTCTGGCAAAAAAATATTTTTTTCATGTAAACAAAAAGTGTCAGAAAGGGCTTTGTCTTCAAGTGGTTAGAAGAGTGGGTGATGTGTGACATAAGCTTCTAAATGTTGTGCATAAAATGCCAGGACAGTTCATTTTGGAAAGTAGACACCCCAAGCTATTTGCTGAGAGGCATGTCAAGTCCATGGACTATTTTATATTTTGACACAAGTTGCACTAAATAATTTTTTTTTAGCACAAAGTTGTCACTAAATAATATATTGCTCCAAACATGCCATGGGCATATGTAAAATGAAACCCCAAAATGCATTCTGTTGCTTCTCCTGAGTACGGGGATACCACATGCGTGAGACTTTTTGGGAACCTAGCTGCGTACGGGACCCCAAAAACCGAGCACCGCCTTCAGGCTTTCTAAGGGTGTACATTTTTGATTTCACTCCTCACTGCCTATCACAGTTTCAGAGGCCATGGAATGCCCAGATGGCACAAACCCTCCCCCAAATGACCCTATTTTGGAAAGTAGATGCTCCAAGCTATTTGCTGAGATGTATGGTGAGTATTTTACAGATCTCACTTTTTGTCTCAAAGTTTGGAACATTGAAAAAAAGAAAAAAAAAAAAATTTCTTGCCTTTCTTCATTTTCAAAAACAAATGAGAGCTGCAAAATACTCACTATGACTCTCAGCAAATAGCTTGGGGTGTTTACTTTCCAAAATGGGGTCATTTTGTGGGTTTTGTGCTATCTTGGCATTTTATGGCCTCTGAAACTGATAGGTAGTGAAGCGTGAAATCAAAAATTTACGCCCTTAGAAATCTTGAAGGCGGTGCTTGGTTTTTGGGGTCCTGTACGTGGCTAGGCTCCCAAAAAGTCCCACACATGTGGTATCCCCACACTCAAGAGAAGCAGCAGAATGTATTCTGGGGTGTAATTCCACATATGCCCATGGCATGTTTGAGCAATATATAATTTAGTGATAACTTTGTGAAAAAAAAAAAAGTTTGTGGCAAAATATAAAATATTCCATGGACTCAACATGCCTCTCAGCAAATAGTTTGGGGTGTCTACTTTCCAAAATAGGGTCATTTGGGGGGGTTTGTGCCACCTTGGCATTTTATGGACTTCAAAACTGTTATCGGTAGTGAGGAGTGAAATCAAAAATTTAATGGCATTTCATGGCCTCTGAAACTGTGATAGGTAGTGAAGCGTGAAATCAAAAATTTACGCCCTTAGAAATCTTGAAGGCGGTGCTTGGTTTTTGGGGCCCCAAAAAGTCCCACACATGTGGTATCCTCATATTTAGGAGAAGCAGCTAAATGTATTTTGGGGTGCAATTCCACTTATAACCATGGCATGTGTGAGTAATATATCGTTTATTGAAAACTTTTTATATAAAAAAAAAATTTTTTGTCATTATTCAATCACTTAGGACAAAAAAAAGAAATGTTTAATGGGCTGAACATGCCTCTCAGCAATTTCCTTAGGGTGTCTACTTTCCAAAATGGGGTCATTGGGGGGGCTGTACTGCTCTACTATTTTAGCACCTCAAGAAATGTACCCTAGTTTGTAGACGTTATAACTTTTGTGCAAACCAATAAATATACGCTTGTTGACATTTTTTTTTACCAAAGACAAATTTTGTTTGGGTACAATATTGCATGACCGCACAATTACCAGTTAAAGCAGTGCAGTGCCAAATTGTAAAAAGTCCTCTGGACTTTAGGCAGCCAAATGGTCAGGGGCTTAAGTGGTTAAAGGCAAGGGAGGTCACACCAAACACTGATTTGATTTGGATTTCTCTTCTGTTCATTTATTTATTGTTTTGTTAATTTATAGAAATAAACTATTAATGTTTCTACTTCTGAAAGCATACTTAATTACAGCATTTTTTCACACCTGCCTAAAATATTTGCACAGTAGTATATATAATAGATAGATGCAGTGGATGTATAATAGAAGGATAGCTAGATAGATAGATACAGTATTTAGAGATAAACCATAATAGAAATAAATGCATTTTTTATAATCATACTAAATAATTAAATAAAAAATGACCCATAACAATCCTTTTCAAATGAAATGTGTTTGCAAACTTTTTCTTTTAATGTTTATGGTAATTTAAATTGCATGAACATTAGTATAGTAATGTGTGTCCTAATGAATATTGCACAACATTATACAACCAATACATGACACTGCAGCAGTACTTTAGATTTAAAAATGAATCCAGGCAATCATTATTCATGATTCTTTGTAGAATAAAACGTTCAGGCAAAAAAATTGCAACTTAACTGATATATAATAACATTCACTTAATGTAACTTTAGTTACAAATGTATGTAGAACCCTTTTTTTATATTAGGATGACATTTATCTCTAAATTTAAAACCCCAAACATTTAAATCAGTATTTTTTATGGGAATTGACAATGACTGTTTGAGAAAAAAAAGGTGAGTACCAACGTCCAATTTATAATTATTTACTAGTATTCACTCTATCAGGACTTTAAAGAGCAAAAACTGTTTCACACACATTTTTCAGTTTCTTTGGTTTCTTCCTTCTCTGATTAAAGCTCATGACGTGGAATGGCTATGGTTATCTTCTCAATATCTTTAAGCTGTTTACTGACTGTCAGAAAGTCCTGATTTTAGACTGTATTTAGGAACTACTGTACACCTATCACAAATGGAAAGAAGCACTACTGGATTTTTTGCTGCAAATGGTCTTATTAGATTGGTTATATTGACGTTGGTCCTTGTGCAAAACATATTCGCAAAAGAATATCAGTCCTTTTACAGTAGACATCATGTTTTCCCCAAAAACCTATGCCACTCTTTTACTGGTAACAAAATTGTTTAAAGCAGAGGTTTAGCATGTTTGAAGCTTAAGTATTTCTAATGTTATGCAGGGACCTGGATTCTGGAAATAGCTTCACTATAGGGATGCATGTTTTCTTCCTGGCTCTGCACTTCTAGTACTTCAAAGGTAAACAGCTTCATGTCTTCAGACAGTAAGTTGTTCCAATTGGGAACTGCCCTCTCCTCCTCTATTGAGAAAAGTTATTTCATTGCTTTCACTGTCTGTAACATGTTCTATGAATAGGAGAGTGTCTGAGTCCAGTGGTGAAGCTGGACATTGAAGCTGGACATTCTTTCTTCAGACAGTAAGTTGGAGGGTGATTTTTGCGGGGGTCCTGGTGCTTAGTATGCAGAGATGGGGTCCTAGTACTTAGCGGGGGGAGATGGGAGTTTCTGGTGTTTAGTGGGGGAGATGAGGAGTCCTGATCCTTGGTGAGGGGTCCTGGACTTTAGTGAGGGTCCTGGTGATTAGTGTGGAGATATGGGGGTTCTGGTGGTTAGCGTGTAAGGATGGGGGGGATCCTGCTGCTTAGTGAGAGGAGATGGGGTCCTGGTGCTTGGTAGGGGAGATGAGGGGTCCTGATACTTACTGAGAGAAGATGGGGTGCTGATGCTTATTGGGGGAGATGAGGGGTCCTGGTGCTTAGTGGGGGGAGTGGGGTCCTTGTCCTTAGTGCGGGGCCCTGCTGCTTAGTGGGGGAAGATGGGGGTCTTGGTGCTTAGTAGGGGAGATGGGGGGGTCCTGGTCCCTAGTGGGGGCTCATGGTGCTTAGTGGGGAAGATGAGGGTCCTGGTGCTTAGTGGGGGAGATGGTGGGTCCAGGTGCTTAGCAGTGTTGATGGGAGGTCCTGGTACTTAGTGGGAGAGATGGGGGTCCTGGTGCTTAGTGGGGGAGATGGAGAGGCTCCTGGTGCTTAGTGGGGGAGATGGGGAGAGTCCTGGTGCTTAGTGGGAGATATGAGGGGCCTGGTGCTTAGTGGGGGCATATTGGGGGCACTGTCAGTCAGTGAGGGGGCACTGGTGATCAATACTTTGCTGCTTTATCTATCTGGAATCCTGTAGAAGAATCATTCCCTTTCTCACTGTTCTTCTCTGCTGATCTTTCTCTAGACAGATGCAGTGACAGGCCGGGCTCCTCTGGAGAATGCTGGGGGGGTGCCAGTGCACTGAAAGCTTGGAGGACAACTGCTGGATATTGTTAACTAAGATTGAGAGAAGACTTCCTCCACACACTTCTGTGCAGGGCTCTGACTAATTACATCATCTAATGCATAGCCCAGCAGAGGAAGAGGAAGCAGATGAATGTGCAGAAACTGAAAAACTAAAGATCCGACATAAATAAATGTTTTCTTTTCATTTTTGTTGTTACAACAGTTCGATATATAGAATAGGAGATTCGACATGACTCTGACAATAATAATCTGTGTCTATTGAACCTGTGGTTGAATGTGCTTAATCTTACCTCTATTAGTCCAAGATTATATAGAGAAAGTATTCGACAGAGAGAAAATATTCAACATAGAGAGAAAAGATTTGACAGAGAGAAAAGATTCTAAAGTGCTAATTTTAAAGGCTAATATGCAAGTTACTGTCCTAAAAAGTGTCATATTATGTTAATCTTACCTTAAAACAAAGCGTTTCCAGTCCCGAGATATCAGAGCTGCTGGCACTCCCATCTTCACCCGTCTTGCTTCCGAGTTCACAGACTCCGGCTCTGTGACTGGCCAGAGCCACGATGATGTCACCCCCATGTGACTGGCCAGAGCCACGATGATGTCACCCCCATGCAACTGGATCCACCGGTTACAGCACAGGGTTCTGAAGAAATGGCACATATGGACATTCCTTCAGAGTGCATGCTACTGTCCCTGGCTGCATGTACAGTAAATATCTCCTAAACAGTGCCCGTTTAGGAGATATTTACACTAGAAAGAAAGTGGAAAAAGTTAGATTGTAAAGGATCCTTTTTTTTTAAAATAACAAACATGTCATACTTACTTCCACTATGCAACTCGTTTTTCACAGAGTGGCCCCAAACACCCTCTTCTGGGGTCCCCCGGCAGTTCTCATGGCTCCTCCCCACATCAGATAACCCCCTAGGAGAAGCACTCTCCCAAGGGGGTTACCTTGTGGGCACACTCCCGAGTCCAGCATTTGCGTCCACAGACACAAATGCCGGACTCTGCCCCGCCCCCTGGTGTCTGCGTCATTGGATTTGATTGACAGCAGTGGGATCCAATAGCTGCGCTGCTATCAATCTATCCTATCAAGAGCCAGGACCCCGTGGAGAGGGACAGTGCATCCCCACCAAACAGATGAAGGGGCTCAGGGAAATAAAACAGGGGGCTGGGGGGCCTGTGACTGCCAGGTGTTTTTTCACCTTAATGGATAAGACCCATTAAGGTGAAAAAACACAATGGTTTACAACCGCTTTAAATTGAAAAACTGACTTTAACAGCTGCCACTATAATCCCAATAAGGGAAAGAAGCTACTCAAAGGTATACGTAAAAGATCAAATGTATTAAATATCATCATAAAAACATGTCACAAAGACAAGTGCATGGATTTGTCACTATACATATACATTCTCCCATCTAATACAGATATGGCTAAACAAGGAAACCTGTACAGGTGGCCTCTGAAATAATGAGCGTAATTCCTTTACAATAATCTTCTACCTAAATGCCAGCCGACGGGATCACAATGCCAGCACCAATAGATCACTACGCAAATCCTTACATTTCTGCCATGAATCCTGTTTGGCATTTTTGGTAATATTGGGGGTCATTTACTATAATTACGCTAATTAGCACTCAAATTACCATGAAAATGGAATTCACTATAGCGCTGGTGAAAAAGTACTCCCAAAATCAAATTTACTATATCTCCCAGAAAACAGATAGCACCCAAACCCTTACTCTTGTTAGGACCTGGAGAAGATAATCTGCTTTTAAACTGTGTGGAAAAAGTGATTTCTACACTGAAATATCTTTAAAATTCTGAGAAGAGATACATTTCCGGTCTCTTTACAACTAGGTGCCCGCACAACATGCTCAGACATGCAAACTACTTTTATTTTAACTCCCATGGTTTTTTTACTATGAGTTCTAGCAAATACCAAAATGAGTGCTGGGTTAAAGAGCATTTTTGAGAGTGAAAATTAGTTATGTAGCCCAATGCAAGTTTCAGTCATTGATTCTAATGGTACAATTGTAACTTCCCCAAATAAATGCTTTTCATGTTGAGATGAAATGTATCTTTCTCTCAAATAAATGTTCCTTGCACCAATGTTGCTTCTTCATCATCTATTTTGTCTTTAAGAAATCTAGAATGTGTAATATTTTCAGGTTTTGGTAAAATATTTTTTTCTCTGTGATTTTCTCTTGTTGCTGTCCATGTCACAAAAATATTTACCCAAACTCAGAGGTTTCTTTATAAACCACATCAATACCATTGCTGATGCAAATTTAAAATGAGTCACAATTTTGTGTGTTTTATTATTTACCAAATTATCTTAATTTTAACCCAACAAATGTGATATGTGTACCAACATCAGAAATATAAATGTCCTTCCCATCAGAGGGTAACTATTCTACACTCACACACCAAGATCCACCAAATATCACAGGATAAATCAAGAAGAATAACTCCTGACTAATGTAATTCTATCACCTATACAGTATGTTCAAATAAATGCAGTATATGTGTATTTATGTGTAGGAGGGTTTCACATATGGCAGCTCAGTTGCTAATGGGTTAGCACTTCTGCTTAGCAACCTTGAAGGTTTGGGTTAGAATTCCAAACATGCCACTTGCGGCATGTAGAGAAGAACATGTAGAGAAGTTGTCTGATCTCCCTATGTTGTTAAACATAACACCTGACTCAGGGCCTTACATAAATTATGTCTAAATGTAGTATTTATGCGTAGGATGGTTCCACCACCATTGCAAATTGTATCATGTTTTCCATGGGCAAGGACTCTAATCAGCCTTAACATTTCCAAACCAGCACTAATTGCAGCCTTTTACCAAGCAAAAACCCACAAAATGATTGCTGTTTACCTCACAGCATGCTGACAGTAATCATTCATAACCAGCCTTCAAAACAGATGGCATATGCCAGAAACAGGTTGTACACTGGCTCTCTGGCCTTCCGCAGTACATTTGTATTGATTAACTTCTTGCTCCCCTGGGACTTAGGACTGTTTTACAACACAGAGATACATCATAAACACATGTCACAGCACACCGGCTAACAGGCTAGCACTTCTGCCTACCAACCCTGAGTTTCTAAATTCCAGTCCTGCTTCCTAGCTAGAGGGTTGTATATTATGTTGTTGAAGTTTATTTTTCACCAGTGCTAATGTTTTTGATGGGTTTCACATAATGGAACTCCAAGAAATCACATCATAAATTATGCAAGTGTGGGTTTGCACCAAATCTAGAACCAGGGTGTTTTGGCCTAGATATGAATGTCTAAGTCTGGTGTGATGCTGCACACATATTTTTATTTTGTATGCTTATGATTTCCTGTTTTGGACCCTGCACATGCCCAACAATGTACACATTTGATTTGGAGATTTTTGGGATCACTGATCATGGGCAGAGCCTTGGACATTTGTTATTTTTTTTTTTTTCCAATATAATCTTTATTCAACTCCAAACAGGGAGAAACGGTCCCCAAAAAAGAAAATCAACACACAATAACCAAATACAGAACAATCCAGAGAGCCAAAATTCAGTACAATTAATGAATGCATTTATCAAACTGTCGTACACCCGTCTTGTCCTGATGAGATCTAATGAAAGTGCCGTGCCAGGGTTCAGGATCATGTGAACCCCTTACCCCCCTGGCACCAGCCATCCCCATATACAATAAGGGGGCCGTTTGTCCCACTTTTCCACATTTTCAAAAAGAAACAAAAAAAAAAAGAGAGAGAAGAAGAGAAGAAGAAAAGAAAAAGAAAAAAAAAATGAATAAATAAATAAAAAAAGTCATGATAGCCGCCACTGCTCTAGGAGCCCCATTAGGCAAATCCTAGGCACTAAGATGAAAGCAAGCGGCATCCCTCCAGTGAGAATATGAAGACATTCCAACCATCCCAAGTTTGTTTAAAGATCTCCTGTTTATTTTGTGCTGTAAGGATCAAGTCCTCCATCCTTTTAATTTCTTCTACTTTCCTGACCCAATGAGCGATGGAGGGAGGCGAGCTTTGTTTCCAATGGAGCGGGATACAAGACTTTGCAGCGTTTATCAGGTGCCTTAGGATGGATTTTCTATATTTTTTAATAGGAATCCGTGAGAGATGTAAAAGAAAAAATGCCGCCTCTTCCGGGATTGGAATTTCCGTAACTTTCTGTGTTATGCGTCTGACTTCTCTCCAGAAGTCGATCAAACTGGGGCAGGACCAAAATATATGAAGCAGCGTACCCTCTTCTACCCCGCAACGCCAACATCTGTCCGAGGCGGAGGGGAAGCATTTATGCAGTTTGGTTGGTGTCAAATACCACCTGGTAAAAAGTTTAAAGTTTGTTTCTTGCATCTTAGTGCACAGCGAGGACTTAAAAACGAGAGTAATAATACGCTGTTTTTGCTCCAAGGAAAATGTACAATTAAGGTCCCTTTCCCAGCGTGTCAGACACGGTAAGTCAAAATGCTTTGGAGGCATATTCAGAAGCGCATATGTCTGAGAGAGAATGTGGGCCAAAGGACCTTTACTTGTACATAATGTCTCAAAATCCGTCTGAAGGCGGTCAAATTCTTGGGGATTAGGAAGTGAGTGGAGGAAGTGATGTAATTGCACTGCTCGCCAAAAAGGCAACTGGAAATTCCCCGATGGATCAATCAGAATTGAAATAGATGGCCATTTCCCATCAATAACATATTTAGACGCATGGTCAATTTTAGCGCGTCTGAGTGGATAAATAAATCCCCGGCGCAAAATTTGGGTGTCCGAGGATAGGAAATAAAGGGGAGGCCAGAGTCGTAAGTGCCTTTTGGATAGCAGTCCGATAACAAATTTTTAAGGAGGCTCCTATAATAGGATGCGACTTTAATTCTTTAGGCAGATCTTTGTAGCACCACAGGGCGCTTTTCAATGGAATGCGAGAGTAGGACTGCTCTAATTGGACCCATAACTTAGTAAAATGATTACGGTTCCAGTCTAATACCCGCCCTATATGAGAGGCCTAATAATAGCGTCGCAAGTCCCCCCTGTTGTTTAGCTAATGTCAATTGTGATCGTTGAAGTCGGGGTTTTTTGTGTGCCCATATAAATTGGATAAGCAAAGATTGAGCCTGTTTAAAAAAGGAGACTGGAATCTGGATCGGGAGAGCTTGGAAAAGATATATAAATTTAGGAAGGATATTCATTTTGATAAGATTGCATCTCCCGAACCATGAGTGAAGACCAAGACGCCATTTTTGAAGGAGAACACGTATCTTGGTAACAAGGGGGGGGGGGAATTCAATGCAAACGTACTTGCTATGTCCGACGGAATATGTGTACCTAAGTACTTTAGGGCTGTATGGGTCCACTTGAATCGAAAATTCGACTGCAAATCTGATAAAATTTCTAGAGAGACAGTGACCCCCATAGCCTCTGACTTTAAAAAATTTATTTTTAAGTGGGAAAGTCCCCCATAAATTTGAAATTCTCGAAGGAGGTTTGGCATAGAAGTTCTAGGGTTCGTTATCGAGAACAGCATATCATCCGCATATGCGGAGATCTTACACTCAGTGCTGCCCATGTGAAGTCCCGTTATGTCTGGGTTTTGTCGAATAGTAGAGAGGAACGGTTCCAGGGATAGAGCAAATAAAAGGGGCGATAAGGGGCACCCCTGTCTGGTTCCATTCCTTATGTCAAAAGGAGCCGAAAGCACCCCATTCGCTTTTACTTGAGCCAGAGGGCAGGAGTATATTTTACTTATCCACGACAACATTCGTCCCCCTAGACCTATATGACGGAGGACCGAGAATATAAATGTCCAATTAACCCGATCGAAAGCCTTTTCGGCATCTGTACTCACAAAAAGACAGGGGGTCCCGGAGGATTTAGCTTTATGCACCAAATTAAGTACTTTAATGATGTTATCCCGGGCTTCCCTGGAGGGGATGAAACCTACTTGGTCAATATGAATGAGAGATTGTAGATGTTGTGCTAACCGTGTGGCAAGGATTTTGGAAAATAGCTTCAAGTCCAGATTTAAAAGGGAAATCGGTCTATAGCTTCCGCAAAGACTCGGATCCTTGCCCTCCTTGGGAATCAAGGAGATATGTGCTCTGAGGGTATCCCTTGGAAAGTTCCCCCCTGATCCTAGAACATTGAAAAACTGCACCAAGCGTGGGCCGAGGGCGGGGAGGAGGATCTTATAATATTGTGATGTATATCCATCTGGGCCTGGGGCCTTACCCCCTTTCAAAGAGCCCACAGCCCGCTGAACCTCCTCCAATGTAATCGGGTCTTCTAGACGTTCCCGCGATTCTAACGATAGAATGGGCAGTCCTGCACCGGCTACATATCCATCTATTTCTTCCAGACTGGATCCAGAGGGGGGCAGGTTGTAAAGATCATGATAAAATTTCCCGAAAACCTCGGCTATCTGAGTTGGAGTAGAGGCCCATTGTCCGTTCCCATCTAACAACTGTGGTATATAGGAAGAAGACTTCAGCTCCTTAACAGACCGAGCTAGAATCTTCCCACATTTGTTCCCCGACTCATAAGTCAGTTTCTGGCAAAACTGGAGTGCCGCCTTCGCTTTATAGTGAAGTAAGTCATTAATCTGGGCACGGATTGTCCCTAGTTCAATTTCTAGGGGTCGCGTGGGAGCATGTTTATGCCTTGCCTCGATTGAGGCAAGCTTGAAGAGTAGCTTTGTCAGCTGCTCATTCCGCGTTCGTTTAATTCGAGCTCCGTGTTTAATCAGGACCCCACGGAGAACCGACTTATGGGCCTCCCAAACCATCCCTGGATCGCAATCCTGCACCTCATTTTCTTGGAAGTACAAGTCAAGTGACTTAGTAACATCTGCTAAAACCTCTGGGTCTTGGAGAAGACTCTCATTGAGGCGCCAGAACAGTGACCTGGGTGAGGGATTCTTCGAAAGGATATAGGTAAGAGCCACAGGAGCATGGTCAGACCAAGTAATATGGCCAATGGATGAAGATTCTACCAGATGCAGATGGTCATGAGGGATTAAAAAAAAATCTATCCTTGAGTAAGATTTATAAGGGGAGGAGTAAAAGGAATAATCTCTTTCCCCTGTGTGTTGCAGCCGCCACACATCAACCAGTTGGTCCCACAGGAGGCACTGAGTTATCTTTTTCCTTGCCGAAACAGGGACCGAGGAGCTTGAGGTAGAAGTGTCAACCGAGGGTAACAGGGGAATATTAAAGTCCCCTCCCACAATCAGCTGGCCCTCCCGAAAATCTCTCAAAAGCTCAAAAGTAGCTCTAAGAAATACATCTTGATGAGCATTTGGGGCATATATCGTAGCAAGAGTAAATAGCGATCCCCTTATATGACCCTTAAGAAAAAGAAAGCGACCTTCAGGGTCCACCCGGGATTCCTGAAATACCCAGGGGAGCTTGCTAGAGATCATAATAGAGACACCCTTTGTCTTAGCCATAGGGTTAGTGGAATGGTAGACATGAGGAAAAAAACTTGACCTGAGAAAAGGAATACTCGTTTTCTTGAAGTGCGTTTCTTGGATAAATGCCACGTCAGTACAAGAATTCTTCAAGTCTCGCTGAAGGATATGCCGCTTTTCAGGGATGTTCAGCCCCTTAACATTAAAACTGGTGAACTTAATACGGTCTGTCATCTCGCTTTAGAATTTACGAAGGGAGCTACCAAAAAAAAAAAAGGAGGAAGGAAAAAAAAAAGAGAAAAAACAAATAAATAAATAAATAATTCCACACTAATAGCACGGAATAGACACTATAGTAGCAAAAAAATTGCTAGAACGCATACCAGCCTTATGCTGGATTTAAAGCGTCGTCCTATTTGGGGTGATTTGGCAGACAGGATTGGAGAGAAGATCCCCCCGACCTGTCTCCCCCATTCCCGACCTTGTAAAATTACATCATTTTATAACAACATGCAGATGTAAAATCCGACAGTGAATCGCAAACCTAGTCAAAATAATACATTATAATAAGATTATCTGAAAAAACTTAAACTCAGCTGCTCCGAGAAATCCCCCGGCCCACCCTAAAACATAGGCACACCTGAGGGAATCCAAGACAGCAGCTGAGTCACCATCAAGTGACAATCAACCCCCCCCCTCCAAACCACCATACCCCACATACCCAGAAGAGAACCTAGGACATACCTCTATTACTCCCCCATGTATAACGTTTCTCTACAACCCCCCATCCCCCCCTCGAAAAAAAAAAAGGGGGTATTGATAATGAAAAGGAAGGGATAAATTATAAAAGGGTGAAGAGTAAAAGGGGAGTGAAGAAAAGGATAAGATATATATAAAAAAAAAAAAAAAAAAAAAGGGGGAAAGGAAAAAAAAAAAAAATGAAGAAAAAAGAAAGAATGAATATAGAAGAAAAAAAAAGGATAGAGGGAAGGAAGGAGGCGGGATAGATGAAAAGATATGTAGTCACCATGGAGAGAAACTCCTACATTACAATTTACATTCCTCTAACATTTCCATAGTGAGAAACAAACCTCAGTAAATATAAGTTGCTTCCCCCTAATGGTCCAAAAACATTTTAAATAAACCCCAGGATAACAATCCTCAGTCACAGTCTAACAATGTTCCCCCTGTCACATGATCAAAAGTTAATATAAAGTATTCAGAGGAGAGTATAGTACCACCCAGACCCTCCGATATAGCCCAGCATCAAACAATAGGATGCCCAATCGCACAAACATACATGAACCCTGATTAATTCACATGCTTCCCAGCAATTTGTGGATGACAAAGTCTGTGAGAGGAGAGCAAGGGTTTAGGAACATCTATATAGTACCTCACTAAACAACGCAGAGCAGGGAAAAAAAAAAAAAAAAAAGGGCCAACAGCCATGTCCATCAAAAGAGCAACTCATGACATTCCTCAGGTCATCCAAATGTCCCATATTCAGTCTAATAGTAGTCCTCCTGCTTCATAAACCAGACAAAGTGAGAAGATTGAGTGGGAGGCATGTTAAATGGCATGTTAAATGCTCATGCCGTCCCCGCTAACTTATTTAGGAGGTATAGTCTACACTGGGGGAGTGAGGACCCAAAAAAAAAAAGAGAAAAAAAAATAAAAAATTTTTAAACCCCACATTAGTCCTGTAAACCAGCTAAATGGGGGTAAAGCAGGTAAGGGGCAGACAATTATGTCTGACAAGAAGAGGGGAGGTTAAATTGTCCCCAAATTACTCACGGTGCACATCTTTAGAGACTAAACGCTGTCTCCCTCCTGATTGTTGTTGACCGCGGGGAGGAGAATCTTGCAGTGAGAAGGCACCAGATTTGCCAATCGGGCGAGGTAGGGATTGCAGCCAGTCTTGGATCATAACCGGTTCCACGGCCAAGAACTGAAAAAGAGCTGGAAGATCCGATGGCACCTGGAGCGTGAATAAAGATGACTCTTTCCGAAATGTAACTGATAGGGGGTAACCCCACCGATAGGTATAACCATGCTGTTTTGCTATATCAAGTAAAGGGCGAAGCTGTGCCCTGCGCTTCAATGTAGCCCTGGAGAGGTCTGGTAAGACCAGAATCCGTGCGCCCTCCAGCTCCACCTCGCCATGCTCCCAGGCACGCCGCAATATAAGTTCTTTTTGAGCATATCGGTGGAAGCGACATATAACATCTCGTGGCCTCGTTCGATCTGCCACTCTCGGTCCCCAAGCTCTGTGAGCTCTATCAAGTTCAAAGGACATCCCAGGGTCAGCCGCTATGATACAAAAAATTTTTGTCACTGTTTCCCCCAGGCTTTCTGCAGCATAGGACTCCGGAATACCGCGGAGCCGCACATTAGACCGACGGCTCCGGTCCTCAAGATCTTCCATACGGAGCTGTAAACTAACCGCAGTATCACGGTATTGATCCCTTGCTTGCTCCAGGGCTACCACTCGGCCCTCCAGGGAGGAGACTGAGGCTTCTCCTGTGTGCACCCGCTCTGCCAGACTAGAAACCTCACCTCTCACATCCTGGATATCCCTACGATGTGTTTCCTCGAGGCGAAGGATCAGAGCCTCTATATCCGTCCTTGTAGGCAGCGCCTGCAGGAGAGCCCTGATATCTTGGTCTGCGTCCGCAGCGGTAACCGGGCTTCCCGCCGGCATCCCGTCACTGTATGGATGATCGCTGGATTGAGAGGTTTGAGTACTAGGGTAGTCCTGTGTGTTTCCACCCGATAAACCCCGCGCAGCTGCAGTCGAAGCTGAGACTAATGCCTCGGAGCTCGTAACCTGCTCTCTCCCAAAGAAGCGGCTGATCTCTCCGGAGCTCTTGGCGGCAGTGCTCCCCCAAGCGGCGGCTCTTGTCCTGTGCCGTTTAGTCGGTGACATGCCGGGCTCAAGCAGTAGTAAGGTCGGTAAAAGGGATACGAGGAGCTCTTCAGTGTTACATCTCTACTCCGCCATGTCTAAGCAACGCCCCCCCGACATTTGTTATTTTTAGCTTTACTCTGAACAGATATCAATGCTAATGTATTTTTTCATTTGTAAAGAGTGTGTATTCCAGATGAACAGGTGTGAGCACTTGAGGCTTCCCTCAAGAGACAGAAACAAATACACTGGTGGGTGTTTCCTTTTCTGAGTGGTTGGAGGCGAGCAAGCTTAGCTAGGTTATTTAAAGGCCTGCATTTTTGGTGGGTGTTTGGCCTAAGACCTGGCTGGAATTTTTCTTTGCGGTGTGTATATTGGGTTAAAAATAGATATGGTTTTTGGGGGGTTGGGGTGTGCACAATTCCCGATCCAGACCCCACTAAGACTGTTGTTTGACGATTGCTTCTAACTCAAACATGTTAGACTTACAACTGCTATGTAATGATTGAGATGAAAGCCATTAATGTCTAAACTACTGGCAACAAAAGTGACTACACCCCTAAGTGAAAATGTCCAAATTGGGCCCAAAGTGTCAATATTTTGTGTGGCCACCATTATTTTCCAGCACTGCCTTAACCCTCTGGAAATGGAGTTCACCAGAGCTTCACAGGTTGCCACTGGAGTCCTCTTCCACTTCTCCATGACGACATCACGGAGATGGTGGATGTTACAGGCATTGCGCTGTTCCACCTTCCATTTGAGGATGCCACACAGATGGATTTAGGTCTGGAGACATGCTTGGCCAGTCCATCACCTTTGGAAAAACAAAAGGAATACTGCGCTGTGAATAAAAAATGTCAAATATAAAAAGCAGCAAACACCACCAGAAGACAAAGCGGTTTAAAAACAAAAATTTTAGCAAACAGACTGAAGCACCTCCCTGATATTGTGCACCCTGATCAGACGGGTTTTATAGCCGGGAGAGAGGCCAGGGATAATTCCCTTTGGGCAGTTCACCTTATCCACTGTGCCCGCTCCCGTCTGGTCCCGCAACCGTATATTGTTTTATCAACAGACTCAGAAAAGGCCTTTGACCGCATAGACTGGTTATACCTGACAGAGGTGCTTCGATCAATACAATTAGGCCCCCGGATGTTGTCTATGATTGCGGCCCTATACTCCGCACATTGCGCTCAGGTCAAGGTTAATGGGACTTTGTCGGCCCGGTTCCCCATTAGAAACGGCACGAGGCAGGGGTGCCCTCTTTCACCCCTCTTGTTTGCCCTGGTGCTGGAGCCATTTCTCTGCACGGTGAGAGCTAGCCCTGATATTAAAGGCCTCCAAGTTGGTACTACGGAACACAAACTCTCGGTCTATGCCGATGATGTGCTGTTTCACCTCACGGACCCCCTGCTCTCTCTGCCAAATCTGATGAAGGAACTGAAGCTTTTTGGGTCGTTATCCAACTTTAAGATAAATTTTTCAAAGTCGGAAGTACTCCCCATCCACTTAGCCCCTCACCTGACAGCGACCCTTAAGGCGGCCTTTCCCTTCATCTGGACTACGTCGTCACTGCGATACCTAGGGGTGCACTTAACAAACCGCTTTGATACCCTATACCTAGCTAATTACCCACCTTTATTAAATGCGATCAAGAGAGACCTCTTGCAATGGACGGGGACGGCGTTTACATGGCTAGGTCGGGTGAACATTATAAAGATGAACGTCCTACCCCGTATACTCTTCTATTTACAGATGCTACGATCCCTTTACCCAGGTGCTTCTTCGACCGCTTATGCAGTCTACTATCTCGCTTTATCTGGAACGCACGCAAACTTAGGATAGCTCTACGGGTGATACGTAGTTCAAAGATGAAGGGGGGCCTGGAGGTTCCAGACATTAGACAGTACTATCAAGCTATAGCCCTCCAGAAAAATTTTGACTGCCGTTTCCACTCTCGAACAAAGCTCTGGGTCCCTCTAGAGAAATGTCTGGTGGGTAGGAACTTATCTTATGCGCCCTGGCTGCCCTGGGAACATAGGGGCTTTGCGGAGACGACCTCCTCCTTGACGACCCATGTGTTTTCGGTCTGGGACAGGATTAACCCGCTCCTAAAGCTGGCTCCCCCTATGTCCCTGTTGGCCCCACTGGGAGGCTTCCTGTGGTTCCCACCGGGTGAACAGATGGCTTTCTTCGAGACCTGGGTAGATGATGGAAACGTCAGTTGTGGGAAACTCATGAGGGATGGCAGACTTATGCAGTACGAAGCCTTGCCCGTAGGCAGCCGAGGTTCAAGGATGAATTTCTGGAGATACAGACAACTACACCACTTTTTCCAAGTACATGGTCACACTATTAGAGACCCCCGGTCCCTCACCCCATTTGAACGTATCTTTATTGCAGAGGAGCCAACACCACACCTGGTCTCGGAGTTATACCAGCTGTTGGACTCGACTGGCACCCAGACCACCCCCGCCTATATCAGGCGATGGGAGGCTGACATAGGGATAACATTTACAGAGACACAGCTATCACACCTATATTCTCTCACCGATTCGTCTTCCATAGACTCCAGAACCCAAGAGACCAACTTTAAACTACTATCACGTTGGTACCTGCATTTACCCCTCCACGTCGGAGTTATGTTGGAGAGGGTGTAGGCACCGAGGAACTTTACTACATATATGGTGGGATTGTCCCTTAATTCAACCCTTCTGGGAAGACATACAGGGTCAAGTAAAAATAGTGACAGGGGGGAGGGTCCCCCTCTCACTGATGCACTTCCTCCTGCAGGTTTCCCTGGTCCCGCTCAGTGTATATAAAAAAACTGTGCTGGCACATTTGCTGAATGCAGCAAGACGCCTGGTCCCAATATACTGGAAAAGGCCTAGAATTCCCACTCGTGAGGAGTGGTGAAGAGGGGTGAATGCGGTGAGAGAGGCGGAGAATTGGGTTGCAACTTGTAAGGGCCTTGAAGACCGATATCATGACATCTGGAGACCCTAGTCTGCATATGCATTAGACCCTAACCAGGTACCCTCTAGCTTGGACGTAGCACTGCTAGAGTTGGCGGACCCTACCCTTAAAACCCTCAGGCTGGCTGAGGCCCGGGGGGGATTGGGTCACCCCCTAGGAGCTCATAGCGAGAGGGTACTGCTTACGGAAATTTATGTTCGGGAGTGGTGTGCTCGGTGCAGACAAAGAAGACATTTGGATTTGACGCCCAGGTAACTTGACCTATTCTACCTGTCTTTCCCATCTTACCTCCCTCCCCCCTTCCTACCCCCCCAGTACACCCCCCCCCAACCCACTGCGTACGCAGTTGTCCTCTCCTTATACTCCCTGTTATCTTTCCTTCTTCCCTTCTTCTTCCTCTTTCCTTATATCTTAACCTCTCCTCTGCTCCAATGTCGTGGAAGCCTGATACACCCGAGCTGATAGATGGTGGGCGGTGACCCCTCTTCTAATCCCGGAGCTTTCGGGCGGGAATCTCTGTTTTTGGAGAATTGAGACGTTCTGGCTGGATCTCTGTGGTAACGATGGGGCTCCCGGGATACGCAGGAGGTATAGGGTGGTTAGCTGGAGGCCGTCTACTTAAGTGGATGGTGGCTGGAGGTGTAGAGCTGTTAACTGTAGTCTCCGTCTGGGACTTGATGCTATCCACTGTGATACATTGTTTGGAGGCCCGCTGAGAGTATCTGAGCGGATTTGAAGATCACGTGGCATCCGAACGATTGGGACGTTCTCCGGCATCCTGTATCGAGGCGTCTATGTGATTCATGATCGAATCTGCGCAGTTTGACCTCCCCTAACAGGGGGTCACTGAGGATCTGGTAAGCCTCCATCTATTAGTGGTGTATAGAGGTGAAAAGTCCACGTGGTCAAGTATTATTTTTGAACAAACAAGATTAGCTACTTTTGCTTTATATTCACATGGGGCATTATTTATATTATTTTGCTGCATCAATTTATTCATGGTTATTTGGATTCACAGTTTGTTTTTTGATTCTATTGGACACTTGAGTTTCAGAAGCATCTTATATTAAGGTTTTTTCACAATATTTGTGTATTTGATTTTACAGTTTTTTTGTTTTACATTTATATTTATTAGGCCAAATTCACATTTAGTGGCCAAGCGCTGCACTTTATTTCTTTTGTTTTCTTTGTGCCCAGTATCCTGGTTATGGTGTTTAGCTGCTGATTTATTCGTTTTTACTAAGCGCAGATTTTTTTTTATTTTTCTCATATATATATATATAAATTGATTGAATGTCAATCCTATAGATTGTGAAGAAAATAAGTCCATGTGAAAAGTTACTAATTCCACATAATCAGGTGTCCACACTTTATGATGCCCAAACGAAGATTCTTGCCAGTACCCCCACCCGTAGGAATGAGGCTTACCAGATCATACGGACTTGAAAAGGCATATGCCTCACAAGTTGTAATGAGCTTTGGAATGACTATGGCAGGTCTCTCCTTCAGATAGGTCACCAATGCTTCACTCAATATGGCGCTTGCATGGTCATAGGAGATGTGTAGCAAATTGGTAGGCAGAAGAGGGATGTTCATCAAAACTCCACGTGTTCATATATAATAATCATAACGAAAACTTACATAGTGTAGTAACGTTAAGAGATATTTAATAGTACTGCATAAGATTAAAAACACTCACATTTGTGAAGACAAAAACAGGCTTTTTCTAATATAGCGCAAGAAAGGCGTGATGCGGTAGGTAGATCCACCCGACACATTTCGTCCTCTAAGACGTCATCTGGGATATGGACCACCGACCACAACATCACGCTTAAATAGAAAATGTGACCCCAAGCTGAATTGGAGAGTTCAACCGGAAGTTAACCTCACTTCCGGTTAACGAATATGCCTCTGATGTGAGGATTATTCATATTGTTCAGCCAAACTCCAATAAGAGTGGTAAGAAATGTTTTTATATATGTCAATAATAGCTATCGCTGGTGTACTCACTATAGCTCTGGCTATTATAGACTGCGGACGAGGAGCAGTGGAATGCTGAGCATATGCTGCATCGTGACGTCACTTCCACCCATTAAGCACTTCAGCGTGGTAAAATCAAGCCTTGCTATGGTTTGGAATCCACATCCGGGCTGGCTATGTGTGTTGAGACGCCAAGACAGACATAAACTTCACTTCTGCCAGAACTACGTCAGCACAGTTGCAGGTCTTACCTTGCTGACACCCAGCAAGGAGACACGGAAGCCGTCATTGTTAGAGCACAACTGCGGGGACACTTAGACCACAATCTACATATCGCAATCCTAGTATTGTTATGTATGATTGACAAGATTGGGGTTACATATATTGGCAATACCTAAACAGTAAATATACAATAATTGAAATTCCTTGTTAATATATGCACACTTAAAATGAGAATGGGACACAAGGTCACAAAACGAAATAACTAAAAATGACAAATAATGTGCGTTGCTACAAAACCATGGCAGTACGACATGGAAAAATTTTCGACATTGATAAAAGAATATCGGGCAACACGCATTAGAACAAATATAAATAACATTATTTATATATAAAATTACAAAAATAACATTTAATAAAATCTAATATATGTAAAAATAAAATACAAAGAAAGAAAAAAAGGGAAGAGTGTTCACTCCTCACCACTAGCATATGGACATATATTGTCTCTAGAGACACTAATGTCTATAAATTCATATTGGATCATGCTCTATTGATGAAGGCATTAATGTCCCACTCCACGTTCATACCCAGTGGATGGTGGGATTGTAACTGGTATATCCAGAAGGTCTCGAGTCTGGATACCCCTCTAGTGTTGGCTCCACCTCTCCAAGGTGCAGTAAACTTGTCTATAATCAAAAATTGAGTACCTCTAGGGTCTCGATTGTGGAATTGGCGGTAATGCCTCGGAACGGTGTGCTTGATGATCCCACTTTTGATTTTACTAATATGTTCAGTGACTCTGATGGTAAATGAACGTATGGTTCGACCAACGCACTGTAGAGCATGGACATGTGATTAACCACTACAATACAGGGCACTTTCGCCCCGTTCCTTCCCAGACCAATTTTCAGCTTTCAGCACTCTCGTACTTTCAATGACAATTGCGTGGCCATGCTACGCTGTGCCCAAATGAAATTATCATTTTGTTTGCACAAATAGAGCTTTATTTTGGTGGTATTTATTCACAACTCAGTTTTTTATTTTTTGCCATATAAGCGAAAAAGAGTGGAAATTTGGAAAAAAAAACAATATTGTCTTCTTTCTATTTTAAAAGAAATCCAATAAAATGGAATTTTGGCATAAATTTAAGCCAAAATGTTTTTGGTAAAAAAAATTCTGTTAAGTGTATAATAATTATTTTGTGTGATCACGGACATATGTACACAAATGATCATGTACAGATGTGTGCAGGTGTTCACGGACATATGTGTGCAGATAATCACTGAGACATGTGATTTTAGTGGGACATGTGTTTTTATTATTTGGGGACATGTGTGTGTACAGTAAAAAGCTGTAAAAAAACAGCTCATACTCACTGATCACCAGCCGGTTGCAGCGATCCGCTCTCCTCAGCAACGACTTCCGTGTGAGGAGAGGAGAGCCGATTGCCTAGCAACCGGCTGTATGCTTACATCACATGATGGCCATGATTGGACACGGCCGTCATATGATCAGGAGGGCCAATCACAGAGCCCTACTTCTGATCCGAGATGTGGTGTGTCCGGGTGACACGAGCGCATCGAGATTGCGCCGATGCATGGGCACGCGATCCCCCTCCTTCTGAAGGACATTCCTGAACGTCCAGTCAGAAGGAGAGAGCTCCCACCTGGCCGTATGTATACATTGGCCGGGTGGGAAGTAGTTAAGTAAACAACATTGGTAGTCGAACATGTACAAAAATGTTTCCCATTAAACATTTTTGTACATGTTCGACTACCAGTGTCATTTACTTAATCACATGTCCATGCTCTAAACAGTACGTTGGTCAAACCATACTTTCATTTACCATCAGAGTCACTGAACATATTAGTAAAATCAAAAGTAAAATATGTACTTTATTGTGAAGTTGTCACATGTTAGAGGTAAAGTGTAAGCGCTCAACTTATATATATGTGTTTTCTTGGTGATCATACGTATTCCTGTGTCTCAAAATACATATAAGATAACCCCGAAACAAAAGGGGAAATATTGCAATTTGGTGACAAAAAATAACTATAAGGTTACCTATAAATATATATGTGAAAAACAAAAACTGTGTGGGTAAAAAATTATCCCAGTGAAAGAGAAGCCAAACAATGACTATAATGGTATACAAACATTGCTGATAATAAATGATAAAAGTCCATAAACAGGCATATAGTCCATATGGAAATGTGCAAAGTATCAATCCAAACGTATTGTGTTGACAACGAAAAATTCTGTGATATTAACCCGGAGGAGATGATATTTCACCCTGTGACGGTCCCACCACCTTATAAGGTACAGGCTTACCGGATCTAGATGACCCTAGCAGACATACGTCTCAGGGGTCAATCAAAGCTTATGGTCCTAGTCAAGGGTTAGATGTATCAATCGTGCCGTGTACGATCCCCACAGGCGACTAGATGTAATCACCGTTCTTCATATATATGTGTAAATCCGACAACAACTCAGGCATGGAAGATGAAGAAACAAAGCCAACATGGCATAATAACGTTTTTTTTAAAAAAGACCTTTAATAAAAAATATTCTAAAACTCACATTTCCAGAGTGAATAGTAAAGCATGTCAGAGAGACAAAGGTGGCAGTAACGGAGTCCTCCCGACGCGTTTCGACCTACAGGTCATCATCTGGGGTGGGCTCCTGCTACTGTCATACTGCCTTATATAAGTACTTGTGCAATGAACTAATGCATTTACCCCAAGTGTCATAATCAAGCCCACTTCCGGTTTTCAAAATGGCGGACGGGCGTGCGTTCCACGCCTCTATAATTGTGCGTTCCACCCATATATCCAATCTGTTTAGGCCTGGAGGGCATAGTTAGAAATGGTGATCGCTCAACTTCCGGTTGCAGCGGAAATGACGGTGTGGCGTGCGTTCCACGCCTAGACAAACATGCGTTCCACCCATTCGCAGTAAAAGAGAAAGAAGGGTGCTTGCTTGAAAAAATCGTATAACCGCTATCAAAAAAGTGAGGCCATCCCCTTATATATAAATGCGTTTATTCCAATTTGGATAGGGAGGCATAGGGGTATACTAAGTTCTCATTAGAAATCCTAGCACGAAACCGGAAGTGTGCGTATATGATCGCATAGGAACCGGAAGTAGATGCACATCACTTCCGGTGCGGAACGAGTAATACAAACGAGGCTTGGATATGTAAACAACATTATCTCCTCTCTAATGCTGCTGTAACTGTGCCACAATAACACCTAGTGGCCAAAAAATAAAATTGACAATAATACAAGAACTATACATAACATATATCCCATTATACATGATGTGTATCACATGGTGTAAATTTATGAACCTGTGATTTAAACAAGCTGTCTTAACACAGAGGATATACATGTATAGAGCTAGTGCAGCCAAAACTAAAAAGGGGAAAATCAAATAAAATGAAAAACAAAAATAAAAATAAATAAAAAATAAAAATAAAATTAAAAATAAAAATAAAAATAAAAATGAAAATAAAAATAAAAATAAAAATAAAAATGAATATAAAATAAAAATAAAAATAAATACAGACTGTTTAATAAAATCTACCTGCAAATAAATTTTTGTGATACCAGATTACGCATTGCACATGGCATCTATGAATCATCTATGAAAGCATTAATGTCCTACTCTACATTCATACCGAGTGGAGAGTGGGATTGGAGCTCATAGATCCAAAAAGTCTCTAACCTGGAGACCCCGCGTGTAAGGGGACCCCCTCTCCAGGGTGGGGTGTACCTGTCTATCGCGACAAATTGTGTGCCCCTTAAATCGTTGTTGTGACATTCCCTATAATGTCTAGGCACAGTATGTTTAGACAATTTACTTTTAATCAAGGAAATATGTTCACCAACCCTTGTGGAAAAAGGCCTGGTGGTACGGCCGACATATTGTTTCCCACAAGGGCAGGTTATTAAATAGACCACATATTTGGTCTTACAGGTACAGAAACACTTAATTGAATAACTTCTCCCTGTTACTGTAGATGTAAATTCTGAGATTTTTCTTCGTTGAGTCAGTGTATTATGCTGGCATACACTGCATTTTCTACACGGGTAGAAACCTACCAAGTTGTGAAAAAAAGTAGGCTGGATGGGGGCATTAATGATATTGGGGGCTATTTTGCTTTGCAGAGTCGGGGCCCCTCTAAACAAAACCTTGGCTTTTTCAGGAAGACTTGGACCCAGCACGGAGTCCTTTCTCAAAATGTCCCAATGCTTACTGAAATTTTTTTTAATTTGCCTATGTTGCATATTAAAGGTGGTTATAAAAGACCACCTAAATTTATCATTGTCATTCCGAGGGGTTTTGACCTGTAAAAGAGTATCCCTATTTATATATGAAACCTCCTGTAGTTGTTTTTCCAAAGTGGGCGCATGATATCCCTTGTCTAAAAACTGTTCTTTTAAACGGTTCGCCTGCTCAAGAAAAATGCGATCATCCGTACAGTTACGACGTAGTCTAATAAATTGACTACGGGGGACAGAAGTGAGCCAACTTTTGTGATGGCAGCTATCGATGGCAATGTAGCTATTACGATCGGTGGACTTAAAGTGTGTTTTAAAATTAAAACCCCCTGGCGTAATACCAATTTCTAAGTCTAAAAATTGTATTTTATCAATACTGGTCTGATAGGTTAATGAAATTCCCCTATCATTGTTGTTTAAGCCACTGAAGAATTCACAAAGCGCCTCAGGAGTGCCTCCCCATAGGAGGAGGATGTCGTCTATATAACGGACCCACAAAATCAATGATGGGCTCCGCTGAGCAAGTTGTCACATGTTGAAGCATATTTTTACATTGTAATTCATTTTATTTATCACAATTTTTTCCTGATTTTTAGATATTATTCTTCAGTGCAACATCTTTCTTTTTCAGTCCATCACCTTTACCCTCAGCTTTTTTAGCAAGGCAGTGGTCATCTTGGAGTTTGGGGTTTATCATTTTTGAATACTGCCCTGCGGCCTAGTCACTGAAGGGAGGGGGATCATGCTCTGCTTCAGTATGTCACAATACATTTTGGCATTCATGGCTCCCTCAATGAACTGTAGCTCCCCAGTGGCGGCAGCACTCATGCCGCCCCAGACCATGAATAGCACTCCCATCACCATGCTTGACTGTAGGCAACACACACTTGTCTTTGTACTCCTCACCTGGTTGCCGCCACATACGCTTGACACCATCTGAACCAAATAAGTTTATCTTGGTCTCATCAGACCACAGGACATGGTTCCAGCAATCCATGTCCTTAGTCTGCTTGTCTTCAGCAAACTGTTTGTGGGGTTTCTTGTGCATCCTCTTTAGAAGAGGCTTCTTTCTGTGAAGACAGCCATGCAGACCAGTTTTATGCAGTCTGCGGCGTATGGTCTGAGCACGGACAGGCAGACCCCCACCTGTCAACCTCTGCAACAAGCCTGGCAACACTCATAAGTCTATTTTCCAAAGACAACCTCTGGATATGATGCTGAGCACTGAGAACTCAACTTCTTTGGTCAACCATGGCGAAGCATGTTCTGAGTGGAACCTGTCCTGTTAAACCACTGTATGGTCTTGGCCACCCTGCTGCAGCTCAGTTTCAAGGTCTTGAAAACCTTCTTATAGCCTAGGACATCTTTATCTAGAGCAACAATTCTTTTTTTTCAGATCTTCAGAGAGTTCTTTGTCATGGGGTGCCATGTTGAACTTCCAGTGACCAGTATGAGAGAGTGAGAGCGATAACACCAAATTTTTTTTTCTTCAATTTCTTTATTTAAGTTGTCCAGTATACAGATAAATTAGCAATTCATAAATCATATATTTTGAACATATAGGAACCAAACGGATCCATTCTCAATCAAAAGTACACCATTACTCCTATCTTGAAAACAACAACAACTATATATATTGAAGTAATCCATATTCTATCCTCCCTTCGTCCTATTTTTCCTTTATGCCTAGAAAACACTTTTTCTCTCTCTCTTTTTTTTTTTTTAAAGTGACAAACTAAAACAAAACAAAAAAAAAAAAAAGGAAGAGAAAATCTCAGACAAATCTAACCATCGACAGGGGCCCCAATCAGCCCCCCTTTTCCTTCCCTCTCCAATATCCTCAGGGTACAAAAAGAAGCTTCCCTTCCTCCGAGATTTAAAATATATTCCATTGGGCCCAAGTTTCTAAATAAGTACCACCAAAATTGCACCACCTTAGTACCATTAGTACCACCTAAATAACATCAAATTTAACACACCTGCTCCCAATTCACAACTGAGACCTTGTAATATTAATGAGTCACGTGACACCAGGGAGGGAAAATTGCTAATTTGTCCCAGTTTGGATATTTTCACTCGGGGGTGTACTTAATTTTGTTGCCAGAGGTTTAGACATTAATGGCTGTGTGTTATTTTTAGGGGACAGCAAATTTACACTGTTATACAAGCTGTACACTCACTACTTTATATTGTAGCATGTTGATGGGGACAAGGGCCTCTTCCTGACAACCCTGGCCATTGGTTGCCATGGTCTACAAGCGGGGGGCTTATCAGAATCTGAAAGCCTCTTTTTTTTTTTTTTTTTTTGCAAACGTTTTTATTTGGTTATAAAGAAACATATCATAAAACAAAAAAACAAAACAGGGAATAAGGAAATGCGGGCACAGCCGCTGTCAAAGAGAAGGACAGGTACACTTAACAAACCATGCGGGTACAGAGCAAGATAAACAGTGCAGTTCCAAGGCTGTCTAAATGAATGTAAATGTGTATGCGTAGAGGGGGAGATTTCCCTGTGTACATGTGATAAGCGTCAATAACACTTGGAGGAGCAGATATGTAGTTGTCTTATGTTAATGTTTATCTCACATAGAGGTATGTGAGTGGGGGTGATTGAGAATATTCCGCGAATGCGGAGAGGGGTAAGAGATGGAAAAGGGGGCTATTAGTGAGGAAGCGTTTCTTCGTGGGAGTATAGCCTATATAAAGTGTCTGGGTAGATGTAAGTAAAGAGTCTATGGGACTGAGGAAGGGGGGGGGGAAATGTGGGGGGGAGCAGGTATAGGGGTGTTATCCGTCTCCGCTGTAGTCTACGGAACCCTCCTAACGTAGTATTGTTTTGTATTCTTCAGAGGTGGTGAAATGTGTCCAACAAGCCCATGTATTGGTAAATTTGTGAGGCGTATCTTTGACCTGATGAATCAGTTCTTCCATTTCTGCTGTTTTATGTATGCGCTTAAACCAATCTGAGATTGATGGTGGGTCAGTGGATTGCCATTTGCTTGGGATGCACATCCTGGCTGCGTTAACCAAGTGCATTGCTAAAGAACGATAGTAGGAGCGTGTGGGATTAACCATATGATGGAGCAAGAATTGGGCTGGTGTATAATCAAGCGTATACGTGGTGATTTTGGAGATGAGCTTGTGGACTCTTTTCCAGAAGGTTGGATTTTGTCACATGTCCACCAGATATGTAGAAATAAGCCTATATCTTTGTTGCATCTTCAACATTGTTGGGAGATTGATGGAGAGATGTGGTGAAGTTTAAGGGTGGTGTTGTACCAGCGGGAGAGTATTTTGAAGCCTGATTCTTGCGTTTGTGTGTTTACCGTGCCTTTATGTATGTGTTGGTAAATGGATTCCCATTCTACCTCCGTGAGATTGATTGAAAGTTCACGTTCCCATCTCTGAGTAGTCCAGTGTAGTTTTGGAGAGTGTTCTGAAAATAACAACGTGTAAGTAGAAGAGATGAGGTGTCTTTGTGGTTCCGTCTGTAGGCAGAGCGATTCGAAAGTAGTGGTGTTTCTGGACCATTCAGGCTTGGGAGCAGATGTAGTAAAAAAGTGTCTGAGTTGGAAATAGATCCAAAAGGGAAATGAGGATATGGACAATTTGGTAGCCAGATCATGTTGGGAGAGAAGACAACCTTTGTCAAAGAATTGGTGTGCTCTGATGAGGGGGTAGGGCCAGAGATCAGTCAAGAAGGATTTATGTATCCCTGGTAAAAAGTCAGGATTGTAACGTAACGGTGTCATTGGGCCTAGCAATGAGGATATTTTGTGTTTATTACAGGCCTCTCTAAAGGAGTGTCGGATATATGAGCAGGTGGAGTCGACATTTAGGTGGGATATGTTTTGGGGACATCCATGGGAGTTGCGCTAGTTGGATAGTGGTTAGAGCGTGCTCCAAGTTGATCCAGTCCTTATGTTGGGAATGAACGTTCCAGTCTACGATTCTGGTAAGATGGCTTGCCAGATGGTATTTGCGTATGTCAGGTAAACCTATACCTCCTTTAAGTTTAGGGGCAGTGAGTCTAGAATAACTAAGCCGAGGGCGTTTTTTATCCCAAATAAATTCCGAGCATGCCTTTCGGTAGGTTGAGAAAAAGGTGGGTGGTAGTTTTATTGGGATCGTTTGAATGAGGTAGAGGACCCTAGGGAGGATGTTCATCTTGATAATGGCTGCTCTGCCAAACCAGGAGAAGAATTTCGGTGACCATTTCTTTAAATCTTGTAAAATGGTTTGTAGTAGTTTTGCGTGGTTTAAGGCATAGAGGTTTAGCAAGGAGGCCGGGAGTTGTATACCTAGGTAAGTTATGGCATGTTTTTTCCATGTGAATGGGAAATTAGCTTGGCATTGGGTAAGTATAGCAGGGGGTAGAGTGATATTTAGGGCGGTGGATTTTGTGAAGTTTATTTGTAAATTGGTCAGTGTTTTGAATGTGCCAAAGTCTTTCAGTAGGTTGGGAATTGTCGTAATGGGCTCTTTGAGGAAAAGTAGTATATCGTCCGCGAAGGCGGCTATTTTATAGGTGCGGTGTTGGATATCTATGCCCTTGATGTCAGGGTTGGCTCGCAACCTGTGTAGGAGGGGTTCTAGGGTAAGGACAAATATGAGGGGGGAGAGAGGACATCCCTGGCAGGTTCCGTTTGAAATGGAGAAGGCATCCGACAGGTGGCCGTTGACTCGGACTCTAGCGGTGGGGTTAGAGTATAAAGTCAGAATGAAGTTGAGCATTTTAGGGGGGATGCCCACCGCTTTTAGGGTTTCCGTCATGTAATCCCAGGCCACTCTGTAGAATGCCTTCTCCGCATCAAGAGAAAGCAGGAATCCTTGGTTATGTGAGGATGTTAGCCAATGGTGGATATTGATGGCTTTGAGAGTATTATCTCTCGCCTCCCTGCCGGGGATGAAGCCCACTTGGTCTAAATCTTAGTTTAAACAGCAACACTCATTTCTACTAATAGTCCACAACATAAATACATAAAATAGTGAAAATTCATATAAAATCCAAAGTGCAACGTGTTGCGATCCTGTAGTCGCATAAAAGTGCAAATATTCCAATGTGCCGCTGTGGCTGATAAAACAATAATGCTCGTTGCTATTAGTGTAAAATCTACAACATGAAACCGTGAAACAATAAAAACAAGAAAAAAGAAAAAACACAATATAACATTCAAAAGTGCAGCGTGTTGCGATCCTAAAATCGCATAAAGTGCAGGTGTTCAGCTGTGGTGCACATAGGCAAACCTTCAAACATAAATGATAATTAAGTGACAAAAAATATAAGTGTATCAGACACAAAGTCCGTTTTCAGTGCAAAGTGCTGCGATTATTCTCAAAATCGCATAGGATGTGACTTCTTCAACAAGATATACGATGTGGAGCTGTTGCAATGGGAAGGGCAGTGGTGCTGGTGGAAGGGGATATGGCCTTGGTGGTCCCGTATATACCAGTAATGGATGTCCCCTTACCTTACCGCTGTAAGGTAACAGCGTATATATAGAGAGCTTTTTGGGATCCTTTTAGCAGAGTTTTCCCTTTAATGTGGGGTGCCCAGGTCCTGACCAATGATATGGTCCCTTTAAGGGGGTTTCCTCTGTGGTATTGCAGTCAGGGTTCCTCAGTGGTATGGCATATACATGGGTTTAAGCAGAGATGGAGGAAGAATACTCCATAGTGTAAAGTGCTGTGTGAAGTGGTGGGTGGGCTCTAATCCTGTGAAGCTTCCATCGAGAGACACTGAGCTGAGCTGTGTACCTGTACCTGAGGAACCCTGACTGCAATACCACAGAGGAAACCCCCTTAAAGGGACCATATCATTGGTCAGGACCTGGGCACCCCACATTAAAGGGAAAACTCTGCTAAAAGGATCCCAAAAAGCTCTCTATATATACGCTGTTACCTTAGATTTTACACTAATAGCAACGAGCATTATTGTTTTATCAGCCACAGCGGCACATTGGAATATTTGCACTTTTATGCGACTACAGGATCGCAACACGTTGTACTTTGGATTTTATATGAATTTTCACTATTTTATGTATTTATGTTGTGGACTATTAGTAGAAATGAGTGTTGCTGTTTAAACTAGTCACATAGATATACCCAGACCTGTATTGTTTACTGGATATCCCCCCATTGCGAATTTTATATACTGCTTTTATCAATAGATATATCCTCTTTGTGTACAGCGCACCACTACCTTTCTTACTCATTATTCCCCGGGGGTTCAGATATTTCCCTTTCAGTGTGTGCAGCAGTACCCTATCTCCCTCTATTTCCCTGACGTGGCGCAGGAATACTTCTTTTCCACTGATATGTGTGGATAGGAGATCTCGTGGAGGTACAGTGGGTGTCATAAATGAGTTGAAGGCTTTCAGGAAGAATGGGGAGAGGAGGTCTGTATAAGTTTTGTAATAAGCTACTGTTAGTCCATCGGGGCCAGGGCTCTTACCCGTTTTCAACTGTTTTAGTGCAAGCTCTATTTCTGGTTGTGTTAGGGGAGAATCTAGTGTTTGTGCCGTAGATTCAGAAATAGGGGTAGGGCTGTATTGTTTTAGAAATTCTGTGATCATGTGTTGTCTCGTGGTGTCGGAAATGGAAGAGTCCATTCTTGGTAGATTGTACAGTTGCAAAAAATATTTCACAAATTGTGTGGCTATGTCCGGGGTTGAGGTGTGTTTACGCCCAGAAGAATCCGTCACAGAATGTACCGTCGTATTGGCCTTGTTCGCTTGCAAAGCTTTCGCAAGTAATTTACTGGCCTTGTTTCCATATTCATAAAATGTTTTTTTCGTCAATTTATATTTGCGTTTTATTTGTTTGGCAAGCATGTCTAATAGGTCGGATCTGGCTTGTATCAGGTCGTTTAGGTTATCAAGAGCTTGCGATTGTTTGTGAGCTTGTTCTAAGCGTCTGATCGTTTCTGTGAGTTCCATATAACGTTTTTGTTTTTCACAATTGCGTTTGGCCGCCGCTGCAATGAGGGTTCCCCGGATCACACATTTTTCCCAGGTCGTGAGTGGAGAAGTGTCCGAGAGTTTGTTCTCCTGAAAGTATTGCGAAATGCGGAGTCTAACTTCCGCCTCTATGGATGCGTCGGTTAGGAGAGAGGGATCAAGTCTCCATATCTGCGTTCGGGGGGTTGAGTCTGGAAATTTCAACTGCATAGAGATGGGGTTGTGATCAGAAAGGAATGTAGGGTTAATGGAGGCGCATTGGAGCATGGGGAGGTCCTTTTGTGATAGAAACAGATAGTCTATTCTAGAATATTTGTTGTGCGGAGGTGAAAAAAATGTATAGTCCCGGCCATTGGGATGTAGGGTACGCCAGGTGTCATGAAGCAGTAGATTCTGGAGGAGAGATTTGATTTTCCGTAAGGCTTTATAGGGGAGGGATGATGTGTTTGTGGATGTGTCCTGTGTGGGGTTGAGGGGAACGTTGAAGTCCCCTCCTAGTATTAAGGTACCCTCTTGAAATGCGGTTAGAGCATCACAGATGGTGTGAAGGAAGGACACTTGGCCTGTGTTAGGTGCGTAGATGTTGGCCATAGTAAGTTTTCTACCCAAGTATGATCCTTTCAAAAAGATGTATCTGCCAGAATCATCTAAGACTGTGTCGTTAGGTTGAAACGGGCAGTGTTTTGCAATAATGATTGACACCCCTTTTGATTTAGAAAGGGGATTAGTTGCGTGAAAAGCTGTAGGAAAGTAATAGTTCTCCAACTCAGGAGTTGAGTCTGTGCGAAAATGCGTTTCCTGCAAGAATATAATATCTGCCTTCTCGCGATGCATGGCTAGAAGGAGTTGGGATCTTTTTTCCAGTAAGTTGAGTCCTTTAGCATTAAGTGAGATTATTTTAAGTGTTCGTGAGGGTGGTTTAGAAGATAAGGTGGCCATCATCGGATTCGTGTCAAGGGGCCTGTTTCCTGTAGTAAAGGAAGATTTTCCACGGGACTGCAGCGGAGACGGATTTGTGAGAGTGGGTGTAGTGGAGGAGTAGGGGTGGTGTGGATAGTGGGGAGGGGATCGGAGGGTAAGGGTTATATACCGCAAGCTGTGCGGAGAAGCGTGTGTGGGGGTATATGAAGTCTATGAGGGGGAGGAGAGGTTTTCCGGTGGCAGGTGAAGAATGTATCACCTGTCTTAAAGGTAGGGTAGGATCGGGTCGGGAGTACCGGAAAGGTTCAGTGGTGGTAAACCACTGTGCAGGGGTGGTGTGTCAAGGAAGACTGAACGAGGAGTCTGGTCCGTCAGACCATTGGCCAGATTTGGCTTATGTAGTGACTATGGGGATAAGAGCGTGTAGGTAGGAATAGTAGCTGTGGCGCGAGTGAAGAGTTCGTAGGGTATCTGCAGGTATTGGGCGAGTAAGCTAAGGACGGGTCCCTGTTGTAGATGCGGGAATGTAGAATATGAAGAGGGCATCACTTGGTAGTGAGTGTTGTAGGCAGGGTGGGTGCGGTGAGTGGCGTTAGGCTGGTTGGGGGTTGCCACTTGAGGGGGCCATGTCAGAACTACATAGAAGGCAATATTTCACACGGTATAATGTGTTATTGATTCCACTGCAATGTGAGGAGGTTTAACGGTAACATATCAAACTACGGTTGTCAACCTTAGAATAAAAGAAAACAGTAAAAAGTTACACAAAACATATAACATTACTAACCGGTGACCGAGTCTGGTCGGAGGTGGTGTGTGTGGGTCTTAGAGATATTGCGAATCATCGGGTCAGGTTTGCGAAAGGGTCACACTGCGTAATGTGATAGTCACTGGATGGTTAAAGACCCTGTTGAGACCCTGTGGTCAAGTAGCTTTGCCTGATGGTGTGGCGGGGCCTATAGGCCGGTATGTCTGTGCATCGGTTCAGGCCACGTCACCGATGGGGTGGCCCCAGTTGGCCTTATTAGTAGGTCAGCGGGAGCCTGTCAGCGTGTATTCTTCTTAGCGTGTGTCAGCAGCCAGTAACATTGTCTTACGTCTTTGGCTATCTCCTCGGCAATGTGATGGTCAGATGTCGTGGTTGGGTGGAGTCCTATCAGTTTGTCTGTATGGGTGCGTAGGGTGTCAGATTAACATGTTATGTGGGTCGGTTTTCACCGAACTTCGGTCACTCTATGGTCTGATAGGAAAAAGTGTCAGAACGTATAAGATCAAAAACATAAGAATATAAAGAAAAAGATCCACATAACAGATCTCGTGTGAGGATACACACCTATATCAAAGGAAGGGGCAGAAGGCTGGTAGTGTATTCGGGTGAGATGGGTCATATTCAGTCAAATTCAGCTTGTGGCGGCAAGTAAACGTCCATCAGTATAACATTGTTGTTTCCTCCCGACTGCAGAGTTCCTGTGAGATTACCCGTTCACTGGGGGTATTGGCGGTTGTCGATAGCATCGTATTTGGGATGTCTATGAGATGTGTATAATCATGGAGAAATCTCATTGGTAGGGGGAAATCCATGTAAAGCGGGTTTGTGTGCAGTCCGTACATGCCGATAAGGTGTAGCTAAGTGTGCATAGATCCTGATAAATGTCTAACTGTGTCTTGCAGCAGGGATTCGTTGGGGACATTAAAGCCAGAGCAAGTTATATATAGCCGGGAGGGTAGGGTTGGTGGTTTTGGTCGCGGCCTATGCCTATGTGTTGAACGGTCAGGGGTGAGGAAGGGATGAGTGGACATACCTATCCACTATTCTCCGACGACATCTGTTGGTGATATCTTAGTGGTCACGGCGGGCCCTGCAGGACAGGGGCGCAGAAGGTGAATTCACATGCTGGAGTCGCTGCATCGTGGCTGGGCTAGATCTGGGGGATGAAGGTGAGCGTCGTCTGCGTCCTCTGGCGTCTTGTGCTTCCATCGGTTCCTCTCTTGGCGAATGTTGGTTGCAGTTGGGAGTCTGGAAGTCCGCATACCAATTTGGAACTGCTACGTACGGTATGTCTAACGTTTGGCAGAAATCTTCTAGGTCTTCCGGTACTCTTAGTAGGGTGGAGTGGCCCCGGTGGGTCGCTAAGAGACCAAATGAGAATTTCCAACGGTACCTAATGCCCCTGCTGCGTAATACCTCTAGAAGAGGGCGGAGGTCTTTGCGGTGGCGTTGAGTGATTGCTGACAGATCTTGGTAAATATGGAGGGTATATCCTTCATGTTCCAATCGTTGCTTGTCCCTGGCTTTGCGGAGGATGTCTTCTTTTGTCGCAAAGTCATCTATGTGACAGATAATGTCCCTCGGGAGGTCTGAGTCCCTACCCCTAGGTCGGAGAGCCCTATGGATACGTTCCATGGCAATAGGAGTCTGACGAGGTTGGTCAAGGATGGAGTTAAACAAAGCTGTGATCGTCGGGAAGAGCTGATCCTGTTCAACGGATTCGGGGAGACCTCTCACCCTCAGGTTATGACGGCGTCCGCGATTGTCTAACTCCTCGACGTGTCTTTGCATATCACGGAGCTGTAGAGTGTGATCATCAACAGTATGGTGTATCTGTTTGATTGCTGACTGGTGCTGTTTTGCTGTCAGTTCAATTCTCTGCACTCTGCCTGCTATTGCTTGCATTTCATAACGGAGATCTGTTATGGCTGCAGAGAGAGTGTCTTTGATGTCAGCAGCTATTGTCTGCAAGTCATTCAGGGTTGGTGCCTGGGGTGATGGCTGGTTATCTCCCCCGGAGGGGGGGTGGTGATCCGTAGGTGTCAGCGCAATCCCGTTGTGGCTGTGAGGAGGCTGTGTCGCGGGAGAGGGAGCCGCCATGTTGGCTCTCTGAGACCTGAATATACTCCGGGATATTGTGGCCGTTCCGGTTGTTAATTTCCCTCGGAGAGCGGGATCTGGATGTCGAGTGCCCACGGGATGAGGTGCCCATGACGGGAAGAGAGAAGAGGGCTGTTTTCCCCGGTGGAGGCTCGAGAATCTGCCAAGGTCTGACGGAGCCCTGGAGTCAAGCGGCCATTTCTCCTTGCGGCAAACCACGCCCCCCTGAAAGCCTCTTTTAACAAGGGGGCCCCCAGTTCCCGGCCCCCACCTATGTGAATGAGTATGCGGTACATCGTAGCCCTACCTATTCACCAACAAATGTGTGTAATGTGACAAAAGACAATACCTAGTTTTTGACAAGTTATTAAAAATTGTTCTGCCTCTGGTCTTCTCCTTCTTCCTCCTTTCTTCCTCCAGCTTCTTCTTTCCCTGCTGCTTCCTCTGGTTTGCTCCTTCTTCCTTCAGTCTTCCTCTGGCTTCTTCTTCCTCCTCTGCCACTGCTCCCACCACCGATCCGCTGAAGATTCAAAAACAACCCCCCCCCCTGACACTGCGACCCACTGATCTTTCCACTTAAATGGTGTACATGTCATATATAACTATGGGGCACGGCCATCGGATGCCATCATTCAGAGACCCTAGACCCCTTGTGACATTACTGACCCATCATGCCCCAGGTGGTGAAGTCACAAGCTGCAGGATCTCTGAATGAGCTCATCCACCCCATCGCATCATGGGAGGAGGTTCATTTTTTTTAATCTTCAGCGGGTCAGTGACAGCAGTGAAGGTGGAGGAAGAAGAAAGAGAAGACCAGAGGATGAAGAAGTAGCAAAGCCAGAGGAAGAAGCAGGGAAGGAGAAACAAGAAGATGATTGGAGGAAGAAGAAGGAAGAAGCGAAGGTAAGAAGAAGACATTTTTAATAAAGGACTTGTCAAAAACTGCCTATTGTCTTTTTTCACATTACACAATTTTTTTGTGTGAATGGGTAGGGGTACCATGTACCCCATTATCATAGAGGGGGCAGGATCTGGGGCCCCCTTGTTAAAGGGGGCCTCCAGATTCCAATAAGCCCCCCATCTGCAGACCCCAACAACCAATGGCCATGGTTGTCGGAAAGAGGCGCTTGTCCCCATCAACATGGGGACAAGGTGCTTTGTGTTAACCCCAAAGCATCCTCCACATGTTGAGGGCATGTGGCATGGTATGGTTGAGGAGGGAGGAGCACTCACTCGCCCCCCTTCTATCCTGACATCCAGGCTACATGCTCGGATAAGAGTCCGGTATGGATTTTGGGGGGACCCCACGCATATTTTTACAAATATTGGTTGTGGAGTTCCCATTAAATTCCATACCAGACACGAAAGGCCTGGTATGGACTTGGGATGATGACCCTACACTGTTTTTTTTCCTTTTTTCTTCATCTATATTGCCGGGAGTTAGCAATACATTACAGCCGCGAGCAAGTTCATATGATATTTTTTCCTTTATAAATGTAATTTTGCTTCACCACTGTTCTACACATCACACAGATGCACCACTTTACAGGCAGACTAAGGGGTCCCCAGGCACGATATTTAAAGGAATGTTTAATTTTTATTGTTTCACTTTAAGCATTATTAAAATCACTGCTCCTGAAAAAAAATATTGTTTTAAAAACTTTTTTTTTTGCATTGATACATGTCCCCTAGGGCAGCACCCGGGTCCCCATACACTATTTATGGCAAATAATTTGCATACAAGCCTTCAATGAGGACTATAGATTTTTCAGGTTGGAGCCCCTTTCATTTTAACTATTTCTATTTAACTATTCCGGCATATGCCTATTTGACAGACATGTTCGCCGGCAATAGCCTGATTTTCCATTTGCATGTCCGCCCAGTTGAAGTCTTAATTGGCTTAATTGGGTGCATTTTCATGTGCCGTGGGATCGCATATTGACGCTATAGTTAATGACCCCGAATGTCTTGCAAAGCTTACTTTATATTCCATGCAATTCATAAATAAAAAACATAACAATGTTAAAATGTGCATTTTTTTTCTACTTTGATCAGTGTTGCTGTAGATAAAAAGTGTTTTCTATATCTTATCCTATTTATAATGACACTTAAATTATCATTTTAGTACAAAGCATTGTAAAGTTCTTTGCAAATGAATTAAAGGCATCTTCGCTTTCAGTGATGTGTTTTTTTTTTTTAATCCAACATTTAAAAAAATCCTATAACAAAGATGACACCATTATAGGCACTCACATTGTTCCAAACTTCTCACCATTCAGGTGAAGGTATCAAAGAGCTCACCAGTGTACATTAACTTCTGGACCAGTGACGTACCTGTACGTCTCTGAACTTGGGGTGGTTATACTGGGTTGATGCTACAAACACAACTACAGGTATCACCCCGGTACTGTTTTTTTAGAGCTGGTGGTCAGCTCTCTTGTAAAAGCAATCCTAGTGGCTCCAGCTTTTCCAACCGACCAGCCTGAGTGACCAGCCAGCGTGCCTGCTGCAGTCACGGCGCTGATCACCGCCATTACTAGTAAAAAAAATGACATAAATCTATTCCCTATTTTATAGATGCTATAACTTTTGTGCAAAGCAATCAATATACGCTTACTGACATTTTTTTACCAAAAATATGTAGAAGAATACATATCGACCTAATCTAATGAAGAGATTTTTTTTTATAATTGGGATCTTTATTATAGCAAAAAGTACAAAATATTGTGTTTTTTTTTCAAAACGGACGCTCTTTTTTTGTTTATAGCGCAAAAAGACCGTGCAATTGTCAGTTAAAATGACACAACGTTGTATTGCAAAAAATGGCCTGGTCAGGAAGGGGGAAAATCCTTCTGGGGATGAAGTGGTTAAAAATCAAAAGCATTAGAGAACACCGATCTTGGTGTTTTTAAGGGCAAAGGAGGGATTTGGGGTCTTGCATTTTACATGCCCATTGCTGTCACAAGAATGTTTACATTCCTTGTGACAGCAATAAAAGTGATAAAAAAATGTAACTCAACAGTGTAAAAATAAAAATAAAATAAGTGAATAATGAAAAAATACTGTTCTTGCATGCAAAGGCGAACACTCGCGTCGGTCCCGCATGCACACAAACAGCGATCTTCCCACACATGTGAGGAACCACTGCGAATGTCAAATCGTAGGCAGTAATTCTAGTACTAGGCTTCCTTTGTAAATCTAAAGTGGAAACCTGTAAAGGCTTTTAAAGCATTGCCTATGGATAGAAAAATGTACGCCAGCGTGACATGTTTGGTATCTATTTACTCGACATGACATCATCTTTTAAATTTAACAAAAAAATTGGGTTATGTATTGCGTTTTTTGCATTAAAATGTATTCTCTAGGGCCTCTGCTTTAAAAAAATATATATAATGTTTACAGGTTCCAAGTAATTGTGTAGCAAAAATACTGATTTGTTACATGTAAACAAAAAGTGAAAGAAAAGGCCTGGTCTGGAAGTGGTTCAAGAAGAAAGATGTTACGCTCCAATATCAGTCTTGTGTAGAAGTTTATTCCTCTCAGCGCATCCAGCTCAAACTCCTGTCTACAGCATGATTCACTCTGAAGAGCTCTATAATTTAGCTCTTTGGACTGAGTGCTGAGAGTAATAAACTTTTAGACAGAACTGTTATTGGAGTGAAGCATATGTCTTTTTAGATTAGACTTAAATAAATTAATGAACATAATGAATAAAAACAAAAACAGTTAAAATATGTATCGTTAAAAAATAAGATTTTAAAAATAAAAAAGTTATAACTGGCTAAACACCATACTGCTACTCTGACTGTAAGCAGAATCATAACTAATGTAACCTCTTTATCAAAATACTTTTCTCCTGCAAGGTAGCTACCACATAGAAATTTATTTTTACTATCCCGAGCAGCACTTTTTGACACCAATAGCTTACATACCAGCTTAAAAGTAGTAGGAGTATGGGGAGCAGTGATGTTCCTTTTTGATATAAATATATATACTGTAGATAGTATAAATAAAAGTACTACCAATGTTTACCACCTTATTTGCCTAATAAACATATATATACCGTAACCAAATTTCATCATTGCCTATTAAACATACCTGTGAAAATCTTTAGCTGTACAACAAGCCTTTCACTTTGCAGGAAATACCCAGTCATGCACAAGGAGTAGACACAGGAGTGCCTAGGCACAATCATTTACCAGGAAGTGCACTGCTATTTTTTCAGAAGGAATTTAAGACCAATGTCAGCTTTTTGCTTATCTGCAAAATAATTGAACAATCATTGAATACATCATGGGAAACTGAGCATCTTCAATTTCATAAAAATAGGGTAACTTCCAGTCCCGGCGCCGCATGAGGTAGCTGCGCCATACCTCAGCTCCTGTGGCAGGACCCCCTCCACAGCCTATAAAATTGGCCTGAGCGGCCCTACACTTCCATCCACCATCCCCGGGTGCCCCCCCCAGCCCCTGTGGAGCAGATGGACCAGTTCGTAGAAAAAACTGGGACCCGCTTGTATGCGGCCGCGGCGGCTCCGCCGGACAAGCCACAAATCGAGGCCCCGGCTTCAGCCTACACGCACGCCGTGGCGGAGACACAGGCGACTGCCATGGAGGTGAGTGGACACCCCCCACAGCACACCACTGCCTCGGCCATGCCATCTCAGGGGCCAGCCTCATTGTCCTCCTTGCCAGGCTCTCAAGGGGACGGCAGAACTATTACCCCCCAGGGGAAGAAGGCCACACGCACCGCATCACGCATGCTGTGGCAGCCCTCTTCTCCCCCATGATCGCAGCCTCAGTGGAAAGGGTGGTCAATGCGGGCATGAAACAGATTAAAGTCCAACTTAATGAGCACACCACCAGGTTGAATGAAGTGGAACATCGCCTGTCGAAGGTGGAAGACGAACTTTACCAAGCGCAGGCTACAGAACAGTCGCAGGACAAAACCAACCAATACATTATCCAAAAATCGGAAGACCTCGAAAATAGACCCAGACAGAGCAATTTGCGCTTTGTAGGCGTCCCTGAATCGATATCATCTGCAGCTCTGGCAGACTTTTGCTCAAAACGCATTCCAGAGGCCATGGGCCTACCATGTTCGTTCACAGTGGAACGTGCCCACCGCATGGGCTCCTTTAATGCCGAACGCAAATCCCCCTGTCCCATCATTGCTAAATATCTCAATTACGCTGACAAATCTCTCATCTTGCAGAAGTTCTGGCAATCCCCATCTCTCCAAATCGACGGGGTAAAAATCCAAATTTTTGCCCATTACTAGATTGAAGTCTCTAAGCAGAGGAAAGCTTTTCAACCGATCTGCTCTGAACTTTTCAAGCAACAAATAAAATTTACCCTGGCTTTCCCTTCAACTCTTCGCCTCAAATTGCCTAAAGGGGAACAACTATCCTTCCAGGACCCCTTGGAAGCAGAAACCTTCATCCGTTCCCTAAGGGCAGATTCACTCCCTCACACGCCTTCTAAGTCTGCTGCTAGCCTCCGCTCTCTGGAACAAAGAAGTCCCCGTAGAGACTCTCCCAAAAGATTCCGACCCTCTGCTCCGGATCATCGCAACAATAACTTCCTGTGTTGAGGATCTTCATACAAACGCTTGGACTTCCTCGTAACCATCTCAGGTTGTATGGTCTCTTTTTTTTTTCTAACAAAACAAAAAAGGAAGGCGCACTGACCTAGTGCATTACCATAAAAAGAGCTTTATTAAAAACAGAACAAATAGCAAAATGGCTACTCACAAACGAGTATTGATCAAAGGCAAAATCAATACAATTGGAGCCATTGCACCGAACATTGACAAATTCAGATCAGATGTCAGATGAATTAGCAAATACCTCATCCTAAACTGTCAGTAACACACTTCAAAGACCAAGACACCAGAGAGCAGGAGAAGTTATTGTTTTTGCTCTTTTCTTTTTCAGCCACACCGGTAGACTGGGATACTCTGCCTTGAATGTGTAGTCCCTCCGGTGGTCACTCAGGGTTATCCTCTGGGCACTGACCCCTGGATGGACTCTCCAGGGCTTGTTTTTTTTCCCCTCATTTGTGCTAATTCACTGTTTTATTTCGTATGTTCTACAATGTTTTATTATTCAGCTCGTTGCTACCAGGTAGCTCATTGTTATACCATGCCACGCTGCACATCTCTTCGTTTATATTGTAGCTTCCATCATGGCCTCGCTGTGCAATTTACCTGGCTCCCTACCCTGGTCTCACTCTGGGTGTCTCTCACACCTGGATCTGCACACTTAGGGTGTTCAGGCATATTACTGTTCTCCTTTTCCCATGCAGGGTCCTGCATGGGGAGCCACCTTGCACAGTGAACTCATGCGGAAAAAAGTGAAGTTCACTCTGATGTTTGCTTTAGTTATTTGGTTTGTCTTGCCTTGTTTTCCATCCCCCCTCCCCTCCTACCTCCCTCTCCATGCCATCATACATCCTCCACCCAAGGGCTCCACATTCAGATGCCTATGCCTTTCCCGTGCCTAAACTGGGTCTCTCCAGCACCACCTCAACCCATACAGATACAGATCCTTACTATCCCCTTCTCTGCATAGTGTCTTAGGGTAGTCTCATGGAATGTGAAGGACCTTCGTTCTCCTAACAAGAGAATGAGGGTTCTTCGCCACCTCAAAAGGCTAAAAGCCGACATAGCCCTGCTACAGGAAACTCATCTTCCAGCCTCCGACTTTAATTGTATGCAGAAAATTTGGATGGGGATGGTCCTGGGTGCAGAATCAGTTGGTCGAAAAGCCGGTGTCCTCCTCCTGATCCACAAAAACCTCCCGTGCACTGTCCTTACCACACATGCAGACGGCCAAGGGCATCTTCTCTCAACCAAGGTCAAAATAGGCTCCTTACCACCTCCCATCTACCCCATTTAGTCGGGGGAGACTTCAATGATCTCATGTATCCAGCAGATGATAGGTCCTCTCCAAAACGCCTCTCTCCGGCACTTAATACATCTGCCCCTACCCTATTTGCCTCCACTATGGACTCCCTCCATCTCACCAACCTCTGGCGGCTAATGTATCCAGTAGATAGGGAATTCACTTTCTACTCCAACCCTCACAAGATCCTTTCCAGGATCGACTACTTCTTTGGGTCTGACAACCTTATCCCTCTAGTATAAAACTCAGAAGTGGGTGACATAGCCATCTCTGACCATGCCCCAATAACCCTCACTCTAGACAAGCTAGATCTTCCTCCCCATCCCAATCTTTGGTGCTTTCCCTCCATAGCTTTGATGTAGGAATTTGATCTGAGCATGCGTGGCACTTGGTCCGATCAAAATTCTCTACACATGATCGGAGTATGTGCGACCGGCCCAGTTGGTCAGGAAATATTTCCAACATGTTGGAAAATTGGGTCCAACGGATATTCCGATGGAATCAATCCGATGCATACCACACACAGTCGGATTATCCGACGACGCGGTCCGATAGGACACATTCCGACGGATTCTCCGACCGTGTGTACAAGGGCTAAGGCTCCCGGCTTCACAAGCGAATATCCACAAGGTACTTTTGGCCCTTGAAAAAGCTAAACAGGATCCTAAGGGGGACTATGCCATCATCACCCTAGATGCAGAAAAAGCCTTCGACAATGTTAGCTTTGACTGGCTCTCTCTCTCCAAAATGGGATTCTCGGGCCCTTTCTGTCACCTCATTAATTGTATGTATACAGCGCCCTCAGCTAGGCTTGTCGTAGCGGGTCTCCTCTCAGGAGACTTCCGCCTTAATAAAGGGACCAGACAGGGTTGTCCACTGTCACTCCTCCTGTTCAACCTAGCAGTGGAACCCCTCTCTAGTTAATCATCTCAGACAGCCCCCATATGAGGCATCAAAATAGGCAGCTCAGAACTTCTTACCTCATTATTTGCTGATGACGTCCTAATTTTCACAGCTAATCCCCCAGGCGACATCTTGACCATTAAGAATACATTTGATGACTTTAGAAATTTCTCAGGCTTACACATCATTTACTCCAAAAGCAAATTCTCCTCACCTTCCTCACCATCCCACATTACTTATCTAGGGATAAAGATTGGGAAATTACCCTCCGCTATCTATCACGTCAACTACCCTCCCCTCTTTACTAAACTTTCTCAGGAACTGTCTAACTGGATGGATCTCCCCCTCTCACTCACGAGAAGGTGCCACCTTGTCAAAATGATTAGCTTTGCCAGACTGCTTTACCCTTTGCAAACCATACCTCAGCTTTTAAAACATAAAGATATCAAATTTCTCAACTCCAAAATCTCCCACATCCTTTGGCGTGGCAAAAGACCTCGGATAGCCTTCAAGAAACTACACCTTCCCAGGAGTGACGGGGGTATCAGTCTATCTCATATTTGATTGTATAACCTAGCATGTCTATTAAGGACCAGCCTAGACTGGATAGCCCATTCATCCCATCAGTCTAACTTTGTCCTAGAATCTGAAATGGCTCACCCCTACTCCTTAGTGGCCCTCCTGCATTGCAGATGGAAAGTTGCCCCCCCCCCCCCCCCCCCCATAAATACAATCTTCTGCTACGGGACACTGCCCTGGCTTGGAGAGAGGTCAGGAAAACCCTCAAGCTCCCTCTTTTCATCTCTCCTCATTTACCAATCCAAGGGGACCCTAGCTTCCTCCCCGGTCTCTACTGCAAAACATTCTCGGTCTGGCAGAAACAAGGCCTATCCAATTTCTCAGATTTCCTTCTCTACTGTGTCAACTAAGTTCTCTCTGCCTCCCTCCCACGCATTCCACTTCAACCAATGCATCAGCTTTCTTTCTAACTCCTGCAAGGATGAATCTCGGAGATTTAAAACCAGCTTCTCTGAGCTTTTGCTGCAAAGCAGTTACTACAAAATTTCGGACATCTACGAACCAACTCCTACGAGCCTCTTCCCCATTATTGTCCACCTCATCCATTGCTAACTGAGCTGTGGATTTCCCAGACCCCAATCTAACAGACAAAATCCTACTTGATCTACAGAAGGTTCTTCATTTAATGCCCAACTAAATCTGGAGAGAAACTCAACTCAAAATAGCCCACCGGGCCTACATCCCCTTTCTCTTCCCCAAATACAATAAGGATGGAGCCTCATGCACTCTCTGCAAGATCCCCAAACCTCCTCTCGCCCATCGTTTTTGGGCCTGCTCCTTCATATCTAAGTTTTGGGTCCAAGTCATATCCTTCATCTTCAAGACCACTCTGCTGGAAATTCCCAAAGACCCTCTACTACTAATCTTTGGCTATTGGGACCCCTTCTGCTGTCCTGGTCTCTGTCCCCAGCTGCCTCAAAACCCTTTGAGACCCTCCGAGACCACCAAAAACCCTTCCTCCAAGGACTGGATCCTGATATGCTTACTTATTGCAAGGAGACTCATTCTTAGACACTGGATCTCTCCTCAAGGTCCAGCTATCATCCAACTCAAAAAGGACTGCCTTAACCTCTTGTACAAAGAACGATTTCTCGCAGACTTCAAAGATCCCAGATCTAGAGCTCGCTTCTTCTGTAGATGGCAATCGTTCATTTCCTCTACACTCCCAACAACTGATCAAGCGGTTCTGGACCGGCTTTCATTCTCCTAGGATGTGCCAATCTCAAAGGATCTGTGAAAGACATGGGTGTTTCCCCGACCCTACATCTCTGCGGGACTTACTATGGATGCTAGCCCTCGGGATCTATCACATTTTGGAAGTGATAGCCCGCTACCAACCCCCCCTCCTCCCTTCCTCCCCTTCCCCCACTGATCCTGTTATGACTCCCCTCCTGTTCCCATTTTCAACAACAGGGGTTTGCAGACAAATCCATCCAGTCTCTTCCTTCTTGATATATATTACTCCAGTATTTTTCCAGGATGTCTTTTATAGCCTCACTAGGCGATAATTCATGTTTACACAGCGCTTTCTACCACCCCATTTTATTAGTCTTTTGTATCAAGATTTATCTCTTGTTTTTGTTCTTTTCAATCTATGGAACTCACTAATCTTTGACTATGTGAAGCATTGTTCAAAAATTGACCAACGATTATCTGTACATTTGTCTTTTGTTCCCAATAAAAACGTAAAAAAAACAAAAAAAAAAACAATAGGGTTATGCTGGGACCTGAAGGTGATTGGACACTGGCAAATATAAGAAAGACAAAAAGTCCCCTCCCAGATATAACCCTTCCCTTTTAAGCCAGGATTCAGTTTTTGCAGAAATCCATAAATCACCAGCAAAAGGGTTGGGATCTCTGTGTCCCATAATATACTTAAAGAAAAGAATCTTACAGGTAACTAAAAATCCAACTTTGTTAATAACAATGTCCTTAATCAATGAAATGGGGGGAGGACACAGCAACCAACTACCAAACACCATCCCTAAAAAGGGAATTAAAAGTTTCATACTTAGGATGGGATCACCGTTGAGATATTTGTATATCGCTATCATATCTCCTCTACCGACGTTAGACTGATAGGCCTATAGTTCCCAGGAATATACCTCTGCCCTTATTTGAATATTGGTACCACGTGGGCTTTTTGCCAATCAGCTGGTACCAATCCTGTCAGTATGCTGTCCATGAAGATTAGGAATATCAGTCTGGCTATAACCTGATGGATGTAAGCCATCTGGTACTGGTAATTTATTTATGTTAAGCTTCTCTAATTCTTTCCGGACTACGGCCTCTGTCAGTCACAAGGGTAAATTCTGTGGTCGTGTTGCTATCAATACAGTTGTGGTCGTTATACCCATCCTTTACCTGTGTGAAGACAGAGGAGAAGAAAGCATTTAGTACAGCTGTCTTCTCCTTGTCATCTGTAACCACCTTCCCTTCCTCATCTTTTATGGGGCCTATGTGTTCCGACCTAGCTTTTTTACCGTTAATATATTTAAAAAATATATTGGGATCATTTTACTCTCCTCTGCTATGTGTTTCTCATAGTCTTTTTTAACCGCTCTGATTCTGTTCTTACACTTCTTATTGCATTCCTTGTAGTGTTGGAATGCTAATACTGACCCTGACACTTTGTAATTTTTAAAGGCCATTTTTGTGTCCTTAATATGACATTTTACATTTTAGTTTAGCCACCCAGGTTTAAAACATTGTTCTTCTATATTTATTACCCTGTGGCATGCACTCGGTGATACTTTTATTTATTATGTCTGACCTGGTGATCGGTCCTGGCAAATGAGATCCTTCTCCTGTCATGTAACTGTAAACACTGACAGGGGAAGTGATGTCATCTCGTTTTTTTTCTGTTACAGAGGAGAAATAACATCTAAGGCCGCGTACACACGCGCGGACTGTTCGCCCAACTTTGTCCGCTGAACAGTGTTTGGGCGGACAGTCCGCTCGTGTGTGGGCTTTCAGCGGACAGTTTCAGCGGACAGTTTGACGAACAAGGTTTTTCGGAAATTCCGTAAAACTGTCCGCTGAAACCTTGTTTGAGCGAACAGTCCGCCCGTGTGTAGGCTTGTTCGTCAAACTAAGTTCCGCGCATGCTCAGAAAGGATTTACACGCCGAAAGTTATAATGCAGTGTATAGGACGTCGTATTTTTCGTCCCGTCGTACGTGCCGTTCACGTCATCGCGCACGGTTTCAGCAAACTGTTCGTTCGTCGTGTGTGGGCATGTCCGTCCATGCTAATTTTGAGCGGACTGTTTGCCGAAACTGTTTGACGGACAAAGTTGGGCGAACAGTCCCCGCGTGTGTACGCGGCCTAAGAGTAAATGCACCAACACTACACTGACACCAGGTCACATAGGCACACATTTCACCCCCCGATCACCCCCTAGTTAATCCCTTCACCCCCTATCACTGTGTCACCCAGTGCAGCATTCAGATTTTTTTTTTGATCGCTGTACTGGTGTCATTAGTGACAAAAATCAGTGTTAGAGTAATTAATATAAGGCCCAAATAAGTCTAGGGACCCCCTTAACCCCCTAGTAAAGGTTTAACCCCTTGAATACCCCCTGTCACCAGTGATCACTGTATGTGTCACAGGTGACGCAGGTTAGTTCGTTTATTTTTTATAGCGCCAGGGCACCCGCCGTATTTTACCTAAATAAAGGTTTAACCCCCTGATCACCCAGTAGGTGATCAAAGTTAGGTTTTAGTGTCAGATAGGGTCTGTGTTGCCCCAGGCAGCATCAGATTAGTGCCAGTAGCACTAACACCCACGCACGCACCATACACCCCCCTTAGTAGTATAGTGTCTGAACAGATCAATATCTGATCTGATCAGAACTATGTTAGCGTCCCCAGCAGTTTAGGGTTCCGCAGAGTCAAGCCTGATCCCTGCGAACGCTAACAGTTTTTTTGGTAGCGTTTGAATCAGTCGCTGACAGTCAGTTGCTTTTTTTCTTGTGAGTTTCAGTAGTGTACCAGTAAATTTAGAGACCAAAATGTCAAATCGAAGGTACACTAGTGAAGAGGACTACACGTTTCTGAGCATGACAGATAGTGAAGAGGATATCACTCATCTGTCAGATTCAGGCTCAGAATACGAACCTGAAGACAGCAGCGGCACCCTGACAGATAGCACTGACAACAGAGTTGTGGTCCCTGCCAAGGTCAGGTTTACCAGACCCCGTTCTGCTGTCATTGAGGTGCAAGAACCGCAGGTCCCTCTTATAGATCAGAGAGCCAGTACTAGCGCCGCTCATCCTTCTTGTGAGCTGGCAAGCACCAGTGGCCTAGTACATCCTGGTCGTACATCCAGCACTGCAGTATCACGTGGTGAGTCCCATAAGTGCAGTTCAAGCTGGCGAGGTGGCTAGCAAAAGTAGAGTCCCACTGCCACCAAGAAGAAGACAAAGACAAGCCTGTCGAGCCCATATTGCCCTTCCTGCTGCATTCGCCAATCCTAATTGGGAGCCCACCACTTCTGCAGCACCCGTACTTCCCCCAGTCACTGGCCAACCCGGAATTCAGGTGGAAACAGTTGATTTTACGTCACTTGATTTTTATTCACTGTTTTTCACCGAAGATCTCTACAGATCTATTGTGGACCAAATCAATTTATATGCTGGTCAATTCATCACCGCTAATCCTCAGTTTACCCTTGCCAGAGATTGAAAACCAATTACGGTTTCCGAATTTAAGACCTTCCTGGGCCTATCCCTCCTCATGGTTGGTCCACTGACCCAATTCACCATATGCCCATGTTCTCTGCCTCCATGACCAGGATGTGACACAAACAGATCTTGCAGTTCATGCACTTCAATGAAAATGAACTCTGTCATCCTCAGGGTGACCCTGAACTTGATAGGCTCACAGGGCCACAGGCTATACATATTTATTGGTTTATGATGGAAGAGATAGTTACGTAGAGCCGGAGAACTGCCCTGACTACATAGGAAGCGCTGGTAAGATTGTGTGGGACTTGGTGTCACCCTTATTCGGAAAGGGGTACCACTTGTATGTGGACAATTATTACACAAGCATGCCACTTTTTAGTCACTTGTGTGATCATCAAATTGGCGCATGTGGCACCGTGCAATCTAATCGCTGGGGCTTTCCCCAGAGGCTTGTAGATTCTTGTCTTAGGCTGGGGGAGAGAGCCTGCTTGAAATGTAATCATTTGTTCACTGTGAAGTGGAGGGATAATAATGTTTTGGTTCTGCCCTCCCTTCATGCAGGCACGAATGTCCAAATTCCTACGGCGACTGGTGTTGTGGAGAAACCCCTCTGTGTCCACGAATATAACCTTAATATGGGAGGGGTGGACCTCAGTGACCAGTTGTTGGTACCATACCTAATTGCCTGTAAGGCCAGACCATGGTACAAAAAAGTGTCTGTATATTTCAATTGGCTCTGCTGAATTTTTTTGTGCTATACAAAGCTTCAGGATGAACTGAATCCTTCCTTAAATTCCAGGAAGAGATGATCACAGCCCTTCTGTTTCCAGATGGTGCTGTGGCCCACCTTCCCAATCCAAATGCAGTAAGCCAGCTGCATGAAAGGCATTTTCCGCATGTCCTCTCTGGTACCCTTACCCAAAGAAACTCCCAAAGAAGATGTTGTGTCTGTAGAAAGCGCTGATATAGGCATGACACCTGCTTTTATTGTCCTGACCAACCTGGTCTTTGCATTGGTGACTGTTTTGAACGCTACCACACACTAGTTGAGTATTAGCGTAGGGTACAGCACCACACAGTGCTAGGCACACGTACACAGGGTCTCGAAAGATGTGATGACCATCACATTTTGAGAGACCCTAATCTGCAATGTTCAGTTTACAGTTTTTTAAAAGTTTTAATAAAAGTGAAAACGGTGAAAAAAAACACACACACACACACACACACACACAAAAACACAAAAAATTTAAATAAAAAAGTCAAAAATAGTTGTGGTTGTATTTTTCTTCTCTCTCTCTCTCTCTCTGTTGTTCTCTCTCTTATGTTCGCTCTCTACTGTCCGCTCTACTGTTTGCTCACTATTGTTCTATATCTATTGTTTTCTCTCCATTTTATTTTTATTATGTTTGATTGTATTTACTTTGCAGGTATGGTAGGTTATACTGTAATGTTTGTTTTATTGTTAACCATCATTTGCTTAGCAGGGACACAATTCAGCTGCAGCACAGGTTTATTTATCATGACAGCAACTGTGTTTGCTCCCATGATACATAAAGCCGTGACTCTAGCACTGTTGGAGGTGATTTCCCCACCACAGTTTAAAAAAAAAGAGCATATATGCCAAAGCACGTGGACAGGGGTGGAGGAGCGATTTGCTCCTAACATTAGGGGAGGATTGCCCCCATGCTTCAGCATATATTTTTTAGGCACAGATTGAAATTTTTTATTTTTACTATGTTTTATTGTATTTTTGCTTTGCAGGTATGGTAAGTCTTACTGTTATACTGTAATGTTACTTTGTTTTATTGTTAACCATCATTTGCTTAGCAGGTACACCATTCAGCTGCAGTACGGGTTTATTTATCTTGACAGCAACAGCGTTTGCTCCCACAATACGTAAATCAGCGACTCCAGTGCTATAGGAGGTGATTTCACCACCACAGTTATTAAAATGGTGCATGTATGCCCATCATTAGAAGTGGGTGGATGAAGGGTGGTATTCTAATGGTGGGCATACCCACCGATCAATCTCTTTTTTTTGTCCAGCCTACCGGCTGCATAAAAAAGAATTACAATGTATGACCAAGTGGTTATACCAGAATGATGCCTGCAGGCTGCAGGTTTAGGTATCATCTTGGTATCATTCTTTTCAGCCAGTGGTCGGCTTTCATGTAAAAGCAATCCTAGTTGCTAATTAGCCTCTAGACTGCTTTTATAAGCAGTGGGAGGGAATGTCTCCCCCCACCACCTTCTAGGGTTTTCTCTGGCTCTCCTGTCCCAACAGGGAACCTGAGAATTCAGCCGGTGGTTCCACCAGCTGACCATAGAGCTGATCAGAGACCAGAATGGCTCCAATCATCTCTCTGGCCTAAGAAACCAGAAGCTACAAGCATTTCATGACTTAGATTTCACCGGATATAAACAGCACTATTGGGAAATTGGCAAAGCATTTTATCACACCGATCTTCATGTAGTCAGATGCTTTGAAGGCAGAGGAGAGATCTAGGGTCTAATAGACCCCAATTTTTTTTAAAAAGAGTACCTGTCACTACCTATTGTTATCATAGGGGACATTTACATTCCATGAGATAACAATAAAAATGATTAAAAAAATGAAAGAAACAGTTTCAAAGTATAATAAAAAAGCAAAATAAATAATAAAAAAAAGCACCCCTGCCCCCACCGCCGTGCTCACACACAAAGTCTAACACAAGCGTCGGTCTGGTGTCATAAGTAAACAGCAATTGCACCATGCATGTGAGATATCACCATAAAGGTCAGATCAAGGACAGTAATTTTAGCAGTAGACCTCCTCCACAAATCTAAAATGGTAACCTGTAAAGGCTTTTAAAGGTTTTTAAAAATTTATGTAGTTTGTCTCCCATGCGCATTTGTGCGCAATTTTAAAGCATGTCGTGTTTGGTATCCATGTGCTCGGCATAAGATCATCTTTTTTATTTCATCAAACATTTGGGCAATATAGTGTGTTTTAGTGCATTAAAATTAAAAAATGTGTGTTTTTTCTCAAAAAATGTGTTAAAAATCGGTGCGCAAATACTGTTTGAAAAAAAAATGCAACACCCACAATTTTAATCTCTAGGGCATTTGTTTTAAAAAAAATATATAATGTTTGGGGGTTCAAAGTAATTTACTTGCAAAAAAAAATAATATTTTTTCATGTAAACAAAAAGTGCCAGAAAGGGCTTTGTCTTCAAGTGGTTAGAAGAGTGGGTGATATCTGACATAAGCTTCTAAATGTTGTGCATAAAATGCCAGGATAATTCAAAACCCCCACAAATGACCCATTTTTGGAAAGTAGACACCCCAAGCTGTTTGCTGATAGACATGTTGAGTCTATGGAATATTTTATATTTTGTCACAAGTTGCCGGAATATTTAATTTTTAATTTTTTTTTGCACAAAGTTGTCACTAAATGATGTATTGCTCAAACATGCCATTGGCATATGTGAATTTACACCCCCAAAATACATTCTGCTGCTTCTCTTGAGTATGAGGATACCACATGTGTGAGACTTTGGGAGCCTAGCCGTGTGCAGGACCCCGAAAACAAATCACCGCCTTCAGGCTTTCTAAGGGTGTAAAATGGTGATTTCACTTCCTCACTACCTATCACAGTATCAGAGGCCCTAAAATGTCAAGATATCACAAAAGCCCCCACAAATGACCCAATTTTGGAAAGAAGACACTTAAAGCTTTTTGATTTGGGGCATGTTGTGTCCATTAAATATTTGATATTTTGCCACAAGTTTTGGGATTTTTTTTTTTTACACAAAGTTGTCACTAAATTATATTTTATTCAGACATGGCATGGTTATATGTGGAATTACACCCCAAAATACATTCTGCTGCTTCTCCTGTGTACAGGACTTTTTGGGATCCTTGCTGCATACAGGACCCAAAAACCAAGCACTGCCTTCAGGCATTCTAAAGGCGTAAAATTGAGATTTTACTCCTCACTACCTATCACAGTTACAGAGGCCCTGAAATGTCCAGATAGTACAAGCCCCCTAAATGACCCTATTTTGGAAAGTAGACACCCCAAGGTATTTGCTAAGAGGCATGGTGAGTATTTTGCAGATCTCATTTATTTTTGAAAATAAAGAAAGAAAAAAACGTTTTTTTTCTTTTTTCAATTTTCAAAACTTTGTGACAAAAAGTGAGATCTGAAAAATACTCAACATGCCTCTCAGCAAATAGCTCGGGGTGTCTAGTTTCCAAAATGGTGTCATTTGGGGGAGTTTTGTGCTATCTGGGCATTTCATGGCCTCCGAAACTGTGATAGTCAGTGAGGAGTGAAATCAAAAATGTACACCCTGAACATGGTGATTGGTTTTCAGGGTCCTGTATGCGGTTAGACTGCCAAAAAGTCCCACACGTGGTATCCCCATACTCAGGACAAGCAGCAGAATGTATTTTGGGGTGTAATTCCACATATAACCATGCCATGTTTGAACAATATATCATTTAGTGACAATGTTGTGTAAAAAAAAAAAATGTTAATTTTCCTGAAACTTGTGGCAAAATATAAAATATTCCACGGACTCAACATGCCTCTCAGCAAATGGCTTGAAGTGTTTCCTTTCCAAAATGGGGTCATTTGGGGAGGGGGGGGGGGGGGGTTGTGCTTGTCATTTCATGGCCTCCGAAGCTGTTATAGGTAGTGAGGAATTGAAATCACCATTTTACGCCCTTAGAAAGCCTGAAGGCGGTGATTGGTTTTCGGGGTCCTGTACACGGCTAGGCTCCCAAAAAGTCTCACACATGTGGTATCCCCGCACTCAGGAGAAGCAGCAGAATGTGTTTTGGTATATAATTTCACATATGCCCATGGCATGTTTGAGCAATAGATCATTTAGTGACAACTTTGTGCAAAAAAAAAATAAAATAAAATTTTCCTTGTGGCAAAATATAAAATATTTTGTGGACTCAACATGCCTATCGGCAAATATCTTGGGCTGTCAATTTTCCAAAATGGGGTAATTTAGGGAGGTTTTGTGCTATCTTGGCATTTTTTGGCCTTCAAAACTGTGAGGAGGGAGATCAAAAATGTACACCATTAGAAATCCTGAAAGCGGTGCTTGGTTTGCAGGGTCCTGTATGCAGCTAGGCTCCCAAAAAGTCTCACACATGAGGTATCCCCATACTCGGGAGAAGCAGAAGAATGTATTTTGGGGTGTAATTCCACATATAACCATGGAATGTGTGAGCAATATATCATTTAGTGACAACTTTGTGTTTTTTTTTCTTTTTGTAATTTTTCAATTACTTGTGACAATAAAATAAAATATTCAATAGGCTCAACATGCCTCTAAGCAATTTCCTTTCAGTGTCTTCTTTCAAAAATTGGGTAATTTGGGGGGGGGGGGGTTGTACCGCCCTGCCATTTTAGCACCTCACAAAATGAGATATGTAGTCATAAACTAAATTGTGCGTAAATTCCAGAAAATGTACCCTAGTCTTTTGTTTTTTTTGTTTTTTACCAAAGACATGTGGCTGAATACATTTTGGCCTAAATGTATGACTAAAATTTAGTTTATTCATTTTTTTTTATAACAATATCATTTTTCTTCAAAATTTTCTGTCTTTTTCTGTTTATATAGCAAAAAAAAAAAGAGACAATCAAATTCCATCAAAAGAAATCTCGATTTGTGGGAAAAAAGGATGTAAATTTTGTTTGGGTACAGCATTGCATGACCGCACAATTACCAATTAAAGCAGCGCAGTGCCAAATTGTAAAAAGTGCTTTGGTCATTGAGCAGCCAAATCCTCCAGGGCTGAAGTAGTTAATAGCATTAAGTTTAGAAAAGTTTGTTCTTTTGAAATTCAGTTTTCTTGTACTCCCCCCATGTCTCCCTTTCCTATGATTTATGTGGAATGTAATAATTCTGTGGTCACTAATTCCCAAGTTGTCCCATATTAACACATTTGCAATCAGATCTGTATCATTTGTAATTAATATATCTAGCAATGAGTTACTTCTAGTCGGGGAATCGACTAATTAGGACATGAAGTTGTGCTGTAGGACATTTGCATCCACTTAGTAAAGGTATGAACGAGCCGAGGCAGCAGCTCCACAAGCCTGAGTTACCAAAGCCTAATGATAAATGGCCCAGGAATTCCCAATACTCATAGCAGAATGAGCTTTTACTGGTAAAGGTGGAATCTCACTCTTTAAGACAGGCCTGAGAAATACATTTTCAAATCCATCAAGAAATTGAAGACTTAGCTGCATTACCCTTCTTCCCTCAAGAAGCAAAAGAGGGAATCTAACTGCCAAATAGCAGCAGAGTTCGGGTAGCACCTGATGGCATGAGCCACATTTTAAAGTGTGCAAAATGTTGTCCACCATTTTGTGAGGATCTAGACAGAAGGGTGGTAGTACAATATCCTGGTTAAGATGGAATGAATAAACCACCTTAGGCAAAAGGTGGAGTATCAGGAATTGCTTCTTAAGCCGCGTACACACGTAGCCGTCTGTCCGACGTACTTAGTCTGGCGGACGTCTGCCAAACTGTCCGTCGGAATTTTCGAACGGGCTACTTGCCCACACACGGCACTTTTTCAGCGGACTAATACGGCGTACTAAGTCCGCCGTACTAAGTCCGCCGTACTTTCGAAATGAACGGACTCGCCCACACACGCGGAGGAAAGTCCGCTCATTTCGAGCGGGTCTCCAGGTAGGTGGGGCCCGAGAAGGAGACGTCGCTGGCCCTGCCGCCTGGTATGGACTTAAAGGGGAACCCCCAACGCCAAAAAAAATCAGCGTGGGGGTCCCCCCAAGTCCACAACAGACCCTTGTCCGGGCACGCTACCCGGCTGGCCAGGAAAGGGGGGTGAGCGAGCGCCCCCTCCTTAGCCGTACCAGGCCATGTGCCCTCAACATGGGGGGTGCCTTGGGGAAGGGGGGGCCGCGCGGCCCCCCCACCCCAAAGCACCTTGTCCCCATGTTGATGAGGACAAGGGCCTCTTCCCGACAACCCTGGCCGTTGGTTGTCGGGGTCTGCGGGCGGGGGGCTTATCGGAATCTGGGAGCCCCCTTTAATAAGGGGGCCCCCAGATACCGGTCCCCCACCCTATGTGAATGAGTATGGGGTACAATGTACCCCTACCCATTCACCTGTAAAAAAAGTACAAAAAAAAACACAACACACGAGATAAAATACTTTATTGCACAGCTCCGGGGGTCTTCCGTCTTCGGGGGTCTTCTCGCCGGACTTCTCAGCTATCTTCTTGTAGCTCTTTTGCTAGTGGAGGAGTCCGGCTTTCTTCCTCGCCGCCGGCCTCTTATCCCGACTTCGGGGGTCTTGTCCCCCTCTTCGGTTTTTCTGTCGCCGCCGCGACCCATGTGACATAAAGCCATGTGACACCGCCCCTTGTCCCTATATAAGTGGCCGCACAGCGTGTCCCTGGCATTGTGGCCGGAGAGAGCGTCGAGTCAACATCTCCAGGAGAAGAAGGAGAAGAAGAAGAAGAAGAAGAAGAAGAAGAAGAACGGAAGGCGGCGGCGGCGACAGAAGACCGGGCCACCGCCTGTAAAAGAGCTATAAGAAGGCGCGGTGGCCCGGCAGAAGAACCGAAGAGGGGGACAAGACCCCGAAGTCGGGAGAAGAGGCCGGCGGCGAGGAAGAAAGCCAGACTCCTCCGCTAGCAAAAGAGCTACACGAAGATAGCGGAGGAGTCCGGCGAGAAGACCCCCGAAGACGGAAGACCCCCGGAGCTGTGCAATAAAGTATTTTATCTCGTGTGTTGTGTTTTTTTTTTGTACTTTTTTTTTTTACAGGTGAATGGGTAGGGGTACATTGTACCCCATACTCATTCACATAGGGTGGGGGACCGGTATCCAGGGGCCCCCTTATTAAAGGGGGCTCCCGGATTCCGATAAGCCCCCCGCCCGCAGACCCCGACAACCAACGGCCAGGGTTGTCGGGAAGAGGCCATTGTCCTCATCAACATGGGGACAAGGTGCTTTGGGGTGGGGGGGCCACGCGGCCCCCCCTTCCCCAAGGCGCCCCCCATGTTGAGGGCACGCGGCCTAGTACGGCTAAGGAGGGGGGGCGCTCGCTCGCCCCCTTTCCTGGCCGGCTGGGTAGCGTGCTCGGACAAGGGTCTGTTGTGGACTTGGGGGGACCCCCACGCCGATTTTTTTTCGGCGTTGGGGTTCCCCTTTAAGTCCATACCAGGCGGCGGGGCCAGCGACGTCTCCTTCGCGGGCCCCGCCTACCTGGAGACCCGCTCAAAATGAGCAGACTTTTCTCCGGGCGGGAAAAGTCCGGTCATTTCAAAAGTATGGCGGACTTGCATACACACGGCCGGATTGTCCGCCGAAATGCGAGTACGGCGTGCAAATTTTTGTGCAAACCGAAATTCTAAGTCCGCCGTACTGTCGGGTCAAAAAAGTATGCCGGAGGCTACACACGGGGGGATTGTTTGGCGGACTTGAGTTTGCCGGACTTTTCCACCGGATTGTTTGATCGTGTGTACGCGGCATTACAGAAAATAGCAGCCAATTCCAAAACCTGTAGCTAGATTCTCAAAGGTACTAACTGGGATAAAGGATACTGATATTTACTAGCCTATAGCCTATGTTTTTTTTTTTCATACTCAGAGAAATTGTACCTTGATCCTTCACTGCCTGTAATGTTGCTGGACCACAGTCATGACAATTTGCCAGAGAAACTACCCAATATAAAAAATGGAGCTTGACCTGGGGGGCTGGTTTTATACTATATGGGAGAGTACTTCCTGTTTTTATAATTTTTGCCAGTGTCCAATTACCTGAAGGTGCCAGCATAATCATATCATTATGAATTTGTAGATTCTCTGTGTCCTGGGATATACGAAAAAGAAAGGCACATTTTTCAGGGTGTAGCTTAGGCACAATTAACATTCCTAGGTCTCAAGTCTTTACTTTTTGAGTACAGGTCCACTTTAAGTGCTTTATATTCAGCTTAATAAAAGCAATTATTTTCCATGTAGAACCACAAAATGAACAGAACTGCAATATTTTTGTATCAGTGTGAAATATGCTTTACCCTTTTCCTGCCTCTCTTATGTATTTCTTTCCTACAGGGTCTCATTGTTTCTATTCATGCAAACTGCATTAAAGAAACATGAAAAATTCAAATAAATATCCAGTCTTCATAATATAGATGTTGTCTTTCTTAAAGAAGGCTTAATTACAGTCTCAATAGGTCAGTGTGTATGGCTGATATTTCTTCAGTTTCCTTTGACCTTTATATAATAATGCTTCATTTCACTGAGGGGGAAGGGATATTTTCACTCCAGAAAAATGAACTAATCTTTAGTGAATATTCTGAATAAATCTGAAATGGATGAATGCTTTTTGTCCTCCATAATACAAATAATATTAATATATTACATTTAATCAGATCGAATTGATTTCATGATACTTAACAGTGTTCACTTTTCTTTATCTACTTGAGATTGAATTAAATCTGTAAATATTTTAACATTTGTTCAATGAGATTTGCTTAACATGAGCTATAAATTAACACTTGCTAAATTTAGTGCATCTGACTTGTAAAATCGATGTTAAAGTGATAATCTTACTATAGACAAAGTAAAAGCTGTGGTTCTCTTTATTTGAAAAAAAAAAACATCTGTATCGTTTTTTTCACTATCTTATATCTAAAAAGGATTTGACTGTGACAGCTGAGTTAAAAAAAGGCAAACCAGGGGCAAAAGACCAATCATCAATATCACCTGTAGGTTTCTTGCAGCTGATCTTTTCCCATTTGCTAACTTGGCATTCCTTTTTATTTACTGTGACTTTATGTGGAGGCAGCCATCTTGGTAAATGCAGAGCTTTGTTTCCTTTGTAAAAACTGCCCCTCCTGAAATAACTAGTGATCTGATCATGGAACATTCAAGAAGCAGCAAGAGAGTTTTTGAAAATACAGATCTACAGAATAAGTGAACCAGAATCAGGGAAATGCTTATATGCTCCAGCAAAGAAAACAGCGGGTAGCACTGTTATAAAATCCCTCCAACTCTGGTGAGACTAAAGGTCAGAGACACAGTGCCTTAGATGATCGCACATTGCAGATATACATATGTAAGGCTCATAACACAAGAATAGTGGCATTTTGTAGGAGGAATATACCGTAATACAAATGTGTATTTCTCAAGAGTACTGTTTACTGAGTACTGTGGGACAATTACAGATTTAAAACTGCAAATCTTCACTTCTTTAGTTCTAGTTCATTGTGGGAATGTAATAGGACAAGGTTTGGTGTTTGGTGTGACAGGTCTGTTTTTTAAAATTGGATGCAATGGAGTGCATGAACGAGCTTTGGCCTGAGAGGCTCCACTTCCCTGGAATACCGCCAGCTTTCATAAAGTGAATCTCTTTCTTACAAACCTGCAGCAAACATTTAATTACATTTTCAATAGGCTACTCCAGGTACAGATAGCCATTTATCCCAATAGAGTGAACAGTTTTCTGTGATCTGGCTTGAAGGAAATGCGGCGGTGGAAGCCTCATTCTCTTGGCAGCAGCCCACTGCACAGACTCCATTGCCACTGAGAGATAAAGGTAAACAAGGAAAGGCAGCTTCTATTGCAAAAACACTTATTCTCAGTCATAGAAGAATATATATATATACCTGACTGAGCCTGCCTGTGCCATCACTCTATTGAGCCCGCATTGGAAGGTGAGCCCTCTTCTCCGCTATTGACATCACAGTTGTCATCTCAAGCCTTGGCTGAATAGACAGGTCCACAACTGCCTGGTAAATGCAAGAACATTACCATTCTCCTTCTATAGCTTTACCATAAGCATAGGTATATGTTTAAATCTTATATCTTATCTGAATACTGTACAGCATAGTGGGAATGCTGTTGTTTTTTATCATGTGATTTTATTAAATAAACAAAAATTATTTTATATATGATTATGGCATTTGTGACATGTATAACCACCCCCCACCCGCCATATAGTAAAATGATGGTGGAGTAGGGTGGCTCTCATTCTGAAGGTGCCCAGTCTTGCCGTGATTACATGCCTGAAGGAGCAAGCGATGTGGCCATTGTAGGTGTGCTGTGTCCCTGGGACATGGCGTGACCCCGATCTTGGTAAGGACCTGTGGCTGTGGCTCTTTACCAATGTGATGAGCTGTGTTCAATAACAGCTGAACACACTTAACAAGGAAGTACCGTTTATCAGCTCTCCTCAACTCACACTGACAGAGTGTGAGGAGTGGAGAGCCAATTAGCGGCATCTCCTCACAGGGGAGACATGTATAGGTAATCAGAGCACTGATCATCAGTGCCCTGATTACAGTGCAGCCCCAACTGTGCCCATCTGTGATTCCAACCTGTACCCATCAGTGACACCAGTCAGTGCCCATCAGTGATGCCAATTTGTGCCCATCAGTGAGGTCAATCTGTGCCCATCAGTGATTCCAATCAGTGTTGCCTTTTAGTGCCCATCAGTGCCACACAGCAGTGCCCCCCATTAGTGCTGCCTATCCATGCCCCCCTATCATTACCCATAAGTGCCGGATATCAGTTCCCATCACTGCCACCTATCAGTATCAGTGCGGCCTATCAGCGCCCATTAGTGTTGCCTAACAGTGCCCATCAGTGCTGCATATTAGTGCCTCCATATCAGTGTCGTCTCATCAGTGCCACCTCTTCAGTGCCCATCAGTGCAGCCTTATTTACAACATTTTCTGACAAAAACTAAGAAAATATATATTTTTTTAATTTTCAGTCTATGTTTGTTTTTTTGCAAAAAATAAAAAACCCAACAGTGATTAAATGGTAAATAAATGGTAAATACAACCAAAAGAAAGCTATATTTTTGGGAAGAAAATTGTAAAAAATGTATTTGGGTACAGCATTGCATGACCACGTAATTGTCATTCAAAGTGTTTTGAGATGCTATGAATTTGCATTGTGGTGGTATACTAAAATTTTAAAATAGGTTGCAGTGTTGCCAGTTACTTTCAGTGACCTTACTAGGTATATATGTCTTACATACAAAGGTCAGAACCATTATTTTCCTACTTTTCAACAGGGTGAAAGCCTATTGCATACCTTAGCCTTTATTTTGTGTTTGCCAGAACATTGCAGGTCCTTAGAGGCATCACCTAGACTCCTTTTTCTGTTATAGTAGAGATTACCAGAAGACATTTCTACAGTACTCTTTTTCACCTGGGACTAAACCTTTTTGATACTTTTAACAAAGCTTTTGTGACTTACTTCAATTGGTTCTATTGATGTTTTCTTTGCAAATTTTACCTGGTGGCCCTTTGGGCCTTGATTTTTCATTTGTGTTTTATATCCATGGTAGGGTTCTTTGATAGCTAGGTAAAAAACATTATTTATTTGCTACCAATTCTTGAGCTCATAAAAAAAGTTTAACCTTTTGCTAGATTATACATGCTATTGCCTGCTGAGCCTCATATATACATTCATATTCTTAGATAGATCTTTTGAGGCTGCTTTCATTTGCTGTTGGCATGAACCCTCAAGGTCTAATGTTTAGAATGTTCTTTTGTTTCTATAAGATGTTGTTTTGTTGCAGGTATTATTGGCGCCTGCGGGAAATACCAGCACTTTGTGAATTGTTTTTTTTTTCCTTGGGACTCAGTTTTATCTCTGGGGGACTGATTCAACCAAATATTGAGTGGGGTTGCTGCTTTGTTTTCTCAAGTAGTTACTATGCTCTGTTGTTCTTCAAAACACCTACACAGCCAATGTTCAGTCCAAATCTGTGTTTGGTATCCATACTCTGCATTATTTTAAATTAAAACACCAATTGCTCAGCAATTAATACTTTTGCTTTAGTCAAATTACTTATTTTTTTTAATACAAATATATACCTGACCCTGTCAGATCCTGGATGTACTCAATTTGGTTCACTCAATTTGAGGCTTTGTGTAGGAATATTTATGTTCTTGGGGTCATATTATAACTATACATAATATATTACTTCTGAACCTTCTGGATTTGCCCTATATGAGATAATGTGAAATCGCTTTAGATATAAAGCTTTACCTTCCGGAATGGCAGGTCAAAGCAACAACTATCTCAACAATACTGACTAAACCTATGGTAGATGGCATTTAGTTCCTAGTAGGTTCGCTAAATTTACTAAATTTGAAATGTACTATTATGCATACAGTATATAGTGGACTGGTCCTAAAATCTAAAGATTTTGGATACACATATGTACATTGATTATTATGCTAACCCAGATTAGTCTGGAAAAAGACAACACTTGATGATGCGTTATTGTGTACCTTGCTTTCAGGTATGCTGAAAGACTGATCCCATAATAATTTCTAGCAGTCACAATAGCTATAGCTCAGTGTTGGTGGAAATGCACAGTCCCCCCTGAATCAGTAAAACACAAACTTACAAAATGCACAAAATAAATCTGATTTAACTTTAGACTATCTCCAAATGTATCCACTTTTAGACGATCCTTGAAAACTTTCCTCTTCAGAAAAGCATATGCTGCCTCCATCTAACAACTGCACTATTTTCTCCATCAGGTCACCCCCCCCCTTTTGCATAACTTGACCCTCCCTCCTAGATTGTAATCTCTAACGAGCAGGGCCCTCTGATTCCCCCCTGAATTGAATTGTATTGTAATTGTACTGTCTGCCCTAATGTTGTAAAGTGCTGCGTAAACTGTTGGTGCTATATAAATCCTGTATAATAATAATAACTTGAAGCCCATGGATACTATTGGTTAATTCGCATTGCTCTATTTGGATGGGTTGTGCTTGTTGGCTGCCTCTGCAGGAGATGCTTGAGTGCTGTAATAGATATTCTAAACTAGCCTTAAGTTCAGGATATCATTTAGTAAATTCTGCATTCTCTTGAGCAGGTAAGACATGGTCCCTCCATTCTGACCAGTATATGATCATCAAATAGGAGCACAGATAATGGAAAAAATACACCCCCTAAGCTAATAGGTGCGGTGGAGCTGTGGGTGTAATTAAGAATATATATTTTTTTATTCTGCACTGTCTTTGAAATTGTCCCAGCCCCTGTTCAAATCCAATCAGGGGACAAAACCGGAGACAGACTTGGTCCGGGGACAGTGTCCTAAATCTGGTGACTGTCCCCAGAAACCAGGGATGTCTGGTCACCCTACTCTCATTGGCCCTTTTTGGTCTAAGATTGAAGATCTTCTACAAACACTATTATCTACACAAATGCCTTTGAAACCCATACATTTCCTTCTAGGCCTCCATTTGTCGGGAATATCTAAAGCGTCATGGAAACCTATGTCCTTTATCCTTCTGGCTGCAAAGAGAGCTATCCCTAGACATTGGCTCTCCACTTCTCCCCCCAAATTCCATCACTTTCTTTTCATAACAGCGGATATACGTAGGATGGAACACTTGACTGCTAAAATTGATGACACACTACCCTCCTTTTATAAAATATGGAAGACAACTCTGCATACCCCCTTGAATCTGATAACATTCAAGCCTCCTGAATCCCCTGGTGCCATCCCCTGATTATGCTGTACCTGAATTCCTTTTCTCGTTTGTATAGTTATTAATCAAAACTATATATTCTTTTCTCGTTTTGTTTACCATATGATATGGTATGAATTATACTTGAATGATCCACTGTTGGAAAAATGCTTATATATGAACATACCTGTATCTACGTTCAGTTCCACAAATTTATATATACAATGCTCTGTACTATCAAAAGTTGAAATGCTTTCTCTTTGCATTGCAGTGTATAATTTTTGAAAAAAGTTATAAATAAAGAATAAAAAAAAAAAAAGCCTGTTTACAATTATTCTCTACCAACCACTGTTTATAAACAACACTGGTATGCAAGTTAGTATAATGCAATATTTGTAATGGTTTTGACTTTGGGTATACTTTAATATCACTCACTAATAGTACTTTTTCAGTTTTGACATTTCACAGTCATTAGTGTTACAAAGGAATATTGAGTTTTTAAGCTTCATCCTGTGCAGATTAAAATCAAAAGCCTTATTATCTGCTGGCAACTGGTGAATGGATGTTATGCAATGTCAGCAAAAGCAACATTTTATAGGAGATGGTGTGCTTCTTATGTGAGTTTTTTGCCAGATAAGTGACACTAGCTTTGAAAGTTCATTCAGAAATGCAGATTTTTTTAAATTTTTCTATTTCTGTTATAAAAAATATCAAATAAAATCAAATTTCTTTGGTAAAAAACAAAGCAAAACAATAAACGTATAATAATAGTTGGTTTATATGAATGTATAGAGTCTACAAACTATGGAATATATTTGAAAATTTATCAATCCCGATGTACTGATGATCTATGTCATTTCTTGAGTCCCCAAAATGCCAGGACAGTACATTTAACCCCAAATGACCCCTTGGTGGAAAGTAGACAGTCTGAGGCATTTAATAAGGCTGCGTACACACGGGCGGACTGTCTGTCCAACTTAGTCCGCTGAAACACATTTCAGCGGACAGTCCGCTCGTGTGTGGGCTTCAGCGGACTTTTTCAGCGGACAGTCTGGCGGACTAAGTCTTTCGGAATTTCCGTAATATTGTCCGTCCAACTTTGGTTTCAGCAGACAGTCCGCTCGTGAGTAGGCAAGTTGGACGGACTAAGTATGGCGCATGCTCAGAAAGGATTTACACGGCCGAAGGTTGCATTGCAGTGTATTGGACGTTGTATTTCTAGTCCCGTCATACGTGCTGTACACGTCATCGCGCAAGCTTTTAACGGACTGTCTGTTCATCGTGTGTGGTCAAGTCCGTTCATTCAAAAGTAGGACGGACTGTTTGTCGGATTGTCTGACGGACTTAGTTGGCCAGACAGTCAGCCCGTGTGTACGCGGCTTCAGAGTCATTGCAAGTTTTTTAAACACATTTTTTCATCAAAATTTTCTTGAAAATAAAGAAATTAAACAAAATAAATGTTTTCTTTTCACAATACTTTTTATTTTACATACTGTCACCAGTGCAGTAGAGCATCATCATATGACTGGTGTGGAATTTTTTTAAACTTTTTTTTCCTTTTCTATAAGCAATAGTTTTAGCTGTTATTAATAGGTTAACCATTCATGAACAGCTTTCTTATAGTTGTGATCTGTGATAGGCTGAGCTAATCACATGGTACAGGTAGCCAGCTACCATGTGATTACTTTGGACCAATCACAGATCACAACAGTAAGGAAAGCCATTCATGACAGGTTGTTTAAATTGTTATCATGTGATCGCTATGACAAATCATAGCGATCACATGATACCTGATTACCGGATGGGATTACAGTGATCCGCTGTGTCCAATTAAGAGGAGAGCGCCTGAGTGGGCATGCTGCATGGTCCTAACTTAGAAGAAGTTCAGTTATGTATATATACTTAACTGAGCCTGCCCATGCCGCCCCCTGCTGTAGTACATCTGCAGGAGTGGGCGGGCAAGTGGTTAAGCTGATGAAGAGTGACTGCCCAGGAAACCAAAATTTGTAAAAAATCTGTTTCCTGGATTGAGGCAAGCATGTTACCACCCCCCTCCCCCAAACTATTTTCAAGTTATGTTGTTTTAAATCGTAATGGTGTTTTTTATATGCCTCTTACTGGATAGATCTTTGCATGGGTAAACATGTAGTACAGGTCTTAAGGAATAAAATAGTAACAAAGATAAAAAATACAAATCAATTACGAAAATCTTCAATTGGCTGGCTAGGCTGAAGGCTTCATGATAAAGTTGTGATTGAGAAGAAAGATATTTTGATAAATTTAACTGAAAGCAGTCCAGCAATCCATTAAAGGAAGATGCAGTCAACCTCTCATCAGATTATCAGCAACCTAAAACAGCAGATAAAATATATTGCACTCCAACAAATGTTAATTTAAAATGAAATTCTTTTGAGCAATCATTTTCTGCTTTAAGTGTTGTTCCTCACTTGCATTTGTAACCCGTACACAATCACAGCATATAGAAAAATACATAATGTTCTGATAATTTTCATTTAAAAAAAAAATTGGATTATCAAGAACAAATTCACTCAGCCTTACACAGTTAGCGAAGCTACTGACGACATCCAGCACCCCCTCCCCCCCCCCCACACTCAATCCCAATTTGAATTGCTAGAAAAGCTATCAGGCAGAGAAGGAAATCATTTTTTTAAATGTAAAGGACAAGTTCACTTTTCTCAATATGTTACATATTACACCTGTATTTGGCAGGTAACATGTAACATGTTCAGCAACTTCTCCCCATACCACCAATCCCCCCCCCCCCCATTGTGACACCACCTGCTGTCACAATTTGAAAACAGCCCTGCCAATACAGCCATGTCATTCATTTGCACAGTTTAGTAAATTAATGGATTATTACAAGCCATTGTGGTAAGTGATTTGTAGTTCTCATCGAGGGTGCTGATAAGTATTCTCGTAGTTCATTGATTTTTTGATCGCTTCTAAGATCTTGCAGGACCGGAGCAACATGATGACGTCACTTCCTGTCTAGGACAGACGTAAACAACTTTTTTTTTAAAGCAAAAGATCTTTTTTTTTTATCTTTTCTTTTTAAAGGTAGAGGAGAGATTTGAGGCCTTATTGAGCCCAGATCTCTTCATACATGGGATGTTTACATTTCTTGCAATAGGAATAAAAGTGATAGAAAAAAATTAAAGGGACAGTGTAAAAAAAAGAAAGAAAAGGAAAACATTTTTAAAGTGTCCCCCATCCCTCCGTGCTCACGCATAGAAGTGAACACATATGTAAGTCGCACACGCATATGTGAGATATTGTCATTAACGTTTGAGCTAGGGCCATAATTAGACATCCTCTGTAACTGTAAACAAGTAGCCTGTAAAAAGTTTAAAGTGTCACCTATGGAGATTTTTAAGCATTATAGTTTGGCTCCGTTCCACAATTTTAAAGTGTGACATGTAAGGTATTGTATGGTAAATAATTGTATATTTTCCAAAAATTACATTTGAAAAACAGCTGTGCAAATACTGCATTGTATTGCATGTAAAATATTACAATGATCACAATTCTATTCTCTAGGGTCTCTGCTAAAAAATATATAATGTTTGAGGGTTTTAAGTAATTTTCTAGCAAAAAATACTGATTTAAAGGTTTGTTCGGCATGTGGGTATAAAGAGGAAGATTGGTTTGGGCATAATGGGTAAAAGATACAGAATGGATGAAACACTTTTTTTTTAATGTACTGTATATTTAAAGTCAAAACATTTTGTATACATTAAGTAATGGTTAAATCCTCTGTCTTTTTTCCATCTACCATCGTCCTCTACACACAACAGCAAATCTTACCATAGTGAGGGAAACCCCTTTAATACAGTGGTAAAACAAATGCCAATGTTAGAATGTTTCATCTCTATATATGTTCTGTATACAACTGTCAAAAATGTCCTTATTTTCTGTTCAAGGCTCTCCAAGATAAATAAAGAGAGTACTTCAAAGCAGAGTTACAGACACAAAAAAAAAAGTGGGCGCGCAAGGCAAAAAGTGCTAAAAGCAGAATGTATGGGTCCAGATTTTATTTTATTCTCAGTTTTGACGTAAAGTGAGTATTGTATAAAGCATGTACCTGACTGATAAAATAGGGAGGAGTCTGAGGAATATTTATTATGCTCGCTCTAGATGCTGGTTAAGCCAGGGCATAAACTGAGACTGCGCAAACTAATAACTCCTTCTTATAAATCCCATCTACCGGACTGATAAAAAGAGAGGAATCCTCAAAAAGTAATTAATATGATCACTCCAGGTGCTAATTAAAGCATAACTAAAATAAAAAATAAAAATGTAATGCACTGTAGCTTACCAATTATTGGATGTTCTAGCCACATTCATTTTCATTTTCAGGCTTTTATTCCTTTATTTTTATCTAGTGATCAACCCGTAAAGTAACATACTGTACCTCTTTCCTTAGGGGTAGCTACATTCACTCCACCACTGCATCATTGAAGATAGCCCCCTTTGGACAGGAGCATTGTCAATAGGTGAAGAGGGTGGTGTTGGACATACTAGTAGATTTTGGTGGACTTTACATTAGTGACTAACAATAATAAGCCCAGCTGTTTAAAAATTAAAGGAATATTGCCTTTTGGATTAAATTTACATAAATAAATAAATAATAGCTAACTTACTGGTCAAAACACTATGTAAAAATAAAAAAGGTAAAAAGCCTAAAAAATAAAACAAATGCAGTCACCACATCTAAAAAAAAATGGTAAGCTACTGTACACTATAACAAAAAAAGAGTTTTGGGGTTTAACTCCCCTTTAAGTCAGGGGGTTTAGAATGACCAATAATGGGGGCTTTATTATGTGTCAGCACCCTCACTACCAAAAAAACATGCACAAATGGATGGAAGCCCATGAATTTCAGGGGTCAAAGAAACTCCACCTTCAACAGGGCTTCAACAAAACATAATATAATGTAAAGGTAAATGTGACTAATAAAATCATGAGTTTGATAATCATGGAACATCATAAACACATATATATGTATGTATGCATGCATAGAAATGAAGATAAAGAAATATCAGATGGTTTGTGATTATCACTTTATAATCTTTATTGTATCTAGTAATGAAAATGAGCTTAAGTATACTTGATATCCATATTTCTCTGGATTTTCTGGAGACATTTATCTTCTGTCAAAACACCAGCCCTTTTTAAAAGCCTCATCTATTCGACCTTTTATAGAATTGTTCTGATGGAAGTTTTGGCTTGGTTCATAAAATCTATGTCTGATGTATAGTTTCTTCTCAGCCTCTTAAATTGGCTATAAGTTATGTTCCTTAGCCAAGGTTTCAAGCCAGAAGAGTGTGCGGTCACTTTAAGTGGTCATATCCTGCAAGTGACCAGAATACAGTGGCAACACAAAGGCTGTAACTCAACAATGGTCATGCTGCAGTGGCTGCACCTGCAGCAGTGAACCATCAATGAGTATCTGTGTGAGTACACGAAGAGGAGAGGGTCTGAGAAGGTGAGGTTCTGATACCACATCAATGGCTTCTGAGTTAAGATATGTACAGCATGTTGTTATCAGTGAGTAAAAAATGGGAAAGGCTACCATGGGAATGCTTCACCTCTCCCAAGTGGGTGGAGTAAAAATCAATGAGGACACTGTCCATAGCAACAGCAAGGACTTTAAAATGTTACACATTTTTGTTTCATGATAAAAACTGCCTCATCTCTCCCTCATAATGTAAAGTAAATTAAGGTGTTTACACCTTTATACCTTTATACCCTCCAGCTACTGAGTAATATGTGTGGCTACAGTCTCTAAAATAATGCACACAACATTTTATCTCAGGATAAACCCTATCTGGTCTCCCCCTCCTACATTTTGGCCTAATCAAGAATCGTCTCTAAAATAATGCACACAAAATGTTATCTCAGGATAAACCCTATCTGGTCTCCCCCTCCTACATTTTGGCCTAATCAAGATGCTTGCACACTGTCCATGCTAATGTATAATACATGTGGCTATTGTCTCTTAGATAATAAATACTAATGTTTAATTCAAGCTAAAACTGTCCTTCTCTTCTTTAAATTTCTGGCATTGCAAGTGCCTGTGCACTGTCCTAAGTCTAGCCAGTTTCTACTAAACACATACTTGAAATCTACATTTTAAATATTTTGTGATTAATTAGTGGTGGAGGGATGGTAGGAGGTTCAAAGAATGTGGAATTGTGGTTTTGAAGTTTTGAGCACTCTGTTTTGATGCTTTATCAAACTTTTAGGACAATGCAGCAAGGTGATGTGAAAAAACCCCCAGAAACTGTACAAAATATTTGCCACTGGCCAATTGTTATGAAATCAAGAGCTTTAGCTTTTTTTTTTTTAAAGTACACTTTCCTACAGCTTTTACATCTGTTGTGGCTGCTACTTCCACTATTCAATTTAAGTCTATTACCACTTGATCAAAAAATAGATGTGTTGCTGACAATGTCTGTGAGAATTGTACTGTACTGTAATACTACATTTAGTTTAAAGGTATTATCCAAGCTTGTCATTTAATTATTGTGGGTGTCATTTTTTATATATGTGTGTATATATTGTAAAGATCGGGGGTGAATAAACTTAAATAGTGCATGTGATTGTCAGGGCTGGGCTCAGCCCTTCCTTCTCTGAGCTGGCTGCTCAGCTGTCGGCTAATTGCCAGCTCCTATCTCTCCACAGTTATCCTGCTGTTGATAATATCCTGCTCATCAGTCCTGCCTACTTAAGCTGTCCAGAGGAGCCCTGCCTTCACCTTGGTCACCATCACAGAAACTATCTCCTGAAATCATGTTCAAGACTTGCTTTGCTGACATCCCATCTGGCTCCAGATCCTGCTTGCTGTTCCACTACATTGATCCCTGACATCTGGCTTGGCTGACCATCCATTCTAGTTACTGAACTTTGGCTATGTTTTGATTGCGTTTTTTCTTTTTACTTTTATTATTAAACTAGTGTGATTTAACTGTACTTCTGTCATGGCCTGATTTCATGGTGTCTGACAGCAATTTCAAGAAGTAGTGCCAGTCCAAACTGCATTTTAAGGGCATGGGCACTTTTATTTAAAGGTACAGAAAGTTTAAAAAACAACAGCAATTTCTCCCGCAAGGGGTTCCACCATTACTGTAAATTGCTACTTCAGCCTCCTGGCTTGCTCACTTGCCACACTGCTACTTCAGGCCTCACGCCTAGGCCTTAGGTCTACACCTCAGACCAACACAAAAGTACCCTTTAGTCAAGCTCTCTTGTAGATCACTGAAGATCAGCTTTGAGCTGCGCTTGCATGGACTACATTTGCCTCCTGCAGCCACCTTCAGCCTCTGACTCCTAGAAAGAATGGGAGCCCTCCTGATTCCCATGCATAGACCTCCTGTCTGTTAGTAGGTGGAGTCCTTCTGACTCCTAGAGAAGATGTGAGGCCTCCTGACTCCCTTGCACAGACCTCCTGTCTGTTGGGTGGATTCCTGGGCCAAGCCTCTAACCCAGGAAGATTTTGAACCCAGCTCACAGCTGTGCAATCAGGAGCTGATATATTGACTAGGCCAGCGTCTGACCAGGCCTGCTATATTCTACATAGCAAAAGGGTAGGTAATGACTCTTCGTTATGTTAATTGTATGCAAGATCTCCTTGGCCCTTTGGGGCCAATCTAATTAAACAGTTCAAAGGGAGGTGATTTGCAAATTTGCAAAAGATTGTAGAGTGCAGTTGGACTGGTATGGCACGAAAGGAATCCTAAATATTAAGAAGGACAAGTTAAATGTTTAAGTAGGAATGTGATTTGGCCATTAACAATGAATGCAAGTACTTAATTATGGTAACTGAACGTCAAAAGGGGTCGTACGTATTTATTGCTTATGGTAAATAGCAGACTTTAAAGGGTAACTTGATTATCTATTTAATAGTAAAAGAATGCAAGTTAGGAAGTATCCAGACAACTTTGATTAGAATTTATGACTGCAGCTGTCACCCAGAAGATTTCTTACTATTTGCACTGTGTTTATCTCACATTCCTGCTGCCTATATTTTTTGTTTGTTTTTTTAGTATTTTTTTTGGTCAGCGCATTTTTTTCTATACCAAACACTTGTCTTTGTACTTCTCACTTGATCACGCGCACTTGACACCATCTGAACCAAATACGTTTATCTTAGTCTCATCAGACCACAGGGCATGGTTCTAGTAATCCATGCCCTTAGTCTGCTTGTCTCCAGCAAACTGTTTGCAGGCTTTCTTGTGCATCATCTTTAGAAGAGGCTTCCTTCTGGGACAACAGCCATGCAGATCAATTTGATCCAGTGTGTGGCATATGGTCTGAGCACTGGCAGGCTGACCCCCCACCCCTTCAACCTCTGCAGCAATGCTGGGAGTACTCATACGTCTATTTCCCAAAAACAACCTTTGGATATGACGCTGAGTACATGCACTCAACTTCTTTGGTCGACCATGACGAGGACTGTTCTGTGTGGAACCCATCCTGTTAAACCACTGTATGGTCCTGGACGCCATGCTTCAGCTCAGTTTCAGGGTCTTGGTAATATTCTTATAGCCTAGGTAATCTCTATATAGACCAACAATTATTTTTTTCAGATCCTCAGAGAGTTCTTTGCCATGAGGTGCCATGTTGAATTTCCAGTGACCAATATGAGAAAGTGAGAGCAATAACACCAAATTTAACACACCTGCTCCCTATTCACACCTGAGACCTTGTAACACTAACAAGTCATATGACACTAAGGAGGGAAAATGGCTACTTGGGCCCAATTTGGACATTTTTTCCCTTAGGAGTGTACTCACTTTTGTCAGCGGTTTAGACATTAATAGCTGTGTGTTGAGTTATTTTGAGGGGATAGAGATGGGGAATTGGAATGGGAATTGCTGTTGAATACAGTACTTTTTTTTTTTTTTTTTTTCCTTATTAACTTTTCTACAAATGCACTGCAGTCCCAAACCTGTAAAAAAAAACTGATGCAGATCCATGTATCATGGCATAATGACATTCCAATTTACAATATGAGATGTATTGGTAATTGTGTACCATAAGATAATTATTATTATGATTGGCTGCGACACTTGTGTGTTGTGTCAGCATCATGCTCTTTTGTAATTATATTTTGTTTATATAAAATGTGCAATTGTACAATTTAATAACATCACATGTTTTTGTAACAGGGTCTTATCCTTCTGCTGCTGGCCCCCTTCAGGTGCTCGGATTCCCGGGGTTCCTTTCCTGGCGATTGGTGGTGCTCTTGGGAGAGAGGGGTTGGGGCATCATGTTTTTTTGGTGCTCTGACGTCCCTCTCTCCTTGTGCACGTCCCAGCTGACATATATTGGCGTAGGTACGTGTGCGTAGGCACGCGCGCAGCTCTCTCATTCGTGCGCGTTTTGGGTCTGGTGCTGCGCAGGCGCGTGTGCGATGTTGTAGCACGGTGCCTGCTGCGGGTTCTTGGCGTGCATGGTGCGTGCGTGGTGGGTTCTGGCGCACGCTTCCTGTAGAGCCCCTGACCCCATGACGCTGTGCGCCGGCGACACGGTGCCGGGATCATTTAACGGGGTTGGGGGGTATTTATAGCGGGTTATTCCGCTACCCGAGCAGGCCGACATGACCTGGAGGAGATTTGGTGCAGCCTACTGGGACCGATAAGAAAGCACAATTAGACAGCAAGCAAATAAGTGTTGCCAGTGACTATATGTCTATGTGCAAATTGACTTACCTTGATTTTTACACAGGCTATTACTTTTCCCACAATATTCCGGTGTTTGGACAGTCATTTTACCATCTTGCACACTAGTCAGGCCACCTTGGCAGTAACCTACCCATCACTAGCTGGGACGGTTTTGACTGCCTCTGGTTTAGAAAGTGATTTCATCCTACCATTCACTAGTGTGGAATGAGTAATTATACCTATTTCTTGTCCTTGTCAATTAGGCTTCATTAACTTTTCATCTATCACTTTTTCACTCTAATATACTGTCACTGGGCATTTTTTTCAAGCACATACATTTTTGTTTGTTTCACAAGCACTTATCACCGTCTCATGTGGTCTTTTTTTTTTTTTTTTTTTTTTTTTTTTAGCTTGTATTCAATGCATGCACTGGTGTTGGTCACTGTGGTGTGTCATTTTTTTCAGACAATTTTCTTCTTTATCTTTCACCTTCTTCTCTTTTCTTCCTCATCTTTTCCTAATCTCATTTCTATCCCTTCCCCTTCCCTTTTTCCCCCTCCTTCCCCTTCCCCCCTCCCTTTTTTCCTCTCCCCCCCTCCCTTTTTTCCTCTCCCCCCTTTCTTTTCCCCTCTCTTCTTTCCTTTTCCTTCAGCACTTTTTTCACATTTAAGTCAGGGTACATTGATCCACTTCAGAGGTTCTCTTACTTGCATTGACCAATCTCTGGTCAAGGAACACTGCACGTTTGGGTTTTCACCTGATAGTTTGAGGCAAGTTTATATATTATTAAGTTTCAACATCTTTACACAGACATCGGCCGTGTTTCCCGGGGGAGGCTTCTCCCGATTGTCTGAGATATTCTGGTAGCTTGAGCGTAAGATCCTGGGGTAAGATCCTGATTGTATCAATCTGTATTGTAATGTTGCTTTTTTTTCCTGTTTTTATTCTTCCTTTACTAGATTCATTGATTGTGTTTTGTATGTATTTATTTAATTGTGATATATATTTTTTAGATGTATTTTCTGAAGAAGCTGAAAAGCAAAACTATTCGAAACACTTCACTTCCCACACTTGCCCTTGATTGTTTGCATTGTTAGCTGATTTTATGATTAAATAAATTGATACGAGAATTTGTATACTTGTTTTTTCAATTTATTGTATACTTTGTGATGTGTCCCGCAATAGTCCTGTAGCTCCCCCCTCTTTTTTGGTATGTCTGGTTGGGGATCAGATTGTCCAAATGTCCATTTCATATAATTTTGGGTGATGGTGCACGATAAATAAATGTTGGATTTGTAGCTATTTTATTGTTGTGAGGCCACCTAGTTTTCATTCCAATTTAGCCTTGTTCACACAAGCAACCACTCAATGAAAATCTAACTGATTTTTATCAAAGCAAAGTCTGTGGGCTTCACTTGATAAGAAGTCATATACAACAATGCTGGATGAAGAACGTCCCGCTCAAGGCTTTCTAGAAGAACAACGAGTGAAAACTGTTAACTACATCCAAAATGTCCTAAAAGACAGAAGTCATCCAAGAGAAGACTACAAAGAGTTATTACAACTCTCACTCCTGTACCTAGGAGGTTGGTCTAAAAACAACTTCAGTTTGAGGATCCCAGGGGCACTGCATCAAGCAAGGTGGATGGCAAAGGCAATATATGCACTTAAAATTGTCCTCTTCACTAAACAGTTGAATATTCCTCAATGATAATTGGAAGGAATGAAATGGTTTGCATATTTTGTCAGCCTCATATATGTTCGCTTTTGGCATGAGGCAATTGTAAGTCGATGGGTTACAAAGAATGATTTGGATAAGCTACAGCTTTTGAGCACTTACCCAGATGCAGACGTCAAAAAATGTGCTCTCACAGTTGCTAAGAGACACCTTTGGTATCTGTCAGAAACAAACGTAGGATTGGCTTTTTTGGACGAACTTATTACTCAGGCTGTTAAGGAAAATATGACTAAAAAACAGAAACCAAACCTGCAAAAAAAAGGAAGTGAAGCAATTAGAGGGTAAAAATGTTTTTTTGAAGGAAAAGACCTGAGCCATTTCGTTACTAATAAAACAAAGACATTCTTTGAATTGTTTGGGATCCACGACGTGACAGAATACTCCCTTGCATTGTTTAAAGTTTAAAGTTGATTAATATAACACATGTTTTGCCTATCATATTACCTATAAATCTTAGTATATAGTTTTAATAGTATTTTAAGTTTGTGATTTCTAGTTTTCCCAATAAAAGTAATTAACACTGACATTTTTGATTTTTTTTCCTACTTTTACAAAACAGATCAAAGTGTGCAACCTCTAAATATTATCCAATCTTCTTGAAATTTAGCATATATATCTTTTACCTCACTCAGACTCAGGGCCTAAGCAAAGTCTGCAAAAATGTTACAGTTTATTTTTTCCATTAGAAAATTAAACACCCTAATATACATTACTTAGTCAATGCCGCCAGAAACTACAAATCCCTGAAGCTGACCCCGCTACTCCAGTGATCTCCACTTGCTTTGTAGTGCTGTGCTGAGTGGCTAGCCTGATGCACTGTGAACACAGGAGGTTGGCTGCTAATCATGGGCCCCATTCAGAGAATGCTTTGCATTTTCGGAATGAATGCAATGTGTCCTCTGATTGGACGAGGTGGTGTGGCAGGGCCATCAGCCAGGTATGGTAAATGCATAGTTACATTGATCCAAAGTTTGAAAGGTGCTGGACCGAAACTTGCAAAGTTTATTGAAAATAGCACATACTGCATTTACACAGAGGTCTTTGTATACAGCTGGAGTGGTGAGGAAAGAGTCACAGGCAGCAAAAAACCCTGGCTGGGGTTAACAAGGAGCTGGGTGACCTGTCAGCCGGTAAAAAAAACATGATCCACCCTGCTCCAAAACATCCAAGCCATGGCAATGGTGGACTATACGTGCCAGCAGACTAGCCCCAAAATATCTGGAGCAACAGGGGCAGCAAAAGTCCCACTGATGACAACAACCAGGCAGGGAGCCTGGAGCCGGATGCATGAATCTCCAAGGGAATGTTCCTCAAACTGTGGCTACAGTATGTCCTCAAACCAATGTGAGGACCCTGTGAGAGGAGAGGTGTGGGTAGGTGTACATGTTTCAGGGAAACGCTCCTTTGTCAACATCATCCCAATACAGGCAAGAACCGGACTAATAAGTCATCACAAGGGGGAACATTTATTTAAAAACTAGAAAAATGACCGCTGCACAGGATGTATAAAAATAGAGATTATTAACCCCTTCCTGGCCGCCTCGCGCAGAAATACTGTGGCAGAAGGGCACATACAGACAGATTAACGTTTCTGTATGTTGCCCTTTAAGAGGCGGCTAGCGGATTGTGACCAGCAATCCATGACCATGATCGCGGGTCCCACAGACCTGATGTTCTCAGGGGTTACCTGCAATTGTCTCACGGGGAGGAAGAACAGGGAGATACTAATGTGAACAAGCATCTCCCCGTTCTGCTTAGTGACAATGTCACTGATCAGCTCCCCCTTTAATCGGGAGTGCTGATCAGTGACGTGTCACACACAGCCCCCCACAGTTAGAATCACTCCCTAGGACACACTTAACCCCTACAGCGCCACCTAGTGGTTAACCACTTCACTGCCAGTGATATTTTTACAGTAATCAATGCAATTTTTTAGCATTTTTCGTGGTATTAATGCCAATGGTCCCAAAAATGTGTCAAAATTGTCCAATGTGTCTGCCATAATGTCGCAGTCATGATAAAAATTGCTGATCACTACCATTACTAGTAAAACAAAAATTATTAATAAAAATGCTATAAAACTATACCCTATTTTGTAGACACTATAACTTTTGTGCAAATCAATCAATAAACGCTTATTGCGATTTTTTTTATCAAAAATATGTAGAAGAATACGTATTGGCCTAAACTGAGTAAAAAAAATGTTTTTTTTTATATTTTTGGGGATATTTATTATAGCAAAAAGTAAAAAATAATGCTTTTTTTCAAAATTTTCGCTATTTTTTTGTTTATATTGCAAAAAATTAAAATGCAGAGGTGATCAAATACCACCAAAAGAAAGCTTTATTTGTGGGAAAAAAAAGGATGTCAATTTTGTTTGGGAGCCACATCGCATGACCGTGCAATTGTCAGTTAAAGCGATGCAGTGCCGAAACGCAAAAAGTGCTCTGGTCAGGAAGGGGGTAATTTCTTCCGGGGCTGAAGTGGTTAAAAAAGGTTGTTTTTTAACAACATCAAAAAAATGAGTATGAAAGAAACGAGATAAATTACAAGAATATATTACAAAAATACAAAACATTATTATAGAAAAAGGACTGCTGCCACCATCCAGCTCAGAGTGTAGCAGTGCAAGTTAATAATATATATATATATATATATATATATATATATATATATATATATATATATATAGTAATCACACTAAAAGAGATACATAATAAAAACATTTTTCTGTTTGTTAAGAGTGAACCTAGCAAATAACAATATACAAAAAGCAACATTGTAACAGCCTGTGCACTGTATGTAAATTGTAGAGCTACAAGATGTCAGAGAGTAGCAGAGGACAAAAAAAATCCATCAAGAAAAAGAAATTCTAGCAAAAAGCTTTTTAGGCACTAATGCCACATACACACGATTGGAAATTCGGCCAGCAAAAGACAGATGAGAGCTTTTGGTCAGAAAATGCAATCGTATGTAAGCTCCATCAGACTTTTACTGGCTGAATTTCGGGCGGCAAAAGATTGAGAGCATGTTCTCAATTTTTTTGGTCGGAAAAAGTTTGTATCCGAAAATGCGTTCCGACGCGCAAAAACTCACGCATGCTCAGATTCAAATACGAGATGGAAGCGATCGATCTGGAAAAACAACCATTTGTAATGGACATAGCCCATTCGTCACACTGAATTTGTTTTAATAGGTTAATGCAGCGCATTATCTTCTTTACAATGCTAAAAGAATGAAGTTGTTTTGCTGCTCATATTCACACAGAGTTCTCACAAACTTCTCCCTTTATTATTTCTCCTGTTCTCATTAATACATTTTTTTTATTAAAGACAGATCTCCATAATAATGTTTGTTGTTTTTTTATTGTTTTTTTTTAATCAATAACTCCTTTTTTTATATATATTTTGAAATTATTTTCTAGTCATCTCCATCATTTTTTTGTGTGTGTGTGTGTCAAGTTTACACAACAACATTATGATCTTGTCTTTTTAAAGCTCAAGGAGGTTGGTTGGTGTCCCTTGTTAATTTGACATTGTATTTTTGAAATGTACCTGTCTACTCACAAACAAACTGTCCTATTTGAAGAAAAACACATAGGCAAGTATTTTCGGAAAAATAAATCTCTGTTCATTCTGGCTCATAACAAAATAAAGAAGGCAATGCTGGAGAAACTGCTGGAATTTGCCTTTCTACCCCAGGGCACACATCAACTATTTGGAAAATAAAATTAGTAGCTTGAGAAGTCCATATAATGGGGAGCACAATCTGGTCTAGGAATCCCAGAGATCATGAACAGCAGCAGATGACATATATGTCCCCAGGCTGTGGTACTACAACAGCCTGCATCTTCTGTCAGACTGAACCCAGGCCATCACTTTCTTGTCTTCCTTGCAGCCTTCCCTGCAGCCTTCCTTGCAGCCTTCCTTGGAGGCTGTGGCTTTGGAGGTGGACTTGTGGCAGGAGGAGGAGGATGGGCGAGCATACATAAGTGCAAAACAAATGTTATCACTTATTTGGCCACTCACCCCCTTCTGAATGGCCTCATAAACAAATTTCTCACACCCGAGGTGTTGGCCCTCCTCCATTTGCTGAAATTTGCCTGGCCTTTTTTGTTAGAAGGCAGAGGGGAGGCACCTGGGATTGGGTGAGGCTACAGAGCCCTGCCACCTCTTGGTTGCCACTTACCCCCGTCTCCTCCTGGCTGTCACTTACCCCGCCTCCTCCTGTCTGCCACATTCCAGAGCCTCATCCTGGCTGAGGTCTTTCTGTGTATGAAAAAGGGACTTACTTTTAGTTTTTGGTTCATCAATCACACCCAAATTTCAGCTCATGACTGTTGCAAATTGAATGTTATTAAATAGAAAAGACTATCATTCTGACCCCAACATTTTTCATTCTTGTCACACTCATTTTTGGCCCCTACTGTTAATTGATATGTCAAACACCATTATTTTGTTAGCAAGAATAACATCTAGTTAACAACAATCATTTTCGGACAATAAATATGTTAAAAAATAATATACCTGGCTCCAGCTGGGCTCCTCAACTTCTTCCAGGATGGAAGGCCCAGGTTGGTCCTCGGAAGCCTCAGCTGGGGTTGAGGGAAGGGTGGATGGAAGTGTAGAAGGTTATTCCCTGGCTTCCATCTGTTCTTCCAGAAATCGCATCCTACTGTAGTACCACAGGCTGGTTACATACACATCCTCTGCTGCAGCTCCTGATCTCATGGAAGCCTGGACCTTATTAAGCTCCTTCCTATATGTGCTTCTCAAGCTACCAATTTTCCTATCCACAAACTTGATGTCTGCGTCGGAGACCTGCGTCTTCACATATTCCAGCAGTTCCCCAGCGATGCCTTCCTAGCTGGTTTATTTCTATATAAGAGGTTTTTAACCTCCCACGAATTTAGCATATCCCTGTTTTTGTCTATGAAGTGGCCCATGAATTCTGGGTCTTTGAATTGTTTCATATTTGCTGCAAGACAAAACACAAGACAAAAACACTAAATAGGCTAAACTCTCCTAATCTTATCCCAATATAGGCCTCAATCTAGAATCAGTATAGGCCACTGATGTACCAAAGTTAATATGTTACCTTTGTTAGAACGTTCGTCCACTTTCCTCAGCACACCGAACGTACGTATGACACACGTGTCTTAACTTTATATACACAGGGCATGCGTGAAACTCCACCCGCATTGCCCGCCCCAACGTTCTTTCTCGAAGATTCCCCACCCCGTCTCTTTTGTCACAGTGGGAGAGTAACATGGCGGAGACACAGCAGGTGGTCACTACTAGTAGTAGCGAGGAGGAAAGCCCAGGGGGAGGTTTAAGGCCTCCAATATGTCCTTTAAAGAGATGGTGGAGATGGTCCACATATTGAAGAGGGCTGACTATGATGTCAAGAATGGACCGTACCAAAACCCCAATCTGCAAAAGGCCAAAATCACGATGAAAGTGGTGAAGAGTCTGCGGCGGAAATTTGGAATATGACGATTCAAGAAGCAATTACGGAAACGCTGGTCAGACCTAAATTAAGGGAGCAGGATCAGTACAAAAGGATAAAGAAAGTGCTTCAAAAAAGTAAGTACTTGTGTGTAGGGATGGGCTTTATGTTCGGGTCGAACATGAGATCGACTCGAACATTGGCTGTTCTCCTGTTCGCCGAATAGCGAACAATTTGGGGTGTACGCAGCAAATTCGAAAACCAATGGAACACCCTTTAAAAGTCTATGGGAGAAATCAAAAGTGCTTATTTTAAAGGTTTATATGCAAGTTATTGTCATAAAAAGTGTTTCAGGACCTGGGTGCTGCCTCAGGGGACATGTATCGATGCAAAAAAAAGTTTTAAAAACTGCAGTTTTTTCGGTAGCAGTGATTTTAATAATGCTTAAAGTGAAACAATATAAGTGTAATATTCCTTTAAATTTTGTCCCTGGGGGGTGTCTATAGTATGCCTGTAAAGTGGCACATGTTTCCCATGTTTAGAACAGTCTAACAGCAAAATTACATTTCTAAAGGAAAACAAGTTATTTAAAATTACTTGCGACTATAATGAATTGTCTATACACATAAAAGTTCATTGATAACAACGGCATGGGATTCCCCCACAGGATAACTCCGAACCAAAATTGAAAGAAAAATGCGTGGGAGTCCCCCAAATTCCATACCAGGCCCTTCAGGTCTGATATGGATATTAAGGGGAACCTCATGCCAAAAAAAAAAAAAAATGGTGTGGGGTTCCCGGTCAAAAGCATGTAGGCTAAAAAAGGAACATTAAAAGATTCAAGCATGCATGAGGACAAAGGCAACATTTACAGCATATTACAATCAGGGTAATTATGGAATGACGAAAGAAATACAAATCATTAGCATACATTAAATACATACAGTATAATGTGATGTTAAAGGAAAAACTTACCCTAATATAGCCCTTCTGCAGGACCTGAATAATAGCAGAACAGGTCTCTGGAATAATGATCCCTAGAGCCTGGGGGGAGATGCCTGTTGGGAACTTGAGGTCCTGTAGACTTCTCCCCATTGCCAAGTACCACAAGGTGGTGACTAGCCTCTGCTCGTGAGTGATGGCTTGCCGCATGCAGGTGTCCTGCCTGCTAATATAAGGGGTGAGCAAAGCCAACAGATGGTGAAAAATGGGTTCTGTCATCTGGAGAAAATTCCTGAAATCATCAGGATTATTCTCCTGGATCTCACGCAGCAGAGGCATATGAGAGAATTGGTCCTGCTGGAGTAACCAATTCTTGGTCCATGAACTCCTCCCCACTCTGTCCATGGACTGGGCTTGGGTCAAAGTAAGAACCCCAACACCAAGCCCCTACACAGCACGAACTCTACGACGAGTACGTAAGCGCAACATGACTTTAAAACGGTCAACTGGTCAAAACAAATTAACCAAACGCACTGAAGAACAGCAAGGCTTGTGAAGAGCGAGCTGAAAATCAGAAACAAGCGGACAAGAACGCACTGAAAAACAGATACGAACTGACTACGTGCACTGAATACCAGATACAAACCCACAAGCACAAACTGAACAGCAGTAAAACGATCGTAATAAGCACGAGTCTGAAAAGCACAAATTGTCTGTCACCAAACTTCTACTAACACAATATTAGCAGAAGGAGCCCAAAGGGTAGTGAACTTCCTTTTTCTAGTCACGTTGTATGTGTTGTATGTCACTGCGTTCTTGACAGTCGGAATTTGATGTGAATGTGTGTATGCAAGACAGCTTGAATGAAATCTCCTCGGAAAAACCATCAGAGCTTTTTCTGACCAAAATTTTGATCGTGTGTATGCGGCATAACTCTTTTGACACTGACACTTGAAAAATCAGTTGGAGAACAGGCCAGTAATAATAAATTAGGATAGTAAAACTATGCCTACAGATGGTGACATATAAGACTCCAAAATGAAAACTTTTTATGTGATGGTATGGATTTCAGTTTCTTCATTCTATTAAGTATTAAGTGTGAAAATCCAAAATGTTTCATATAGACATAATCTCTAAATCTTTCAGCAAACTGAATGTCATTAGGCATTTGTTCAATAGACCAACCATGATGGAGACTGAAGTGTCGGGAGACAAATCCTTGTCCTCAGTCAGTCTCTAGTGGTCCCTGAATCTCGTTTTCACTGTGCAAATTGTGTGGCCCACATAAAGGAAGTCGCAAAGGCACCTGATGCCATGCACCACAAATTCAGTACTACATGTGAACATTTTTTGTATAGAATATTCTTTACTGTTTCAGTCTGCAAATGTTTTTTGGCACTGGTATAAATAAGGGCTCATTTTGCAAGGCTTCTTTTACACTGATATATCCCTACAAGTTGTAGAAATGTTGCCAGGGGGTGAGACTATAATGTTTTGCCTTATTTACGTTTACTGAGGGCTATGATTTTTTTTATACTAGGAGCTTTTTTTGAATACAAATTGAGGACTGGAGGGGATTGCTGATTTAAGTTTGGGGTCTTTGCTCAAGATGGTCCAATGTCTTGATATAATCCTTTCCATCTGTCTATAATAACGATGACAATTAATGATACATTTGCTTTATGTAAAAATATCAAGCTCAGTTGAGAGCACAAGCAAATGTGCCAAGTTATCATTCACAGCATGCTTAATTGTAACTGTTTTGGGAAACTGATAAATTGATGGGTTCAGTTTCTTTCTACTGACTTTGTACACTTGTACATGGATGAATAGGATGGTATATAAGAGAGGTACATGGATGAATAGGAGGGTATATAAGAAAGAAACATGAATGCAGTTTCTTAACACCAGAGATCTGAAAGTAGATACTGTATATAATTGTATAAAGCCATATTGCAAAGCTACATCTGCACATGTGAGTTAGAAGCTTGTTCCCCAGATAGAAATTTTGAAGATTGACTCTGTTTTTACCATTCTTTTCATTACATTGCACAAGTTAAACATTCCTCCCTATCCTGTAATTTTTTTAATGGTGGTAATATGTTAGGGTTCTCATTTTGGTCCACTATGCCAACCCAGTCACTCTATGCATTATTCATTATTTATGATATGGGAGGAAGGTTCACACTTGGCATATTTGCCCCCTCGTTCTGCACTGTACATTCCCTATTTAACATTACCACATTCTGCACTATGCAAGTCATCTCAGACTCTATTTAACTACACCCCCTTTAAAGTGGATGTAAACCCTCACATATACCCAGTGAAGTAAACAGCCTCAGATGATAAACAGAGATGAAACATATTTCTCTACATAAGTTTTACATGTATATCTGATGTCTTCAGCTATCTACATTCTTTACAAAGTTCAGATCCTGTTAAGAGATTTTCTTTTCCTGTTCAGCACTGTAAGTGAAGTCTAGGCACACAGCCAAGACTGCTGATTGGAGGAAAGGCACACACCCCACTCCACATAGGCAGAGACTCTCAGAGTTGTTCTGTAAATAGTTTAGCTCAATGCTAATATATTTATAGCAACCTCCGTGACACAAAATTCATCCTGGTTTTATCTCAGTTGGCAAAGAACTTGTCAGAAGTTATCATGCTGATAACAGAAGAATGGAGCAGGAGAAAGTGACGGGACTTGAAGAGAAGAGAGATAGGAAAACTCTGCAGATATATGTGCCCAGCTCAAACTTAATGAACTGAGTTTACATCAACTTTAAGCCATGCCCAATATATAGCGTAATTTAAGCCATGCCTACTGTTTGCCATGGCCCGCTTGCCTCACCACAAATTTATTTCTTCTCCTTGTAGAACCACACCCATAAATAATGAATGTCCCATCCCTAATTAAATAAATGCTCTGTCTTCAGTGGCTTTCTAGACACACAGAGAAAACAGTGTCCCTAAAAACTTTTTTGAAATGTTAGCAACTATGCATTCGGGGTGTCATCAACAATTATTGATACTGCAAGCACAATGTCCTTTTTCTGTTCATTCACTGGCCCAGCAATTGCTGGGCCAGCTCACTGGCCCAGAAATAACAGCTAACTTCCAAATTTATAGGAATTTGGTTTTGAACAGAATCCAAGCTCATCACTAATATATAGCATAAGAGACTGCTCCTTTAACCACTTTCAGACCGGACCATTTTGCTGGTAAATGACCAGAGGTCTTTTTACACTTTGGCACTGCGCTGCTTTAACTGGTAATTGCGCGGTCATGCAATGTTGTACCCAAACAAAATTTGCGTCCTTTTCTTCCCACAAATAGAGCTTTCTTTTGATGGTATTTGATTGCCTCTGCGATTTTTATTTTTTGCGATATAAACGTAAAAAGACCGCAAATTTTGAAAAAAAATGATATTTTCTACTTTTTGTTATTAGAAAAATCCAATAAACTCAATTTTAGTCATACATTTAGGCCAAAATGTATTCAGCCACATGTCTTTGGTAAAAAAAAAGTCAATAATTGTATATTTATTGGTTTGCGCAAAAGTTGTCACATCTACAAACTAAGGTACGTTTTCTGGAATTTACGCAGCTTTTAGTTTACGACTGCCTATCTCATTTCTTGAGGTGCTAAAATGGCAGGGCAGTACAAAACCCCCCCAAATGACCCCATTTTGGAAAGTAGACCCCCTAAGGAAATTGATAAGAGGCATGTTGAGCCCATTGAATATTTTATTTTTTTGCCTCAAGCGATTGAATAATGACAAAAAAAAAAATTTTTTTTTTTTTTTACACAAAGTTGTCACTAAATGATATATTGCTCACACATGCTATGGGCGTATGTGAAATGACACCCCAAAATAAATTCTGCTGCTTCTCCTGAGTATGGGGATACCACATATGTTGGACTTTTTGGGAGCCTAGCCGCGTACGGGGCCCCGAAAACCAAGCACCGCCTTCAGGCTTTCTAAGGGCGTAAATTTTTGAGTTCACGTCTCACTACCTATTACAGTTTTGAAGGCCATAAAATGCCAAGATGGCACAAAACCCCCACAAATGACCCCATTTTAGAAAGTAGACACCCCAAGCTATTTGCTGAGAGGCATGTTGAGTTCATGGAATATTTTATATTTTGCCACAAGTTGCGGGAAAATTACAAACTTTTTTTTTTTTTTTTTTTTTTTAACAAAGTTGTCACTAAATGATATATTGCTCACGAATGCCATGGGCATATGTGAAATGACACCCCAAAATAAATTCTGCTGCTTCTCCTGAGTATGGGGATACCACATATGTGGGACTTTTTGGGAGCCTAGCCGCGTACGGGGCCCCGAAAACCAAGCACCGCCTTCAGGCTTTCTAAGGGCGTTACAGTTTTGAAGGCCATAAAATGCCAAGATGGCACAAACCCACCCCAAATGACCACATTTTGGAAAGTAGACAGCCCTAAATTTAGGGGTACACTAGTGAGACTAGGTAATAAATGGCGGGTTCCCTGAAACTATAAAAAAATAACTAACCAACCAGCGTCACCTGTAACAGTTATATGGTGATCACTGGTGAAAGGGTTAACTAGGGGGCAATTAGGGGGCTTTATGCGGTAGTATATGGGGGTCCCTGGCGCTATAAAAAGCTGCAGCGAACCTAAATACCTACCTGCCTAACTAGCGTCACCTGTGACACTAATACAGCGATCAGAAAAACGATCGCTTATTAGGCTGGGTTCACACTGGAGCGATGCGGGAACGCCACGAATGCGCGGCGGGTTCCCGCATCGCATGCCTCCCGGCGGCAGTTCACACTGCCCTATGCGAACTGCTCGGAGTGTCAGTGAAATGTTACTGACACCCCCAGATCAGTTCGCATATCGCAGTGCGATCTGCAAACTCGGATCGCATGGTGTGAACACCCATGCGATCCGATTCTGCTGCGGGCCAAAAAAAGGGTCCCGTGCGAATTTGCGGCGGGTGCGGCGAATGGCTGAACTCGAATCGCACAGAGATCGGATGTGATTTGCACTGCAGTGCGGTGCGAATCACATCCGTTCTCATAAACCGCTGCAATGTGAACCCAGCCTTAGTGACACTGGCGACGGGGGGTGATCACGGGGTTAAACCTTTATTGGGGGGGTTAGGGGGGTACCTTAGAACTAAAGGGGGCTAACCCTAACTGCCCTAACAGTTATTAGTCACAAATGACACCCGCCGGGTGATCAGGGGGTTAAACCTTTATTAGGTAATAAATGGCGGGTGCCCTGAAACTATAAAAAAATAACTAACCAACCAGCGTCACCTGTAACAGTTATATGGTGATCACTGGTGAAAGGGTTAACTAGGGGGCAATCAGGGGGCTTTATGCGGTAGTATATGGGGGTCCCTGGCGCTATAAAAAGCTGCGGCGAACCTAAATACCTACCTGCCTAACTAGCGTCACCTGTGACACTAATACGGCGATCAGAAAAATGATCGCTTATTAGGCTGGGTTCACACTGGAGCGATGCGGAAACGCCGCGAATCCGCGGCGGGTTCCCGCATCGCATGCCTCCCGGCGGCAGTTCACACTGCCCTATGCGAACTGCTGGGAGTGTCAGTGAAATGTTACTGACACCCCCAGATCAGTTCGCATATCGCAGTGCGATCTGCAAACTCGGATCGCATGGTGTGAACACCCATGCGATCCGATTCTGCTGCGGGCCAAAAAAAGGGTCCCGTGCGAATTTGCGGCGGGTGCGGCGGGTGTGGCGGGTGCGGCGAATGGCTGAACTCGAATCGCACAGAGATCGGATGTGATTTGCACTGCAGTGCGGTGCGAATCACATTCGTTCTCATAAACCGCTGCAATGTGAACCCAGCCTTAGTGACACTGGCGACGGGGGGTGATCACGGGGTTAAATCTTTATTGGGGGGGTTAGGGGGGTACATTAGAACTAAAGGGGGCTAACTCTAACTGCCCTAACAGTTATTACAGTCACAAATGACACCAATGCAAAAAAAAAAAAAAAAAAAATGACATTGGTGTCACTGTGACTGGGGGGCAGGGGTAATTGGGGGGGTGATCGGGGGGTAAAGGGGGGGTGTGAGTGTGCCTGGCATGTTCTACTGTGTGTGTAGAGTGTTGGTGCAACTTACTGATCCGCTCTCCTCCGTGTCGGAACGAAAAATACCGACACGGAGGAGAGAATACATCACTTCCTCTCCTGTGTTTACATTACAGGAGAGGAAGTGATGTCACCGGGGATTTCTATTCGTCGGGAGCGATCGCGAGGGGGTGGCCATGAATGAATGGCCGTCCCCTCGTCCGGGATCGCTCCCGAACGAATACCGACCGCCGCAGGCACCGGGCGGGGGCCCGATCGGGCCCCCGACCCGCGGGAGGCAAGGGACGTACATGTATGTCCTTATGCCTGCCCGTGCCATTGCACCGACGTACATCGGCGTGCGGCGGTCGGCAACTGGTTAAGAAAAAATTTAAAACTTTAAATAACAATATATTCTTAGGAACAGGGATCAAGCTCTCAATCCTAAGCAGACTGTATGCAAAGATTGACAGTGCATCCGGAAAGTATTCACAGCGCTTCACTTTTTCCACATTTTGTTATGTTACAGCTTTATTCCAAAATGGATTTGATTAATAATTTTGCTCAAAACTCTACAAACATTATCCCATCATGACAACGTAAAAGAAGTTGATTTTGAAACTTTGCAAATGTATTAATCCCATCTACATAAGTATTCACAGCCTTTGCCAAGACACTTAAAATTAAGCTCAGGTGCCTCTTGCTTCCACTGATCATCCTTCAGATGTTTCTACAACTTGATTGGAGTTCACCTGTGGTAAATTCAGTTGATATGGACATGATTTGAAAAGGCACACACCTGTCTATATAAGGTCCCACATTTAACAGTGCATGTCAGAGTACAAACCAAGCCATGAAGTTCAAGGAATTGTCTGTAGACCTCCGAGACAGGATTGTATTGAGGCACAGATTTGGGTAAGGGTAAAGAAAAAGTTCTGCAAAATTGAAGGTCCCAATGAGCACAGGGCCTCCATCATCTGTAAGTGAAAGATGTTTGGAACCACTAGCACTCTTACTAAAACTTACAGCCCAGCCAAACTGAGAGATCGGGAGAAAAGGGCCTTAGTCAGAGAGGTGACCAAGAACCCAATGGTCACTCTGACAGTGTTACAGCATTTCTCTGTGGAGAGAGGAGAACCTTCCAGAAGAACAACCATCTCTGTAGCACTCCACCAATCGAGCCTGTATGGTAAAGTGGCCAGAAAGAAGCCACTCCTCAGTAAAGGACACATGACAGCCTACCTGCAGTTTCCCAAAAAGCACCCATAGGACTCTCAGACCATCTCTGGCCTGAATGGCAAGCTTCATGTCTGGAGGAAATCAGGCACTGCTCATCACCTGGCCAATACCATCCCTACAGTGAAGCATGGTGGTGGCAGCATCATCCTATGGGGATATTTTTCAGTGGCAGGAAATGGGAGACAGGATAGAGGGAAAGATGTTAGTGTTTCATTACTAAGTTTGGCCTCAGGCCCAACTGTTGCAGCATAATTAGCATTGTTTCTTTTTAAAAAGTTGTGCAGGATGCAGCAGTTCAAAATTATACAAAATTATATAGTTCAGTTTGTATTCCGCCATATTTATGGCTGTTTGAAACAGGCGGAACCAGCTGGCCAGGATCCCAAATGCATGCTGCACGACTCTTCTGGCTCTGGCCAGCCAGTAATTAAAAACCCTCTTCTCCGGGTGAGGATCCTCTGGGGGGGTGGCTTCATCATGTGGTCACCCAGACCGAATGCCTCATCTGCGATAACACAAATGGCAATCCTTTGACGTTCTCCTCCGGAAGTGGCAACCCCAAGCCACCACTCTCGAGACATCGGTAGAACTCGGTCCGGGCAAATACTCCTCCATCCCACATCCGGCCATTCCTCCCCACGTCCACAAAAAAAAACTCGTATGTCGCTGAGACCACTGCCATCAACGCAATACTATGAAACCCCTTATAGTTAAAATAGTATGACCCCGAATGGGGTGGTGGAATGATGTGGACGTGCCCCTCTGCAGTTAGGAAAATCCCACCACTGGGCAAATTGGGAAGCCACAGTCTGCCATTCCTGTGGCGTTGAAGGAAACTGTGGAGTCAAACAAGAAAAATCAAGTTAGTAATTTTGCACACACACATTGCAAGCAGATTAGACACAAACATTCTTGGCCAACATCCGTAAAACATTTTTTGGAAGGAATATTTAAAGGCAAAAATATAAGGCCCACTTATCAGATTCCTCGCCCTCTCTGATGGCCCTCTGATGGGAAATATTTTAGGGGGGCGGGGTATGTTTTGGACAGGTAACCCTCTCCACTAAGTAATGGAGTAACAAAGTAATGTGTGTTACTTTGGCCAGCCCCTCCTTAATTACACTATTGGCAGCCCACTGGACAGGTAAGAAGTGACATAATACAAAAATTTTAAAAAATGGAAGCACATTTTTAGATTCTGCAATTACCTATCAAGATTAGTGATGGACGAACTTCCGACGGGACGTTTCGCGATGTGACGTTTCCCGTTCGCCGCGGGCTCCATTGACTTCAATGGGAGGCGAATTTCGCAAACCTTTAGGTCGAATTTGCGGCCACGGGGTAATTATTAGGGGGTAGCACGTAGTCCCACCACCTGGACAATAGCATAATACATGTATGAGGTGAATTTGGGATCGATAACTACAAGCATTTTTTTTTTATTTGGGAAATTGTTCTGACAATTCAGGACTATGGAGCTAATGAAGGCAATGGAGGAGAGGGAAGGTCAGGGACCAGGGTAGGCAAACAAGAGGGTGCAGGAGATACAGAGCACTGACAGCAGCACCGTAATACAGAGCACTGACATCAGCACCGTGACATACAGCGCTGACAGCAGCTCCGTGACATACAGCGCTGACAGCAGCTCCGTGACATACAGCGCTGACAGCAGCTCCGTGACATACAGCGCTGACAGCAGCTCCGTGACATACAGCGCTGACAGCAGCTCCGTGACATACAGCGCTGACAGCAGCACCGTGACATACAGCGCTGACAGCAGCTCCGTGACATACAGCGCTGACAGCAGCTCCGTGACATACAGCGCTGACAGCAGCTCCGTGACATACAGCGCTGACAGCAGCTCCGTGACATACAGCGCTGACAGCAGCTCCGTGACATACAGCGCTGACAGCAGCACCGTGACATACAGCGCTGACAGCAGCTCCGTGACATACAGCGCTGACAGCAGCTCCGTGACATACAGCGCTGACAGCAGCTCCGTGACATACAGCGCTGACAGCAGCTCCGTGACATACAGCGCTGACAGCAGCTCCGTGACATACAGCGCTGACAGCAGCTCCGTGACATACAGCGCTGACAGCAGCTCCGTGACATACAGCGCTGACAGCAGCTCCGTGACATACAGCGCTGACAGCAGCTCCGTGACATACAGCGCTGACAGCAGCTCCGTGACATACAGCGCTGACAGCAGCTCCGTGACATACAGCGCTGACAGCAGCTCCGTGACATACAGCGCTGACAGCAGCACCGTAAGCAGCCCCAGGAGGAAGTCAGCACAGCACAGGGATGGTGTGATCCCCTCATAATAAGAACCCCCAGGAGGAAGTCAGCACAGCACAGGGATGGTGGGAGCCCCTCATAATAAGAACACCCAGGAGGAAGTCAGCACAGCACAGGGATGGTGGGAACCCCTCATAATAAGCAGCCCCAGTAGAAATATGACACCGCTCAACCTCTTCAAAGAGGAGGGTAGGGGCATATAGTACGGTGTGCTTTTTTGGGTCAGGGAAGTGAGCCAAATGAATTAAGAAGGTCTGTGTGCTTGATTCCAAAAATTGTTTATAGACATATACATGGTCTACTGATCACATGTGTTGAATTCCTCCGAGATCCATGCCTCATTCATTTTTAGAAATGTGAGGTAGTTAACACTGTGGTGAGCTAGGCGAGTACGCTTATCGGTCACAATCCCCCCTGCTGCGCTGAACGTCCTTTCGGACAGGACACTGGATGAGGGGCAAGCCAACAGTTCGATTGCAAATTGGGCAAGCTCTGGCCAGAGGTCAAGCCTGCCCACCCAGTAGTCTAGGGGTTCATCACTCCTCAGAGCGTCCACATCGGCCGTTAACCCAATGTAGTCGGACACCTGACGGTCTAGGCGTTCCCTGATGCTGGATCCGGATGACACCTGTCGATGGGTCGGCTGAAAGAATGACCTCATATCCGAAGTCACCAACACATCTTCAAACCGGCCTCTTCTTGCAGGCGCTGTTGGATTGGTACCCGCAAATCCTTCTCTGGGAGTGGGAATTGCTCCTCTGCCAGCGCACGCAAAAGCAGAATGCAGCATTTCTCGAAGCAAGGCCTGGAAGTGCTGCATTCTGACAGCCCTCTGCGACGGCGGTAACATTTCCGCCATTTTGTGTTTGTACCGGGGGTCTAAGTACGTTGCCACCCAGTACTGGTCCTTGACCCTCATGCTTTTTATACGGGGGTCCCTATTAAAACACTGGAGCATGAAGGCCCCCATTTGCACTAAAGTGGAAGCGGTGTGGTGGCCTGGCTCCTGCTCATCATCCAGGATAATGTCGTCCTCTTCATTCTCCTCTCCCCATCCTCGCACAACAGGGATCCCAGAAAGGTTTAAAGCATGCTCTTCTTGCTCCTGCTCATCCGCCCCGGCACCATCCTCCTCTGACTCCTCATCAGACTCCTGTTGTTGACTTGTCTCAGATAGAGTAGCCCCCCCTGGGAATTCATCCAGCATTGCGACTTCCTCATCTTCCCGCTCCTGCTCCTCCACAGCCTGATCAATGACACGACGCAATGCACGCTCCAGAAAGAAGGCATAAGGTACCATGTCACTGATGGCGCCATGGCTGCGACTGACCAGTTTGGTGATCTCCTCAAATGGCCGCAGAAGTCTGCATGTGTCGCGCATGAGCAGCCACTGGCGCGGTGAAAAAAAACCCAGCTCCCCAGAACCGTTTCTTTCGCAGAGTTCATACAGGTAGACGTTAACTGCACGTTTCTGCTGGAGCAGCCTATCAAGCATATAGAAGGTTGAGTTCCATCGCGTCGGGCAATCGCAAATAAGACGTCTGACCGGCAGATGGTGTCGCCGCTGAATGTCAGCAAGGCGAGCCATGGCCGTGTAAGATCTTCTGAAATGGGCCGAGATTTTCCTTGCCTGCCGCAAGATGTCCTGGACCCCAGGGTATTTGACAAGGAATCGCTGCACGACCAAGTTTAAGACGTGTGCCATGCACGGCACGTGCGTGATTTTGCCCTGTTTCAATGCGCTAAGCAGATTGGCACCGTTGTCACACACCACTTTACCAACTGTCAAATTGAGCGGTGTTAGCCACTCATCTGCCTGTGAACGCAAAGCTGAAAGGAGTGCCGGGCCAGTGTGGCTCTTTGCTTCCAGGCACAACAGACGCAGCACGGCATGGCAACGTCTCACCTGGCATGTGGAATAGGTTCTGGGGAGCTTGGGCGGTGCAGTGGAAGAGACGCTAGCAGCGGAAAAGGAGGAGGCAGCTGAGGAGGAGAGGGAGGAGGATGGAGTAGGAGGAGGAGAAGAAGAGTCAGGCCTGCATGCAATCCGTGGCGGTAAAACCAAATCTACACGGGTGCCACGGGTTACATGCTTGACGGCCGTCAGAAGGTTCACCCAGTGGGCAGTAAAACTGATATACCTTCCCTGCCCGTGTTTGCTAGACCACGTGTCTGTGGTCAGATGTATCTTGGCACCGACACTGTGTGCCAGAGATACATTCACTTGCCGCTGAACATGGCCATATAGCTCTGGGATGCCCTTCTCTGAGAAATACTTCCTTCCTGGGACCTTCCATTGTGGTGTTCCAATGGCCACAAATTTGCGAAAGGCCTCCGAGTCCACCAGTTTATATGGCAGTAGTTGGCGGGCTATGAGTTCTGACAAGCCAGCCGCCAACCGTTGGGCAAGAGGGTTATCCGGCGTCATCATTTTTTTACGCTCAAACATTAGGCCCACGGAAGCCTGCCTTTTTGCAGAAAAATGTGAGCTTGGCGTGATGGAAGGTGGAGTGGAGGACAATTGTGAGGAGAGAGGAGAAGGAGAAGTAGAAGACGAGGCTGGACGGTGAGAGCCTGCAGTGTGGCTTTGTGTGTTCCGTTGCTCCCACTGGGCTCGGTGATGGCTGCTCATGTGCCTTCTTAAGGCGGTCGTCCCTAGGTGAGTATTGGGCTTACCGCGACTAACGCGTTGACTGCAAAGATTGCAGATGGCAACGCTATTGTCAGCAGCGGACACGTTAAAAAAAGCCCACACTGCGGAGCCATGTGCCGGTGTCCTGGGAGCGCCAGATGTGACCGTACATGGTCGATGACTCGCTCCTGATACATTTGCAGTCTGCTTTGTCCCTGCTGTGCAATGTAAGTCATTGCTGCTTCTCCTCCCTATCTGCTGGTCCATATCTCCCTCTGAACTCCCCTCCTCTTCCTCTCTTGTGGGCACCCACGTGACATCACTAGACACGTCATCATCAACGTCACCTTCCCCACCGCTATAAGTAGAGTAGGCAGCAACACCGGGGACCAACCTCCTCCTTGGGCTGATCTGGGTACTGGCGTCAGACTGCTGAGTAGCGCTTGTTGCTACCTCCTCTTCCTGATCCAATACCAAGAGTGGCTGCGCATCAGAAATGTCCTCTTGATATGGATCGGAAAATAATTCCAGTGACTCAAGCGGAAGGTATGTGGTGGTGGTGGTGGTGGTCGTGTTGTTGGTGGTAGTGTCTTTGGGGGTGCACATAGCAGAGAGTGAAGAAGAGGGTGCAGATCGAGAGGATGAGGAGGGTGCAGAAGAGTAAGGCTGAGCGAGCCACTCAACCAAGTCTGGTGCATCCTTTAAAGTAATTGAACGCACCTTCTGCAACTTCCCACTTTGGCTCAAGCCTGTTGCTCCTGCCCTACCCCTACCACCCCTGCGGAAGGGCCTGCCTCTTCCTCTGCATGTCATTTTTTAAATGACCCTGTGACAAAACTCTTAGTCCCTATACCGCTGAAGGACTGCTGCAGTATAGGTGAGCGGTCAGCAGTGGTGCACGTCAACCCTATCTATTGTGGACCTATAGCGGTCCTTACAGAACAGCAGACTGTACCGCACTCAAGCCTATGTACCGTAGCACCCTATACCAAGTTACCAGTCCTTATAAGAACTTTTGTGGACCAAGCAGGTTGTGTATTAGTGTTTAGCAGACTGTACGTCAGTCCCTATACCGCTGAAGGACTGCTGCAGTATAGGTGAGCGGTCAGCAGTGGTGCACGTCAACCCTATCTATTGTGGACCGATAGCGGTCCTTACAGAACAGCAGACTGTACTGCACTCAGGCCTATGTACCGTAGCACCCTATACCAAGTTACCAGTCCTTATAAAAACTTTTGTGGACCAAGCAGGTTGTGTGTTAGTGTTTAGCAGACTGTGCGTCAGTCCCTATACCGCTGAAGGACTGCTGCAGTATAGGGCAGCGGTCAGCAGTAGTGCACGGCAACCCTATGTATTGTGGACCGATAGCGGTCCTTACAGAACAGCAGACTGTAACGCACTCAGGCCTATGTACCGTAGCACCCTATACCAAGTTACCAGTCCTTATAAGAACTTTTGTGGACCAAGCAGGTTGTGTGTTAGTGATTAGCAGACTGTACGTCAGTCCCTATACCAATGAAGGACTGCTGCAGTATAGGGCAGCGGTCAGCAGTAGTGCACGGCAACCCTATGTATTGTGGACCGATAGCGGTCCTTACAGAACAGCAGACTGTAACGCACTCAGGCCTATGTACCGTAGCACCCTATACCAAGTTACCAGTCCTTATAAGAACTTTTGTGGACCAAGCAGGTTGTGTGTTAGTGATTAGCAGACTGTACGTCAGTCCCTATACCAATGAAGGACTGCTGCAGTATAGGGCAGCGGTCAGCAGTAGTGCACGGCAACCCTATGTATTGTGGACCGATAGCGGTCCTTACAGAACAGCAGACTGTAACGCACTCAGGCCTATGTACCGTAGCACCCTATACCAAGTTACCAGTCCTTATAAGAACTTTTGTGGAACAAGCAGGTTGTGTGTTAGTGATTAGCAGACTGTACGTCAGTCCCTATACCGCTGAAGGACTGCTGCAGTATAGGTGAGCGGTCAGCAGTGGTGCACGTCAACCCTATCTATTGTGGACCGATAGCGGTCCTTACAGAACAGCAGACTGTACCGCACTCAAGCCTATGTACCGTAGCACCCTATACCAAGTTACCAGTCCTTATAAGAACTTTTGTGGACCAAGCAGGTTGTGTATTAGTGTTTAGCAGACTGTACGTCAGTCCCTATACCGCTGAAGGACTGCTGCAGTATAGGGCAGCGGTCAGCAGTAGTGCACGGCAACCCTATGTATTGTGGACCGATAGCGGTCCTTACAGAACAGCAGACTGTAACGCACTCAGGCCTATGTACCGTAGCACCCTATACCAAGTTACCAGTCCTTATAAGAACTTTTGTGGACCAAGCAGGTTGTGTGTTAGTGATTAGCAGACTGTACGTCAGTCCCTATACCAATGAAGGACTGCTGCAGTATAGGGCAGCGGTCAGCAGTAGTGCACGGCAACCCTATGTATTGTGGACCGATAGCGGTCCTTACAGAACAGCAGACTGTACTGCACTCAGGCCTATGTACCGTAGCACCCTATACCAAGTTACCAGTCCTTATAAAAACTTTTGTGGACCAAGCAGGTTGTGTGTTAGTGTTTAGCAGACTGTGCGTCAGTCCCTATACCGCTGAAGGACTGCTGCAGTATAGGGCAGCGGTCAGCAGTAGTGCACGGCAACCCTATGTATTGTGGACCGATAGCGGTCCTTACAGAACAGCAGACTGTAACGCACTCAGGCCTATGTACCGTAGCACCCTATACCAAGTTACCAGTCCTTATAAGAACTTTTGTGGAACAAGCAGGTTGTGTGTTAGTGATTAGCAGACTGTACGTCAGTCCCTATACCGCTGAAGGACTGCTGCAGTATAGGTGAGCGGTCAGCAGTGGTGCACGTCAACCCTATCTATTGTGGACCGATAGCGGTCCTTACAGAACAGCAGACTGTACCGCACTCAAGCCTATGTACCGTAGCACCCTATACCAAGTTACCAGTCCTTATAAGAACTTTTGTGGACCAAGCAGGTTGTGTATTAGTGTTTAGCAGACTGTACGTCAGTCCCTATACCGCTGAAGGACTGCTGCAGTATAGGGCAGCGGTCAGCAGTAGTGCACGGCAACCCTATGTATTGTGGACCGATAGCGGTCCTTACAGAACAGCAGACTGTAACGCACTCAGGCCTATGTACCGTAGCACCCTATACCAAGTTACCAGTCCTTATAAGAACTTTTGTGGACCAAGCAGGTTGTGTGTTAGTGATTAGCAGACTGTACGTCAGTCCCTATACCAATGAAGGACTGCTGCAGTATAGGGCAGCGGTCAGCAGTAGTGCACGGCAACCCTATGTATTGTGGACCGATAGCGGTCCTTACAGAACAGCAGACTGTACTGCACTCAGGCCTATGTACCGTAGCACCCTATACCAAGTTACCAGTCCTTATAAAAACTTTTGTGGACCAAGCAGGTTGTGTGTTAGTGTTTAGCAGACTGTGCGTCAGTCCCTATACCGCTGAAGGACTGCTGCAGTATAGGGCAGCGGTCAGCAGTAGTGCACGGCAACCCTATGTATTGTGGACCGATAGCGGTCCTTACAGAACAGCAGACTGTAACGCACTCAGGCCTATGTACCGTAGCACCCTATACCAAGTTACCAGTCCTTATAAGAACTTTTGTGGACCAAGCAGGTTGTGTGTTAGTGATTAGCAGACTGTACGTCAGTCCCTATACCAATGAAGGACTGCTGCAGTATAGGGCAGCGGTCAGCAGTAGTGCACGGCAACCCTATGTATTGTGGACCGATAGCGGTCCTTACAGAACAGCAGACTGTAACGCACTCAGGCCTATGTACCGTAGCACCCTATACCAAGTTACCAGTCCTTATAAGAACTTTTGTGGACCAAGCAGGTTGTGTGTTAGTGATTAGCAGACTGTACGTCAGTCCCTATACCAATGAAGGACTGCTGCAGTATAGGGCAGCGGTCAGCAGTAGTGCACGGCAACCCTATGTATTGTGGACCGATAGCGGTCCTTACAGAACAGCAGACTGTACTGCACTCAGGCCTATGTACCGTAGCACCCTATACCAAGTTACCAGTCCTTATAAAAACTTTTGTGGACCAAGCAGGTTGTGTGTTAGTGTTTAGCAGACTGTGCGTCAGTCCCTATACCGCTGAAGGACTGCTGCAGTATAGGGCAGCGGTCAGCAGTAGTGCACGGCAACCCTATGTATTGTGGACCGATAGCGGTCCTTACAGAACAGCAGACTGTAACGCACTCAGGCCTATGTACCGTAGCACCCTATACCAAGTTACCAGTCCTTATAAGAACTTTTGTGGAACAAGCAGGTTGTGTGTTAGTGATTAGCAGACTGTACGTCAGTCCCTATACCGCTGAAGGACTGCTGCAGTATAGGTGAGCGGTCAGCAGTGGTGCACGTCAACCCTATCTATTGTGGACCGATAGCGGTCCTTACAGAACAGCAGACTGTACCGCACTCAAGCCTATGTACCGTAGCACCCTATACCAAGTTACCAGTCCTTATAAGAACTTTTGTGGACCAAGCAGGTTGTGTATTAGTGTTTAGCAGACTGTACGTCAGTCCCTATACCGCTGAAGGACTGCTGCAGTATAGGGCAGCGGTCAGCAGTAGTGCACGGCAACCCTATGTATTGTGGACCGATAGCGGTCCTTACAGAACAGCAGACTGTAACGCACTCAGGCCTATGTACCGTAGCACCCTATACCAAGTTACCAGTCCTTATAAGAACTTTTGTGGACCAAGCAGGTTGTGTGTTAGTGATTAGCAGACTGTACGTCAGTCCCTATACCAATGAAGGACTGCTGCAGTATAGGGCAGCGGTCAGCAGTAGTGCACGGCAACCCTATGTATTGTGGACCGATAGCGGTCCTTACAGAACAGCAGACTGTACTGCACTCAGGCCTATGTACCGTAGCACCCTATACCAAGTTACCAGTCCTTATAAAAACTTTTGTGGACCAAGCAGGTTGTGTGTTAGTGTTTAGCAGACTGTGCGTCAGTCCCTATACCGCTGAAGGACTGCTGCAGTATAGGGCAGCGGTCAGCAGTAGTGCACGGCAACCCTATGTATTGTGGACCGATAGCGGTCCTTACAGAACAGCAGACTGTAACGCACTCAGGCCTATGTACCGTAGCACCCTATACCAAGTTACCAGTCCTTATAAGAACTTTTGTGGACCAAGCAGGTTGTGTGTTAGTGATTAGCAGACTGTACGTCAGTCCCTATACCAATGAAGGACTGCTGCAGTATAGGGCAGCGGTCAGCAGTAGTGCACGGCAACCCTATGTATTGTGGACCGATAGCGGTCCTTACAGAACAGCAGACTGTAACGCACTCAGGCCTATGTACCGTAGCACCCTATACCAAGTTACCAGTCCTTATAAGAACTTTTGTGGACCAAGCAGGTTGTGTGTTAGTGATTAGCAGACTGTACGTCAGTCCCTATACCAATGAAGGACTGCTGCAGTATAGGGCAGCGGTCAGCAGTAGTGCACGGCAACCCTATGTATTGTGGACCGATAGCGGTCCTTACAGAACAGCAGACTGTACTGCACTCAGGCCTATGTACCGTAGCACCCTATACCAAGTTACCAGTCCTTATAAAAACTTTTGTGGACCAAGCAGGTTGTGTGTTAGTGTTTAGCAGACTGTGCGTCAGTCCCTATACCGCTGAAGGACTGCTGCAGTATAGGGCAGCGGTCAGCAGTAGTGCACGGCAACCCTATGTATTGTGGACCGATAGCGGTCCTTACAGAACAGCAGACTGTAACGCACTCAGGCCTATGTACCGTAGCACCCTATACCAAGTTACCAGTCCTTATAAGAACTTTTGTGGACCAAGCAGGTTGTGTGTTAGTGATTAGCAGACTGTACGTCAGTCCCTATACCAATGAAGGACTGCTGCAGTATAGGGCAGCGGTCAGCAGTAGTGCACGGCAACCCTATGTATTGTGGACCGATAGCGGTCCTTACAGAACAGCAGACTGTACTGCACTCAGGCCTATGTACCGTAGCACCCTATACCAAGTTACCAGTCCTTATAAGAACTTTTGTGGACCAAGCAGGTTGTGTGTTAGTGATTAGCAGACTGTACGTCAGTCCCTATACCAATGAAGGACTGCTGCAGTATAGGGCAGCGGTCAGCAGTAGTGCACGGCAACCCTATGTATTGTGGACCGATAGCGGTCCTTACAGAACAGCAGACTGTACTGCACTCAGGCCTATGTACCGTAGCACCCTATACCAAGTTACCAGTCCTTATAAGAACTTTTGTGGACCAAGCAGGTTGTGTATTAGTGTTTAGCAGACTGTGCGTCAGTCCCTATACCGCTGAAGGACTGCTGCAGTATAGGGCAGCGGTCAGCAGTAGTGCACGGCAACCCTATGTATTGTGGACCGATAGCGGTCCTTACAGAACAGCAGACTGTACCGCACCCAAGCCTATGTACCGTAGCACCCTAGACAGACCAAGTTACCAGTCCTGATAAAGAGCTTTGTGGAACAAGTGAGTTGTGAATGATTAGCAGACTGCAGCAGAAGGGCAGCAGTCAAGTATAATATTCTTTCTATATTTGGAAGAAAGAATATTATACGTGTACAAGCCTATTACCGTACCACTGATACCAGTCCTGAAAAGAACCTTTGTGGAACTAATAGTAACAGCAAGTCTTTAAAATTATCCTCACTGCCTGACACACTGCTTCCTGCCTGTCCCTATACAAATTGGCAAAAAAGAGTAGGCTGGAACGATTAGCTGGAACAGCTCTTTTGTGGACCTGATAGTAACAGCTAATGATGATGATGATGATGATGATGAAGAAAGACTAATCTGGCTGAGCTGTCCCTAAAATAGCAGCATACAGCGCTCTGTCCCTTTATCTAAACTGACAAAAGAAACTCAGGCTGCTGACCTAACACCTATACCAGTCCTGAAAAGAACTTTTGTGTACCAAATAGCTAGCGTTTTCTCTGTCCCTACTCCACACAGGATCCTTTCCCTACAGTGACAGAAGAAAGAATGTAAAATGGCCACCGGATCGGGTGTATTTATAGGTTAGGGGGAATGTCCAAGTGTCCATGAGCTGTCATGTCTCAATTGGTTGTCCTGTAACACATGATAAACGTGTCACGAAAGGTTAAAGTTCTTGTATACATTAAACACGTAAGTCCGCCGGGGCGAACGACGGAAAAAGGCGTTCGAACCCGCGGACGGCGAAAGTCGGAAATTCGCCGCGAAACGACCGCCGGGCGAACCGTTCGGCCATCACTAATCAAGATAATAGGAGAACAAAACTTTAAACAGTACCATTTGAAAGTATTCAGGCATGCCCTTGCACTACATGCTTTGGTGAATTCATTCATAAATATGAACACAAAATAGGTCGGTATAGTGTGTATGGGTTTGGCAAAGTCAGCAGATAGAGGATTGGTATCTGTTGACTTAGCGGTTGGGGGGTGCCAAATGATTTGAATTTAAGGACACAAATAACATTTGTGCACATTTTAGGGGATGTTTAGGGTAAAGTACTACAATGGAGCTGACTAAATACATTGTTAAGTGAGTAGAATTGGTGTGTATGGGCCTAGGATAGCATGCTGTGGAGGTTAGGGAAGGCAAATATGCATGAAGGACAAAAAAGTAACTTCCAGCATGCATGAGGATAAAGGGGGCATTTACAGCATATTCCAATCATAGTAATTAGGGAATGAGGAAATAAATACAATACATTAGCAAACATTAAATACATAGAATGTGATGTTAAAGGATAAACCTTCCCCTAATATAGTCCTTCTGCAGGACCTGAATGATGGCAGAACTGGTCTCTGGAATAATGATCCCCAGAGCCTGGGGGGAGATGCCTGTTGAGAACTTGAGATCCTGCAGGCTTCTCCCAGTTTCCAAGTACCGCAACGTGGCAACTAGCCTCTGCTTTGGAGTGATGGCTTGCCGCATGCAGGTATCCTGCCTCCTGATAAAAGGGGTGAGCAAAGCCAACAGATGGTGAAAAATGGGGTCCATCATCCAGAGATAATTCCTGAAATCATCAGGGCTATTCTCACGGATCTCATGAAGCAAAGGCATGTGAGAGTATTGGTCACACTGGAGTAACCAATTATTGGTCCATGAACTCCTCCTTGCTCTGTTCATGGACTGGGCTTTTGTTAACGTAAGAACCCCAACACCAAGCCCCCGCACAGCAGGAACTCTACGACGAGCATGTACCCGCAACATGGCTTCAAAACAGTTGGCTGGTCAGAACAAACGAAACTAAAGAACGAGCTGAAAATCAGAAACGAGTGGACCAGAACACAATGAAAATCAAATACGGTACTTTTACAAATAGCACACACTGACAAACAAATGCAAACTGACTACATGCACTGAAGAACAGATACAAACCCACAAGCACAAACTGAAGAGCAGCAATGATCTGAAAAGCAGAAGGCTGAAAAGCATGAATTGTCTCTCACCAAACTTCTACTAACATGAGATAAACATGAGATTAGCAGAAGGAGCCCCAAGGGTGGTGCACTGGCTATTGAACTTGCCTTTTATAGTCCCGTCATACATGGTGTACATAACTGTGTTCTTGGAGGTCGAAATTTGGTGTGTAGGCAAGAGCGCTTGACCGGAATTCCATAGGAACTCCGTCAGAAAAAAACATCAGAGTTTATTTGAACGGAAAAAAACGTTGTGTGTACGCAGCATAAGAGTATAAGAGGACTGCTGCTTCGAGATAACAAATGTAAAACTTTAAATGGTGATCGCTATACTATTTAGACTGTATGCAAAGACTGATGTGCTACACTGGCTTCTTTACAAGGGCTGTAATATTATATGCTCACATCAATAAATGATGAGAGCATACCTTTTTACCCATATGTAAATGGGGTTTTTAACAATAATGATGTAATACATTTTCTCATTGCAATCCTTTTATTATGATTTTATGGGTATTATATGTTATGTGAAAAAATGTAAAATAACTTATTTTATGCAAATTGTTGTATGTTGGTAAATTTAAAGTCTGGTCCCCCTTTTTTTTTGGATGTTTTTAAAATCAGAAAACAGTAGGACAAGCAGACTTGTCAATAAGGACACCGAGTGGTGTTGCTAGAACCTGACAGAGAACCCCCTGCAATGCCTTTGTATCTCATTCAGGACATAGGAATACAAGTCAGTGAAGTAGCCAAACCCAAGAACATTTTAGAGCCAGCTCACCCAAGAGTCCCACAAAGGAAATGGCAAGCAAAATGCACTAGGGTGGACATAGGGTCCAGTCCACAACTACAAGTGTTCTTAAAGGACAATGACGGCTCATGGCCCTGCTAGGGAAAGGAGCAGTGGTAACCGGCCCCAACTTGCTCTGTTACTCATAAAGTTGCTGTGGGAAGATAGATTACTGAGCATCGACATTATCTAAGGATACAGATTTTCCCTGTAGGAGGAGAGAGAACAATACCTATGCAGGTAATAACTCCCTGTTAATTCCAATTGGGATCTGAGGGGAAAGTTCAACTTCCTATCAGTGAAGTTCACACAGGTAATAAAACGTTTGACTTTTCTAGTAGTATCTCTGTTAATGTGGATTACTGAAGTATTAACATTGGGCATGGACCATCTATTAGTTAAGCCCTTCTCAAAAAGAAAATTCTTTAGCACAGCCTCAGGTGGAGCTTATGATATTTAAGGGTGTTTCCAGTCTCCATAGAGGAAGCCCTCAAATAGTTGGTGTAGCAGAAAGGTATTTGAACTGCAAGAACTCTAAAAGACCTGAGATCTAGAAAAGCAGCCTGATCCTCCCAATGAAGGAGAACACAGCGATCCAAAAACAGCATCACCCCACTGTTGGGAATTTTATTCAGAAATGACAACAGAGGCAACAGACTTGGTTGGGCTCACAGTCAATCAAGGGTATAAGACTCACTCAGGGAAGGAGCTTAGAACCCCTATGAACCAAATAATCAATTAGCCAGGCAAAAACATCTAGAAAGGGCATAGTGGTCTTGGGGAAGGCCCCAGCCTTCCAAGGGAGCTGAACTAGACTCTGCAGATGACAATAATGATAAGGTTCACAGAATACAGTCATAAGTTCCATCTGGGAATATTCCCCAGAATGATTAGGAGAGTGTGGGTGGACTAGGGATAATGTGAGGCAAGCTGTCAAATACTTACAAACCCAGGTAGTTAGTGCTGATGAGGGTTTCATGGGGCTGGAGTAGACTGAGTCACTGCAGGCAGGCAGTGGACCAGAACTGGAGATTCGCTTGGTGTTTCTGGAGTAGAACAAGCAGCAGAATGGTGTTTCCACTAGGCTGAATGGAGAAAGAGAACAGTAAGCATGCATGCACAGCACTCCACCTAGAGGATAACATCAGTGCTTAATCCCTCATTCATGACTGTCATCGTGGTAAAATGACAGTGGCAAGAATTTTTAAATTACACTCAATAATATTGGTGTACTGAGTATCTTTATTGAAGAAAAAACTAAATTAAAAAATTATAAAAAGGGGAGGGTAAGTATAATTAGATTTTTTCTCAAGAGAGGGAAAGGCATCCAACCTCTTAGCACTAGAAAAAACTGAGGCATGTTAGTTCACTGCAGGGTTATATGAAGGCTGGACTTAATGTTTTTTTTTTCTATTTTTCAGTGTGCAAACTTCCTGTAAGCAACAGCATATAACCCATATAATTCAGAATTCCTGAAATACTGTGTGCATCAATAAATGATAACGAAAAATGTTTGTATTTCTATAATCACGTTTTACTAAAGTGGACTTTTCAGCTCAAATCTTGTGGAAAGACACAATGGACTGGAGTATCTCTTTGCAACATTTGATCTGTTCTCAATTTTCCAGCAACCTCCCAAGGAGGAGATGCACAAGACAGGGGAAGGTATGTAAAAATTCTAACTTTTTCTTTACAGATACATTTTGTACATACTGACACTGTGTGTTTAGGGGAATTTTGCTGGAAGAGGGGGACTGGACATTATAAGCAAGCTCTGAATTGTTTGACACAATAAAGAAGTAGGTAATTAAAAAAAAAATGTAAAGACTTTATTTGAAGAAAAGAGAAAATATTTTAGAGGCTTGAAAATTGGTTCCTAGGATGATAGGTTAATTTAAATATGTTTGGTTCCAGACTTTAATATGACTCTCACTCCTGCCCTGGACCGTATGGGTGCACCAGACCCTCCCTCTGACTCGCCAGCCCACACTAGGCTATACCGCATGCTGACTGACTTTGCTATTGTTGACACTTGGCGCCACAGACACCCACACGCTAAAGCCTTCTCATGCTTCTCGGCCAGTCACAACACTATGTCGCGTATAGATTTTATTTTAATTTCAAGGTCCCTAACACCGAAACTAGGGGATGTGGGCTTTGCTCCGAGAATACTTTTGGATCACACTCCATACTGGATTGCGCTCCAGCTCCTGAGCGTCTCACCTGCTCCTCCTTGGCGGCTCAACCCGTTTTGGCTGACGGCCCTGAGGGACCAGGAAGACATCCCCACTGAACTACAATATTACTTCACGGCTAACGGGCACTCAGCTGCTTATGACACGGTCTGGGAGATGTTTAAACTGCATGCCCGTTCCCTCCTTTCCACGCGCATCAATAGAGTCAAAAGGTCATCTAAACTTATTCTGCAACAGGCTGCGGAACATCTACAGGTGCTGGAGGAGGCGTTCCATCGGGACCCTTCGCCCAGCACAGCCAATAATCTTAGGATACAGACGCGACAGGTTTCCCAGTTGCACATTGAGAAAGCTAAGCAGCGCATCTTCTTTTGTAGACAGAGGGTGTTTGAGTACGGTGAGCGATCAGGCAAACTACTTGCATACCTGGCCCATCTGGATGCGCATCCCCCTGTGGTAGTGTCGTTGTTAGATCCGCGGGGGAGCGATATCACCGATCCGCAACTAGTGGCGGAGGAATTTGGGAAGTTCTACCGTGCACTTTACACCTCCCGGGTCACCCACTCTCCCCAAGACACCAGGGGCTACCTGGCGGGAGTTGCATTTCCCAGACTGGCTGATGAACAGCTTGAACTGTTAGAAGCCCCTATTACTATAGAAGATATCTCTGTGGCTATCTCCTGCCTGGCAGCGTCCAAGGCCCCAGGATTAGATGGCTTACCACTTGAATTCTACACCACTTACTCTGAAATCCTTATCCCTAAACTTTATGACTTATACAAATTTATGTTTGATACAGGTACCCTACCCCCCTCTATGAGAGAGGCCCAAATTGTAGTAATCCCCAAGCCTGGCAAGGACCCTAAATTCCCAGAATCGTATAGACCTATCTCCCTGCTCCAAGTTGATATTAAGATATTAGCTAAGATCCTAGCCTCCCGCCTCAACCAAGTCATTCTGTCCCTAGTCCACCCAGATCAGACAGGCTTTATGCCAGGGAAAAATACAGCAATGAACATTCGTCGTCTATTTATGAATATTCAGGGATCCCACGATGACATCGGGTCGAGGGTCGTGGTGGCTCTGGATGCCGCTAAGGCCTTCGACTCTGTGGAGTGGAACTACTTATGGGAGTGCCTTTCGAGATTTGGATTTGGCCCCAATTTTATTCGTTGGGTTCAACTCCTATACCAATCCCCCAAGGCCAGGGTGTTTGTGAATGGTTGGTTATCGAAACAATTTCCCCTTGAGAGGGGGACCCGACAGGGCTGTCCTCTTTCCCCTATGCTGTATGCACTGGCGGTGGAGCCGTTGGCCATCATGATTCGGGCAGATGCTAATATCCGTGGCCTTAAGATTGGTAACCTGGAAGAGAAGATCGGGCTGTATGCCGATGATACCCTCCTGTACCTGGCAGACTCGGGTCCTTCCCTGTGCGCTGCCCTTCATTCTATAGAATGTATCGGTGGCCATTCGGGTTTGCGTATTAACTGGTCCAAATCTCAGATCCTTCCCATTGACCATTTCCCCCCTCCGTTCACGTCTCCACCTCTGAGTCTCCCAAGGGTCTCCTCGAAGTACCTCGGGGTGCAGGTGACCAGATCACTCACAGACTACACACTTCTTAACATTGAACCCCTATGTACCCTGATCAAGACTAAGAGACAGAATTGGGCCAGACTACCACTGGGGGTTATGGGATGCATTAATTTGGTTAAAATTATACTTTTACCAAAGATACTCTATCTTGTGTGGCATGCCCCCTAGGGATGAGCCGAACACCCCCGGTTCGGTTCGCACCAGAACTTGCGAACGGCCCCCACGTTCGTTACGAACGTTAGAACCCCATTGAAGTCTATGGGACTCGAACGTTCGAAATGGAAAGTGCTAATTTTAACGGCTAATATGCAAGATACTGTCCTAAAAAGGGTTTGGGGACCTGACTCCTGCCTCAGGGGACATGGGTCAATGCAAAAAAAAGTTTTAAAAACGGCCGTTTTGGCGGGAGCACTGATTTTAATGATGATTAAAGTGAAAAAAAAAGTGAAATATTCCTTTAAATATGGTGCCTGGGGGGTGTCTGTAGTATGCCTGTGAAGTGCCACGTGTTTCCCGTGTTTAGAACAGTCCCTGCACCAAATGACATTAAACGGAAATAACACCATTTAAAACTGCTTGCGGTTTTAATGTTATATCTGGTTCCTGCAATATGGTTGAAAATCATTGAGAAAAATGGCATGGGTAGCCCTCCCTGCCCATTACCAGCCTATTTGGGTCTTGTACGCATATTAAGGGGAACCCTGTACCCATATTAAAAAAAGGAAATGCGTGTGGCCCCCAGGCCCTATATACTCAGAACAGCAGTATACAGGCGGTGCAAACAAGACAGGGACTGTGTAGGTTTGTTGTGTTAAGTTGAATCTGTTTGTAATTTTCAACTGGTACATTTTTAAAGTGTAGCTCCAGTCAAAAAAACTATTTTTAAGCTTTTTGGAAAACATAGAGAAGGGTTATCACCCCTGTATAATTTTTTTTGCCATCCGTCTTTTTTCATTTCACTTGCTGCTGTCTCCTTGCGTTTGCAAGTAGGAGATGTTTGTAAGTTGGATGTTTGAAAGTAGGGGCCTGCCCTATATTATAGCGGTATGTACTGGGTACAGAGCACGCAGACAGCACGCACTATCTCCTAACACTACTGACTGCAAGCTCTATTATTAACCACTTGACCACTGGGCACTTAAACACCCTTAATAACCAGACCAATTTTCAGCTTTTGGTGCTCTCACATTTTGAATGACAATTACTCAGTCATGCAACACTGGACCTATATGAAATGTTTGTCCTTTTTTTCACACAAATAGAGCTTTCTTTTGGTGGTATTTAATCACCTCTCTGTTTTTTATTTTGTGTGCTATAAAAGAAAAAAGACCGAAAATTCTGCGAAAAAATGAATTTTTCTTTGTTTCTGTTATAAAATGTAGCAGATTAGTAATTTTTTCTTCATAAATTTTTTTTTACTGGTTACATGTTTTGAGTTGCAGAGGAGGTCTAGGACTAGAATTATTGCTCTTGCTCTAACGTTCTCGGCGATACCTCACATGTGTGGTTTGAACACCGTTTTCATATGTGGGCGGGGCTTACGCATGCGTTCGCTTCTGCATGCGAGCACATGGGGACATGGGCGCTTTAATTTTTTTATTTTTTTATTGTTCATTTTACTTTATTTATTTTAGTTTGACATTTTTTTCCCCAAAAATATATTTTTGATCACTTTTATTCCTATTACAAGGAATGTAAACATCCCTTGTAATAGGAATATGGGGTGACAGGTCCTCTTTACAGTGAAATCTGGGGGTCAATATGACCCCACATCTCACCTCTAGGCTGGGAAGCCTGAAATAAAAAATAAAAAAAAGATTCTGGCTTTGATCGTACTGGCGAGTTGGTAGAAGCACCGGAGGGCGGTGAGGGGTGGGGGGCGTCTATGGCTGGGTATGGCAATTTATGGCAGGGTATTGCAGAGTATTGGCGGGGTATTGGCGGGGTACTACAGAGTAATAGCAGGGTACTGCAGAGTATTGGGGAGTACTACAGAGTAATGGCAGGGTACTGCAGAGTATTGGGGGGTACTCCAGAGTAATGGCAGGGTACTGCAGAGTAATGGCAGGGTACTGCACTGCAGAGTAATGGCGGGGTACTGCAGAGTAATGGCGGGTACTGCAGAGTATTGGGGGGTACTGCAGAGTAATGGCAGGGTACTGCAGAGTAATGGGGGTTACTGCAGAGTAATGGGGGGTACTGCAGAGTAATGGCAGGGTACTGCAGAGTAATGGCAGGGTACTGCAGAGTAATGGGGGTTACTGCAGAGTAATGGGGGGTACTGCAGAGTAATGGCAGGGTACTGCAGAGTAATGGCAGGGTACTGCAGAGTAATGGGGGTTACTGCAGAGTAATGGGGGGTACTGCAGAGTAATGGCAGGGTACTGCAGAGTAATGGCAGGGTACTGCAGAGTAATGGGGGGTACTGCAGAGTAATGGCAGGGTACTGCAGAGTATGCACTGGTATTGCAGAGTATTGGCAGGGAATTGAGGGGTTAAATTCGGTGAGCAGCGATGTGGGCACTGCAGATGCAGCCCACATCGCTGCTGACACCGATCTCTTTCCCCTCCGCTGTACCGATCGGTACAGAGAGGGGAGGGAGGAACCGGCGTCATAACATGACGCCGGTTTGTTTACAAGTGATCACTCCGTCATTTGATGGAGCTATCACGTGGTAAACGGCCGCGACGAGCGGCCGTTTACCGTGATCCGTGATGCGCCGGGTCCTGTGGACCCCGCGGTCACGGATGCTCTCGAGTGCACGCCCCGGGGGGCGCGCGAGAGCAGAATTCTGGGAGGCCGTTAATTAACGGCCTCTCAGAGTTAAGGGCTTCAGGGCGGTTGTTAAGTGGTTAAAGATAGATCACTAGCTAGCTATATAGGTGAGGTGAATATAGTGTAGTGGTGTATACTGCGGTCAGGGCACAGACAATAACCACTACACAACAGCAAGATAGGAAATCAGCCAAAAACGATCGGTGTGTACTGTGTTGAAGGTACACAGAACACCCACTGCTTCAGATGCCAACACACTACACGAGGCCGCCTCAAAGGCGGCCTTATATAGTGTGGGGCGTGCACTACACAGCCTGAGCTATGATTGGCCACAGGCAGGATGCCTGTGGCCAATTATGGCTCTCCTCGGTGCTGGCGCTGCGATTGGCCAAGCATGCGGTGTCACAGTGCATGCTTGGCCAATCATGAGCCAGCAATGCACTGCGCCATCGCAGTGCATTGTGGTCCATGCGCGCCATACGAATTTTGACGCGAACGGACCAAGAGTTTGGTTTTCGCCGAACGGACGAACAGCCAATGTTCGAGTCGAACGTACGTTCGACTCGAACACGAAGCTCATCCCTAATGCCCCCCTATATATACCACAAAAATTTTTCAAAACGATTGAGTCTATTCTTAACTCATTTATATGGGGGCACAGCAGACATAAATTATCCTGGAAGCTCCTGAAAAACCCGGCGACGCTGGGAGGAGCTGCTCTTCCAGACTTTCAGGAGTACTATCTTGCCTCACAATTATCCCATTTTTATTATTTTGATAAAAGCAAACTACTACGATATCAGGCACTAATCTGTGGGCATCCTGACAATCCAGCCCACACCCCCCTTCAGGCAGTCCTCAGGGCCCCCTTGACGGGTTGCTCCCCCCGTCATAATGCAGACATGCTGACACATCACCGGAGGGTGTGGGGGGTGGCACTGAAAAAACGTGGGATCCCACGGGTCCACTCCCACACGCCTCTCTGATTCAACATGCACCTACCTGAACTGCTGTCCATTCCAGATCCTGTGGTGTGGATACGCCACGGGATCTTATATATTTATCAGGTCATGACTAATATGGGAATAAAAACGTTTCAAATGCTCAAGGACGAATTTTCCCTCCCTAACTGTGTCCTTTTTAGATACCTGCAGCTCCGCCATGCCCTACAAATCCAATTTATTAGCTCTAACCCATCCTTGGCAGTCCCCTCTATAGTAGATACAGTTACGGGTACTGAGCCAGCTAAATTAATCTCCACCTTGTACTCCGCTATCCGTCTCCCTGGTGTCATGGCCTTGGCCTATGCTGCTAAGACCAGATGGGAGGTGGACGTTGGGCTTATTGAGGATGAGGATTGGGATGACATTCTGTCAGATCGCCTCACGCAGCTGTATATTATACACAGGACATATCTAACTCCCCAGAATATAGCACGTTTTAAGCCCATGTACAATCCGGGATGCCGTCAATGTGGTCATACCCCGGGCTCCCTTTATCACCTTCTATGGACCTGTCCCACTATTCAAGCATACTGGATACAAGTGATACGATTCCTGCATGACCAGATGGGTTAACCTGCTACCCTAGACCCCAAAATGTGCCTGCTCGGTCTGATGCCTAGCTTAGAAGCTGATAAATCTCTTCGCACCTTTTTGCATGAGACCCTATTCCTGGCAAGGAAAGCGGTGGCTAGAAGGTGGATGCAGGCCCTGCCCCCCACAATCCAGTGTTGGAAAAAAGAGGTAAATGATACTCTTCCATATAAGAAGCTGATTTATGTGCATAGGGGGTGTTCACCTAAATACGAAAAGGTCTGGGGTAGATGGTTGGCAGATGGTGAAACGTGTACTTGATATACTCACCCTTCATCTTCTCCTTTCCCTCCCCCTTTTTTTTTTTTTTCTCCTCTCCCCTCCCTCTCTCCCCCTTTCCTTTGTCTCTTTTTATACATATATATGTACTATGTGATGGCTCTACCTCTTGTGGGTAGTTTGTTTTATGCTACACGGTTACTGTAATGTATCTATATATGTGCTATCGTTTTGGCCATGTTCGCCTCCGTCAATTTATGTACCAAGCATTCGTACCTCAATAAAGTTGGCTTTTTCAATAAAAAAAAAAAAATATGTTTGGTTCCTCTATAATCATTTTAGCAGCTATTGATGGGGCACAATTTATCGCACTGAAAAAAACAATGGGGCATTATTTTTTCCCACTGACGTCAGGACCTTTTCTACGCCTAATGGACACAGTCCTGCCCCCTAAAGTCTGAAGAACAGTAAACTGGCCCTTTGTTTATAAAGTTTGGAGACATTTTGGAGTATCCCATACCACTCCAACCCAGTGGTGGCTGGTACTTCATCGGTCTGGGGGATGGACCTGCCCATGGACCCCCCGTTGCTCCAACACACACCGCGCACCATACCCACAACCCGCCACGGTCGCTGGCTTACTCACTCTGTGCTGCCACCGGACTGACATGTGGAGAGAGCGGCTGTGGCTTCCCCCCTCAGTCCCCTCCTTGTTGCAGCCTCCGTGTCCCCCTCCTTCAGTCAGGCTTCCCCTGCGTCTCCTCAGCATCACGGCGGCTCTACAACCCTCCTCCTTCTTTCTCCTTCTAGGTCAATAGAATGGCTTCTCCTTTTGGCCAATCTGGAAACAGTTCTCAGGAGAATCAGTGTGACAATAAAGAATATTCATTCGCTATTGTCACACAACTGGGTGGGCTCAGGACACAGTGCTCTGCGCCCGAGACCACATTTTTTTAAAGCCTATTAGAGCCTCTGGCTCTAAACACGTGCTTAAAAAAAACACCTCATTGGAATTCATGCATCTGGTGCCCCACATGTAGATTAGCCCCTGTGTCCCTAATGGAAATGTTGCCACTGCTCCAACCACAATCCTGTTGGGGTTGGAGCACTACACATATAGTACATAGCATACAACCATGTGTCTGTCCATGAAAGTTATCTTCAATTGAAAGAAACCTTAAAACTGCAGGTTGTATAATTTTTATTTTCTGCTTAATAGAAAATTATATTTAAATATATTTAATGCATTTGCAAATTGAATATGCTTCTCTTTTGCTTTCCTTTGTACTGCATTTGTTGCATGAAGCAATAATGTCACTCATAAATAAATGTCTGTTTTATGCGCTTCCATAAATAAGCATCTGTAGTCCATGCTCTCACTCATTGGACTTTGACAGTTTTCTTGAGCAATGTCAAGTGAAGCTGGATTACTAGTGCTATGTGTGAATTATTGATTGAGGTCATATTGCTTGATGATAGCTGCACTATGACTAATACCAGAAGAAAAATATTTCATTCTCACTTTACAAACAAAAATAGATTAGATATATTTCCAGAATGTCAGGCAAGAAAGTCACAGCAATAAAAAAAAAATTGTATTATTGTATTAAAAAAAACAAATTTAAATGTTTCAGAGATATTCATTGACACATTTATTTTAATACTACTGAAGGTGACCCCCTTATGCGTTATCGCTGCTTTTAAAAAATACTCACTTACCATTAGAATTACTAAAAGTGAACCTTGAACTACATTTTCTTTTACATTTTCATATTTATTTTCCAACTGTATATCCTATACCTGCTACCATCACTTGATACTGCAAACAGAGCAGCAATTCTATTGTGAAAGTGCACTTTACAGTCACATTCCAGTAATATAAAAAATTGGCAGCATGGGGTAGGATGGCAGGATGTATGTAAAGAGAAAATTTTAAATTGGTCTTTTAACTCCTGGGTATATTTAGACACAATTGCCAAGAGTGATGTACACTTGCCTACACAATGTTTGTATAAATATATTTAAAATGTCCATATGACAACCAACATGGGAATATATCCAATTGGCTAAAATAATTATTTCTTGTACATATTCTTGTTGTTGGTCCAGTTGATTCTATTCTAAACTTATACTTGTTAACCCAGTCATTGTCCAGTGCCTGTTTTTATCACCTGCATTTCTGGTTTTGTTTCCCAAGTCAGCTGGCATCTGGTTTCATACAGCTCTCAGTTGTTCTAGTCCTTTCTTATCCCAATCTTTCTAAACTTGCTTTCCCGATAGAATTATTTTTCTCTGTTATGACCTAGTAAATGCTAGTACTACCTAGAGTATTCTGCATTTGCTGAGATGCTGCATTTGGGAAGGATGTGGAACAAGTGAACAAGTTGAAGTCTATGGAGGAGTAAAAAGGACCTTATAACACCATACCTATAAGACCGTCCTAGCATTAAAAGTCATTATAGGTTAATACAGTGAGTGTGTTGATTGCCTGAAATGTTTACAATTAGAATGGAATTGTACAAGCCGTTAGTTTGGAAGGGAATCAGTCGTGTTGGTGAAAGTTCTTTGCTTTAAATATTGCTACTCCATAAAGAAAAAAAAAAAGACTGCTATTTATAAAGGGCAGGAGAGAAGTTCTGGAGTGACATTAAAGAAGTGCCACTTTCAAAGTTGTTACAAAATGTACACATTAATCTGATCCAAGCAGCTGACACTGTAGACGTATAGATAACGTGATTAGAAAGGATTTTTTTTAAATAACACATGTTATACTTACCTGCTCTGTGCCGGTACCCGACACTCCTGGCTCCTTCTCTTCTCTGTGTGCCAGGATAGAAAGCCACTTCCTATCCTGACACATCTGCTTGCTTGCTGCCTGCATCCAAAGACATAGACAGAGTGGCCCAGCCCCGCCCTCTTTTTTCATCACAGTATTTGATTTACAGCAGCAGGAGCAAAGCCTTCTGCTGTCTCAGCAAAGCTTGGGACAGAAGATAGAGCCGCTCCAGATGGGCACAGTACTGGATCAAGTGAGTAAGTATTCGCGGGGGGGGGGGGGGCAATACTGATACCTAAACATTTTAACATTTTGAGGTAAAAATCATTTAGTCTTTAGAATCATTTTCATTTCATTTTCAGTTGCAGTCAGACAATTAAGCATTAAAATGCGTACACAGTTTTTTTGATCAGTAACCTGGCAACCTGGAGAACATAGAACTAGAACTCTTTGCTGCCTCTGATACTGATGAAGATAGTTTTTGTTATTATATATGATATGTATAAATATGAAGTGATATTATAAATAATATTCTCAAACAGTGATTTACAATCCAGATATTTACATCTGTCCTTCTCCTGAAGAAGTGGGCCATTCGCCTGGGAAAAATGTTGAGAAGTTTCTCCAATGACCACTTTGATAAGATACAAGGGTATCACATTTTGATTATGTTCAGCTGTATGCAAACTAGATTTTATGGTTAGGAAAATATATGCCAGAGGATGTATGTATGTTACTCAACATCAAACATACTATACATACATGTTTATAAATCTTTTTTAATGATATAATAAAGATAAACAGATTTTAACAGTTTTTTGATGTTATTAGTAAGCTTTTTTTTCCCTAAAAAGTCCCAAAAAGTTTGTTAAATGTTTGGTTCTAATAAAATGAATATAATGAACAAGAAGAACAGGATATAACATGGTGAATGTTAAAGACAGAGAAGGTTCTTACCTATGAGAACAATCTCTATATTTAAAATAAAGAAAACCTTTTAATAATGAATTAACTTTAAAATGGCCCCGGTTCTGCAAATTAGTTCCCTGCCTAATACATTTAGTATTCCTTGATTTATTTATTTTTATTATTTTTAAACAAATGCACAAAATCTTGCTGGTATGGAGGTATCATCATTTTTACAGAAAATAAATAATATTAAAATGTTCAAATATAGTCTTTGAAGAAATTACACTAACAACATAGAATCTTTAATTTCCTCTAATTTGTGTACTAAATAACCTAATACTCAAAATTCAATCACAAGATAATGAGGCTCGTAATTATTTTAACTGCAAAAGGCTTACATCAATCCTCTAGCAAAATGATAGGGCTTCAAAGGACCATTAATGCACAAGTGAGGCAGGATAAAATGACTCAGAAATGTAACTAAGTATCGGAATGAGATGTACAAAATATACTAAAAGGTAAGATTATACACATTGTACATAGGATTCTTAAACTATGATTACATTTCTTCTACATTAGAAAAAAAAAACTATCAATACCGATAGCATACTTACAGTACAATCCTCATATGCTATGTCAAATTTAAGTACTAGGATATGTCAAATTTAATTATTTTTGGGGTCATTTGGAAGTTTGTTGTTCAGTTTATACAAACCTGAATTTTCTTTTCTTTTCAGTTCTTTTGAAAGTCTACCTCTCAAACCTATGATGTACAGGTATTACTGTTTGGGTTTGATGGTCTGTTATCTTTCATAAAGAGCCTTGGAGAGTAGGTAGTAGATCAAAAAAGTGGTCAAACTAAGTTAGATCAGGCCAGTGGTCCATTTACTGTCCTCTTTAAAGTACTATAAAAGGTGTATAATACATTGGCATCTTTGCAGAAACAATGCTCTAGAGGGAGACAGACATTAAGACTAGATGCCCACTGTTCCATGTTCACTGCGCGCACATGGTAACACACTTATGTAGGTGTGTATCTGGGTCCATAGAGTTTGTCTGTCATGCCAAACTGCAATGCATAGATGTGAATCACCTACATATCAAAGAATGGGATTTCTACTTGATGTGCATTTCCATGTAAAAAAATCCAAGAGTTTTTGTTGCATCAAAATAGACTATAGAATAGAATTACTGGCACTGCAAGCGCCATGTGCAGTTTTTGTACACTCCAGGAACACATGCAGGGATAAAGGAAGTAGACTTCTATTTCTTAAGGCCGATGAAGTTTGGTTGGTGGGTTTCTGAAAGTCTCTCAACTTGTGGTCTTGTATCTGGCTTGGCAGCCACAGCCAAGACAAGCCTTGTGATGTTCTGAGTAGTGATGCTGGAGTCAGCAAGGGAAGACTCCATGTAAAACTGAAAGGCAAAAAACATTTGAACCTGGTGGTCAGAAGACTGGAACTCCTAAAAGCGTGCTTAAAGTGGGCTTGAAAATGGGGGAAGTCAAGGATATGGTTATCACCAATATGACCACCCAAGCAATTATAATCTCCATGAGCAGGAGAGCAGGAGAGAAGAGACACGGGAGATTACCATCAACCCTAATACCAACATAGAGGTGATCAAGGGTACTATAATCAGTATCAGTATAGATCAAGCCTCATACCCACACAAAATCGATATGAATCGCTAAGAGAGTATAATGACCAGTCACACTCTTTTTTGGATCAGCGCAGAAGCACCTCCTCGGCATGATAGATTAGCAAACACAAGAAGTCCAAACATAAGAGGGGATGTCGAGGAAGATTGAAGATCCAAAAGAAAAAGAGAACAATAGGGGAAGGCATATATAACCTAAGAATTGACAAGAACAGAACTTCTAACACTGGACAAAGGATTGAAATATGCACCAAAAAGGAATTTGAATACGTTTTCTCTATATGTTGATCCAAAAATATACGAGAAAACTTAATATAAAAAAGTATATGCTATCCTTCGGTCAGTAGAGGGAATGTTATTACACCAGGTAATACATAGTCATTTAAGTAATAAATCTTTATTCAACCCACCATAATAATGACCACATAGAAGTCTTTAACAAAATGGTGATACAAGATTTAGATAAGCTAAAAATCAAAAAGATGAAGGACCCACAAGACATTCGAAAAGGAATCAAAGGCCGCGTACACACGGGCGGATTGTCTGCCCAACTTAGTCCGCTGAACCGTGTTTCAGCGGACAATCCACTCGTGTGTGGGCTTCAGCGGACTTTTTCAGCGGACAGTCTGACGGACAAAGTCTTTCGGAATTTCCGTAATTTTGTCCGTCCAAACTTGGTTTTGTCCGTCCAAACTTGGTTTCAGTGGACAGTCCGCTCGTGTGTAGGCAAGTTGGATGGACTAAGTATGGCGCATGCTCAGAAAGGATTTACACGGCCGAAGGTTGCATTGCAGTGTATTGGACGTTGTTTTTCTAGTCCCGTCGTATGTGCTGTACACGTCATCGCGCAAGCTTTCAGCGGACTATCTGTTCATCGTGTGTGGTCAAGTCCGTTCATTCAAATGTTGAACGGACTGTCTGTCGGATTGTCTGACGAACTTAGTTGGGCAGACAATCTGCCCGTGTGTACGCGGCCAAAGAATTCAAGAATAACAAGCAAGTGGTAGTGCGACCGGAAGACAAAGGGGGGAGCTATTGTGGTGCTATCCAAAGAGTACTACAATAACGAATTGCAGGGGCAATTGAATGATGTAAACACTTATATAAAATTAAGAGGTAGTCCAACAAGAGAATACAAATGTCAATTATAGGATCTAATACAAAAAGAAGCTTTGAAGAATATTTTAATGAAAAAAGAGAAATATTGGGGGCGTGGCCAGGGACGGCTCGGAGATGGGCGCTTAACCAAAGAGCTCCTGCTACCCAAGGTCCAGAATAGCATTCCCGGAGGCTCTAACAGCGGCATGACTAGCAGCGCAAACGGCGGTAACTCCGCATCAAGGTCCCGGTCACCAATAGAACTGAGAAGTCAGCCCGGCGGCACTATGCCAGAGCTATTTTGCTCACAACACCAGAGAGACAATATGGCCGCTCCCACCAGGAGATCTCGCTCCCCAAGCAGGAGCATGCGCTCAACGCAGGAAGGAGCCGCTGACACAGGAGATGGTGAGACATGCTCCCCCAACCTGCACGACATGCAGATGATCGCCGCTGACATAAAGAATACTCTGTCATCGGCAATCGCAGACCTGATGAGGGATATCCACACGATAAACATCAGAGTGGAGGAGGTGGAACTAACAACCGCCCGCCATGATGTCTCCCTATGTCAAGTGCAGGAGGTCACTGAGTCGCACACCACACACCTCAGAGACCTACAAAGGCACTTGGAGGACTTAGACAATCGTGACAGATGCCACAATCTAAGAGTGAGGGGACTGCCTGAGAGTGTGGAACGCAGCAGACTCACACAAACGATGGTGGCCCTGTTCAATGATATACTAGAAAGACCCCAGGATATACCAAATGAGATCGAAAGACTACACAGAGCTTTGAGACCTCGAGGGAGAGAAACAGACCCCCCTCGAGATGTAGTCTGCTGCCTAGTGAGCTTCCCCCTGAAGGAAGAGACTATACAAAAAGCTTGCTTGCTAACGGAAACCTGCGTTACATCAGAGGGGGCGGGGTCACCCACACGTCACTGGGGAACCCCTGGCTTCCCTCTCCAGCGTCAGAGGGGCGGGGTCAGGAGACGGGTGGCCCCGCCCCTCCTAATATAAGAAACGTCAGCCCTGGGATCTCTGCAGTGTCTCCGCAGTGGAGACAGAAGACGGATGTATGGACAGCGCTGGACTGAGAGATCCCCCTCGCTGGATATGATCATCCATCGCTGGACCCCGGAGATTCGTCACTGGATAGCAAGAGTGGATTAGCACCGCTGGAATCTTTTTTTTTTTTTTTTTTAATAAAGGAATTTTTCAAAAGTGTGTTTGTCTTATTTAACAATTTTTACACTTTCTTTGTGAAATGGTAGGGGTACTACCCCTACCCCGGGATCTGGGGGTCCCCTTGTTAAAGGGGGCTTCCAGATTCTGATAAGCCCCCCGCCTGCAGACCCTCACAACCACTGGCCAGGGTTGTGAGGATGAGGCCCTTGTCCTCATCAACATGGGGACAAGGTGCTTTGAGGGGTCACAGACCCCCAAAGCATCCTCCCAATGTTGAAGGTATGTGGCCTGGTACGGTTCAGGAGGGAGGGGGGCGCTCTCTCGTCCCCCCCTCTTTTCCTGCGACCTGTCAGGTTGCGTGCTCGGATAAAGGGTCTGATATGGATTTTTAGGGGGACCCCACGTCAATTTTTTTTTTTAATTTGATGCGGGGTTCCCCTTAATATCCATATCAGACCTGAAGGGTCTGGTATGGATATTTAGGGGGACCCCCACGTCAATTTTTTTTTTTATTTGACACGGGGTTCCCCTTAATATCCATGTCAGACCTGAAGGGCCTGGTAATTGAATTTAGGGGAACCCCCACGCTTTTTTTTTTTTTTTTATCAATGAATGAATGAATTGTCGGCTAATACAGAGAACACTCATTGAGTGTTCTCTGTATTACGGGACCCGACATTATAGCCGCAAGTGATTATAAAAGACTTTTTTTCCTGCACAAATGACACTTTGTGCAGGGACAGTTCTAAGCATGGGAAACCTGCGCCCCTTCACAGGCATACTATAGATACCCCCCAGCTACGAAATTTAAAGGAATATTACACTTTTATTGTTTCACTTTAATCATTATTAAAATCCCTGCTCCTGAAAAAACGGCCGTTTTTAAAACTTTTTTTTGCATTGATCCATGTCCCCTGGGGCAGGACCCGGGTCCCCAAACACTTTTTAGGACAGTAACTTGCTTATTACCCTTTAAAATTAGCACTTTAGATTGTGAACGTTCGAGTCACATAGACTTTAATAGGGTTCTAAAGTTCACACGAAGTTTAGGTCTGTTCGCAGGTTCTGGTGCGAACCGAACAGGGGGGTGTTCGGCTCATCCCTACCCAGCAATACTAAATCTCCATAACTTGTCCCCTAACCAACCTACCTAATTGTGAAGAGATAAGGAAAGCAAGTCCTCCCACCTCCAAGACTCAAGACTCTACCTACCAGGAGGAACTCTGAAAGAGACCCGACATGGAGCTACTTACTTTTACCCATGGACAGACTACCCATCTCCCTATAACCCCCCTCTCTTCCGCCCCACCCTACCACTAACCACCACTCTGCCCCAAACCACACCCTTACCCGTGCCCTCTCCCGCTATAGTGAAGTGGGGTATCATAGCCGCCTGCAGCAATCTCATGGTCAGTATGGCAGTAGATCCCAGATAAAAGATCAACCAAAGACCCTGTTCCACAGATTGATCTGGTTTATTTTGTTTGTGTTTATTCCTCAGCAAGGTTAATTCAGATTCAGTTTTCTTACATGTCATACCTGTCTTGTTTGAAATACCCACTTCAAAATGTATGGTAATGCTGGAGGGTCTGGAGGATGGAAGCTTGCAGGACAAATCGACTCCCCCAAGATCACTTGTAAGAGCAAACATGATCATCGAAGACAGGTCGGAAGGCCTTAGTATCCCAACCAACGGGTACACACACAGGTTTTCTATGGGGGCTGAGATACCTGCAAGGTCATCCAAAGGAACTCCTCTCGAACCTAAGGTTAGTATTGTCTAGTCACAAATGTTTTAGACCTGGTTAAGTATGCCTTTGTTTATACATGTATATGGCACAAATAGACCGGTTCTGGTTATTAAAACACGTTCTCAACAACTGAGCTTTCACTGCATAGCACTGCTTTTAGGCCGACTAAACTGTCTTAGCTAAACATTAGCCTACCGTACCCTAGCATAAAGAAGTGAACCCCCTGACATAAAAATTCTACCAGCCCTTTCCTTGGGCACCCTCTGTAATGCTACTCATCTGACAAGACACGTTCTCCGACCTCAAACATGTCCTGTTCAAATATTCCACCCCTAATCAGCATTCAAACAACCTCAGAACCCCACACAGTCCCTTAATTAAAACTAAATCAAGACCTAGCTAACTTACCAATGGCACCTCAAGCCTTAAGCTGATCTCTTGACCCACTCCCCGGTTCGTGCCCTCCCCACCTCTTCAAGAAGCCGCACTTCCTTTCACTCCCCTAGATAACAACCATCAACACAGAGCCTCCACATGAATTAGACAGACCTCTAGAGTAGCTGAGAACTCGACCACTTTGAGACCCGTAACTACTACCCCCACATCCAGCAAACTTAGGTAGTCCCTGCTGACTTGTTCTGGACTCCCTCCCCCTCAAGGGTAAGTCAGCTGGTCCAAACACTTACCCCCGGATCTTATCCCCCTTCTCTAACTCCCCAAACCCACCCCACACCCCACTTGACCCTTTGACCCCCTGCCCCTCATTCCCTACACAAACCCTCTCCAGACCCCCGCTCACACCTCCATCCCGCTACTACTTATCCCCCCAACAACCAGATCCCCATCTCTCTCTCCCTCCCAACCAAGCTTCCCCCTGTTTTGTGAAGCCCAATTACATGAAGAACAATTCATGAGTGAGCAACACGCATCTTCCACACCCTACATGGCACCTACCATAACCTATCCATAAACCTCATCCTCACCCCTGTCACTCAAGCTCGTTTTTCTAAACATAAAGGGACTCAACAAACTAGAAAAAAGGTCAAAAGTCTTAACCACAATGCATAACATGAAGGCGGACATCGTATTCCTACAGGAAACCCACTTTAAAACAGGGTCCATTACCAAACTCGAAAACAATCGCTAACCACTAGCCTTCCACGCGACATACCCAAATTCCAAAACAAAAGGGACTTCTATCCTATTAACCAAAGGCCTCCCCTTTCAAATCACATTTCACATCTTCCTAAAAGGCATGATATAGAATACACCCATTACACTAGCCAATATCTATAGCACGAACACTTAAAAGATCCCTTTCTTTAGAATGATCCCCCACCTATTGACCACATTCCAGTCAGGACTCTTAATTCTAGGGGGGGACTTCAACATTCCCTTAAACCCCCTCCTCGACTCCTCCACAGGTACCTCCCAACTTCCATTCCGAGCACTAAGACAAATCAAGCTATCCCTACAAGAACTCACTCTCCGTGACACATGGAGAACCATGCACCCCAATACCAAAGACTACACTTTCTTCTCTGCCCCCGCTACAAATATATTCGCTTAGACTACGTTTTCATTAGTCAGCAAGACATACCTCTCCTTTCCGCCTCTTCAATCGAACCTATGACTATCTCAGATCACAATCCAATCACTCTACGAATAACCTTTCCCCTCACCACCCACAGCACTAAAATATGGAGAGTCGACCCCAACTTACTCACAGATAAGGACAGAGTAAATAAGTTGACAAAAACTATCTCCAACTATTTTTTAGACAATGACACCCCCGACTCCACACTCTTAATCCAATGGGAAGCACACAAGTGCGTGATATGGGGACACCTCATATCCATTGTCTCGTCCATAAAATGTGACCGACAGAAACAACTGAATGAGATATTCATGAAAATACAAATACTGGAAAGAAAGCACAAACGAGATCTAGCCCAATGCACCCTCAAGGAACTCTCCGAAACGCGGAGAAACCTCCTAGAGATGCTAGATCAAAAGATCAAAAGGAAGCATGTCCTATCTCAGAAGCTCTTTTATGAGCATAGCAACAAAAGTGGGCACTTATTGGCACAGACACTACGCACTAAAAGAGCCAGAACAACTGTCCATCAACTTAAAACATCCAAAGGAAATACAGTACAGAGCAGCCCAGATATTGCACAAACATTCAAGCAATTCTACGCATGTTTATACAACCTAAAACCTCAGAACCTAAACAGATAGGATCACCAGCTAGAAAAGATCTCATTGATAGCTTCTTACAAGCCCACTGCCCCAAAACACTATCACCGGAAATCTCCACCCAGCTAGACCTACCTATATCGAAATTCGAGTGGTACACAGCCCTAAAAAACCTGAAATCCAGAAAAAGTCCGGGCCCGGACGGCCTCTCGGCAGTATATTATAAACCGTTCGCAGAAGTTCTACACACACCCTAACTTAAAGCATTTAACTCTTTCTCCAGAACACCCGCTCCCACTTTCTATGCTGGAAGCCCACATTACTGTAATCCCGCAGAGAAGCCAGGGATAACACTATTAAAGCAATTAACCTCAATCCCTTCCTCACCTCTACCAGTACAGCAGGCTTCTTTCTATCATTGGACGTGGAGAAGGCGTTTGACAGGGTAGCCTGGGACTATATGGAAGCAGTCCTCCAAACTATGGGCACAGGGTACCGCTTATTAAGCTATATAATGTCCAATACTCCAAACCAGTAGCACGAGTCTGAGTTAACGGCACCCTGTCAAACGCCTTCTCCATCTGTAATAGTACGAGACAAGGTTGCCCCCTCTCCCCAGTCTTCTTCGTCCTCACCCTAGAACCCTTTCTAAGAAACCTAAGAACTAACCCAGGCATTAGAGGTGTACAAACCACCAATAAAGAATATAAGCTAGCGGCCTTTGCCGATGACATTCTCCTTTTTCTTACCGACCCGCATATCTTTCCACCCCATCTTCTAAAAGAATTCCACCCATTTAAATGAATCTCAAATCTCAAGATCAATTTCTCTAAATCTTATGCCCTAAATGTATCACTCCCCAGTAGTTTAGTAGCCCAATGTAAGAGCAATTTCCCCTTATACCTTATACCTTATACCTCCATATACTACAAAGCCTCACCAATGATTTTAAGCAATGGAACAAGCCCATCTTTTCTTGGTTTGGTAGAGCGACCATACTAAAAATGAATGCCCTGCCCCGCCTACTATACATTTTACAAGCTGCACCAATCCACATACCCATCACCTTCTTTAAGAGCTACAAGAATCTCTGCACACGCTTCCTCTGGGGGGACCGAAAACCCAGAATCAGCTACCAACATCTTTCGTTACCCAAGCTTAAAGGAGGGATAGGTCTCACCAACATCAGAAACTATTATAGGGCTTGCCAGCTCACTAGGATAGTAGATTGGAATATTCACAGCGACATTAAAGATTGGATCCATCTGGAAGCCTCCTTTACTCCATTGCCACTACACACTCTACCATGGATACCTCATAAACACATTACAAGCGATACCCTCTCACACCTCCTTATTGGCCCAACATTGAGAAGCTTCCAAGAGACCTGCAAAGTGACTTCCCTTTCCTCAATGCCCAGCCCTCTTACTCCAGTTCATCTAAACCTAGACTTCCCACCCGGACTACACAGGAACTTCCTGAACGACTCCTGGCCACATAAAAATGCCTTAATATGCCACTTCTAGTTTCAAGGCAAACTTATACCCTACGATAAACTACCTTCTGACAGCGAGAGTCCCTCTATCTCTCCCTGGAACTACCTATTTCTGACCCACTACCTAAATGAATCTTCGAATCTCTATGCCAAGCCAACACCCCACAACGCCACCTTCTCTCGGTAACGCACTCCCTACTATTCTCAAATACAGGCAAGGCGTGCTCGACTTGGGAGAAAGACCTTGAAATATCACTCGCCCCAGAAAAAATTTACCAGACTATACACAAAGGTTCCGTTAACATCACAACACAAGAAAACGGCTATAAAATCCTGACACATTGGTACCGCACCCCTACACTGGTTCACAAATATAATCCAGACCACCCAAATACATTCTGGAGATGTCAGAAGGAGAAAGGATCCATTCAACACATCTTCTGGAGCTGCTCCATAATACAACCGTTCTGGGCCGAAGTCCACCATATCACCACCAAGGTCACCACACTCACTCTGGAATTCTCACGGCCCAGTTCCTCCTGCACTACTCACCCTGCACAAACAAACACTACTTCAAGTCCCTCGCCATACATATGGTAAATGCCGCCAAACAATGCATCCCAATTCATTGGGGATCAACACACCCTCCGCCTACTAAAGAATGACTTATAGGATTGCCAGAATAGCAGAAATTGACTTATCTGGGCCTGCTGGACCCACTTCCTAACAACAACAGAATATCACAACCTGACCACCCCTAGTACAAGGCAAGCAAGCCCCCCAGAAGACATCTAACCCTAAATCTGCTGACCCAACCCTACACTAAACAATCCCTTTAACACATGCCCAAAGTGCAGAATCTTCAAATCAAAAAAATGGCGCAGAACTGACCTCACCCCCCTCATGCCTATCCCTACGGAGGGAGAGAGAGATGGTACCCATTCCACCCACTCCGATCCTTTTTCCCTTACGCCTCTCCATCCCTTCCCACACCCACCTCCCCCCTCTTCTACCAATTTCCTGCTTGTTATCTTCCCCGAAGACTACTAGGCTCAATTAGAAGCTTGATATCCTACCCAGACTCATATAGGCTATGTCAAGTCTTTATCCCTTACGACGATTGAGGTGATAATGACAAGAAACCTGTCGCCACTGTACTACCCACACACTTCACAGACCTACAAACGAGTTAGTCAAGGAACTTACTCCAAACTATTCGACGCTTGTGTCACACTAACTCATTCTCAAAGGTTTTATCATATTAGCTAACCATCTCAATATATATCCCCACTAACTTATCACCTCAAACCAACACCACTATCAAATGACTGACTCAATGTTTTGTCCTGGATAAATGTTGTGCTCACCTTTTTTTGTGTAATAACTCCACTTCTATAATACTGTCAAATGAGCTGTATTCTCTTTACTTTCAATAAAAATGTTCATGGAAAAAAGAGAAATATCTTCTTCCAGAGAGTGCCTATCATCTACACAGTACCCAAGGTACATAAGGATCAAATTAATCCACCTGGGCGGCCCATAATTAATGGAATCCAATCAATAAATGCATGACTAGGGGAATATGTGGATAATTTTATTCAGCCTTTGGTACCTTCAACACCAGCCTACTTAAGGGACAAGAAATATCTGATCCAGATATTAAATAATACCATCATCAAACCAGATCAAAACTATCTGATTGCTACAGCTGACGAATCATCGCTTTATACTATAATTGATCATAAGGAGGCTATAAAGGCATCAAGGTGGGCTATGGACCAATATAGCAATTTTATTTCGAAACAAAAAATGTTTATTCTAAGATGTTTAGCATTTGGTTTGCAACACAACTATTTTTGATACAACTCGGAATATTAAAGGCAGCTTAACGGTATCAAAATGGGAGCTAAATATGCACCAAGCGTGGCCAATATTTTTATGGCAAAATGGGAGGAAAATTAGGTTTATTCAAATACCCCCACTCAACTAGTTTTGTACCGAAGAGTTATAGACGATTGTATCATAACATGGAATGAGGATAGAAATAGTCTGATTGAATTTTTTGGGAAACTAAACAACAACCAAAAAAAATCAGACGTACATATGAAATTAGTGATACGTCTATAGACTTCTTGGATCTGAAAATAGATGTAACAAAGAATGGAATCATAACTAAAACCTTTTTAGGTCAAAAGTGCACAAAATTTATATCTACTAGCAATAAAAAGGAATATCAAATTAAAGACTTCATATCATGTAGAACTAGGGGGGAGGGGGTAGCATATATATTGCAATGCCCGTGCTCCTTACAGTATATAGGAAGAACGAAATGACCGATGTGGAAAAGGATCCAAGAGCATATACAGAATATAAGAAATGGTTTCCCTAAGCACAATGTTTCATGTAATTTCTCACTATGCCATGATAAAAATCCCATCAGCCTCAAATTTTGGGCCATAGAAAAATATAAACCACACTGGCGGGGCAGTAATAAAGTGAGAGAACTCAGTAAAAGTGAAACCAGATGGATTTTTGAAATGTGTACTCTCTCTCCTATGGGATTAAACATAGACTTTGATTTAAATTGTTTTTTATTGGATTTTTAATAATTTTGTATGTTAATATTTTAGCTTTGGTGCAATTTATATAATGTGATTGGGGCAGTAGGAGCCACCAAAAGAGGAAATTGTAATATTATGAACCACCACCAGAGGGAGTTTCAGTGAATCTATAGGTTAACAGTATGTGTCCTTTTCCCAATTTTAACCACTTGCTTACTGGGCACTTAAACCCCCCTCAGTCCCAGACCAATTTTCAGCTTTCAGCGCTGATGCACTTTGAATGACAATTGCGCGGGCATACAACACTGTACCCAAATGAAATTTTTATCATTTTTTTCCCACAAATAGAGCTTTCTTTTGGTGGTATTTAGTTACAGCTCGGAGTTTTATTTTTTGCTAAACAAACAAAAAAAGATGCAAAAAAAAAAAAAAAAAAAATCATGTTTTAATAGTTTGTTATAAAATTTTGCAAACGGGTCATTTTTCTCCTTCATTGAAGTGCGCTGATTAGGCGGCACTGATAGGCTGCATTGGTGGGCACTGATGGGCTGCATTGGTGGGCACTGATAGGCTGCATTGGTGGGCACTGATAGGCTGCACTGGTGGGCACTGATAGGCATAGTTAAGGCGGCACTAATAGGCACAGATAAGGCGGCACCGATGGGCACAGATAAGGCGGCACTGATGGGCAAAGATGGGCACAGATAAGATGGCACGGATGGGTGGCACGGATGGGCACTGATAGGTACCACAGATAGATGGGACTGATGGGCACTGACAGGTGGCACTGATAGGTGGCTCTGATAGGTGGCACTGCTGGGCACTGATGGGCGGCACTGCTGGGCACTGATGGGCGGCACTGCTGGGCACTGATGGGCGGCACTGGGGTGCAGCACCTTTGAGGCAGATTGGGTGGCACTGTGGGTGGCACTGTGGGTGGCACTGTGGGGTGGCACTGTGGGTGGCACTGTGGGTGGCACTGTGGGCACTATGGGCACTGACGGGGGACTTACTTACTTACTTACTTTTGCTTTTACTTTTACTTCAGGATGGCACTACGGGAGGCAGGTGGGCACTGGCAGGTGGCAGGTGGTCCCTTGTATTGATGGGCGTGATCGGGACTGATGTCCCGATCACGGCCGCCGGTGATCGGCTTTTTTTTTTTCTCCTCGCGCTGTCAGTGCAAGGAGGAATAATAGCCGATTACCGGCTCCGTTCTATCACATGATCAGCTGTCATTGGCTGACAGCTGATCACGTGATAAGGGGTCGGGCAGGCCGCTCGTACATGGGACGACGTCAATAGACGTAGTCCCGGAAATGTAGGTCCGCGCTAATGCCGTCATTTGGCAATAGCGCGGATCCCAAGTGGTTAAACATATTAATGTATTTGGACATTTGTTTTTTAATTATATAATAATGTTTTTAAGTTGCTTTTATGTATTAATAAAATTTGTATCTTGCATAATATGCTGACTATGCAGTAATGATCGCATGTGATGGTATGATGATGCATAATGCTCCCTTGTTACCATGGCAATAGGTATGCCCAACCAGGTACAAATATGCAGCAAGTAACCTTGAAAAAGTCACGTGCTAGTGATGTAATGCGTAGGAGGAGCCAGTAACCCCAGTGCTGTGTGAGGAGATTGTCTCTGAATATATGCAACTGACCTTCTTAAATGCGATCTTATTGTGGGGCACGTGTGAGTGCAATTGTGTTTTATTACCCACATGTTGTTTTTAGTTTGTTTTATTTGCGCAATGAGGTATGTCCTTTCTTTTGTTTGAGCAATATCGATCTATGAAGAATTGAAAGCAATGAAGGTTTGAAAGCAATCCACCATATGTGAACATCAACAGAGACTACACACCTGATCATTTGGGTATCATTGTCTTTTTGTGTTTTATCTTATAAATAAGTGGTATTTGACTTTTTTCTAGTATCTCCAGAAATCTACAAGCATTTTGGAAGAAGTAATTAATTTATATCTAGTGTGGTTTACTGGACACATATATACGATTAGGTTTTTTTTTTCTTTATTGAATCACATTATTTATTGGATCACTGGGTCCCTGCCTGTTTTTCTGTCCATTTCATAGTAATGTTATTGCATTGTTGTATCTATACTGGCTGAGAACAGTACTTAGTCAGGACATTATACATGTATAGTATGGTCAGAGAATTATTTTTGTAGAAACTTTACATAATCTATTAGGGATAAACGATTCAAGTATTTGTGAAACAAGCTTCAATCTACTGTGGCTCCAACATTTTGGCCAAGGTACTCTATTATGCATGTCTGACAATAATAGGAACTGGAGGAAGAGAAATAGCAGGAAGATTACACCCTTGCTGCTGGAAAGAGTTAATGTGGTTCTAAAGTCTTCAAATATAACTAAAGGCAAAACTTTTTTGTAGAGGGCTTAAAAGACTGGTTGTTATTGCTGTCTTTGCCACTGTTGGGAGATTCATCCTCTTTGTTTGTCCTGGTTATCATTATCAATGAAAATGAAAGTAACAGCAAATCCCACAATTTGGATTGTCCCCAAAACAGTAGAGAGGAATGTGCTAATGGGGGCACCAGTTCTGGTGACCTTGGGGAGCCCAATGGATTCCCTAAATTTTCGGGGATTTCCTCTCACTTCCTGTTTTGGCTATGGGACAGGAAATTAAGATAACTCTCCTAAATGGGACACGGATGATAAAAAAAAAAAATCTGACAGGGATTATAAACATCCCTTACTCTATCCAAAGTGGAAAAAAAAATGCCTATAGTTCTACTTTAAGATTTTTTTACCTTAATGGATCACATCCATTAAAGTAAAAAACCTTCTGTGCTACAGGATCTAGCTCTCATCCACGTATACTTACCTGAGCCCAATTTTTATCCAGCTTTTGCTTGAAATACGCTCATTCTCTCCTCACAGAGCAGACTCATAGCAACGAGAGCCATTAGCTCCCACAGCTGTAAATTCAATTCTGAGATAAGGGAGTGGGGGGATGGGGTCAAGTCACTCTGTCTGTGTCTATAGAGGCAGACAGGGCAGGTTGGGAACAAGCCTGCATGAGTGCCGAAGAGGAGAAGAGGAGAAGCTGGGGGTGCCGAATGGCGATCCCAGAAGAGAATCTGGGTCGCTCTGTGCAAAACCATTGTACTGAGCAGGTATGTATGACATGTTTACTATTTTGATTACAAAATTAAAGCTTTACAATCACTTTAAGCTAATTGAGCATACCAGACCAACTTTATCTAGTCCCCTTTTTATCATCATTGTCGACCTTGTGGAGAAATTTGACTTTAAACTGCCATTACAGTAAAAATATTGGGTGTAAAAAAAAAGCTTGAAAAAAAGCGTGAAATAAAATGTGTGATTCAGGGATTATCTCTCCTGCTGTGTTACTCTATTCTATTCTATACCCACCCACCCCCCTTTCTGTCGGGCCCCCCTTAAAACTCATACCAGACCTGAAGGGCTTGGTGTTAATTATGAGGGGTATCCCCACACATGTTTGTGTATGGGGGTCCCGATTAACATCTCTATCAGATCCTCATCTAGGAAAAGGGTCTGGTATAGATGAATAAAATCCTCTACTGCTTTGTTTAGAAACAGAAGTAAATGGGCAGGAGCTGTCATTTTGACAGCAATTAAAAATTTTTTTTTGTAAATGTTGGTTTTACAGGAGTAGGTTGTACATATATGGCGCTTGATAGTTATAAAAAAAATATTCTTTAATGGAAATCCACTGAGTCTTTTGACGCCAAAAGCAAATAAAAACCTGCCACCCTTTGCTTGACTCTTGAAAAAGGAGCTCGTCTGTCCTTGTCATCGTCAGTGCGCATGCTCAGAAATGGGTTGCCATAATATCTGGTGACATCACACACCCACCTCTGCAGTTCACTTGTGTTCCAGCCCCCTTTTCTGGTCCAATAAACATAGAGAGCAGGTGGATGCTCCAACAGGACACACAGCGGAACACTGCCAAAACCAGTGTGCACTGTAATTCACCCATGCAGGACTACTTGAATATGCCTGATTTTACTAGCCTCAATGTGAGTGTTTTTATACCTTTTTTTAAATAAATGCTATACTTAGAAGGCACCTCTATCTTTTCATGAATGCATTCCTGAAGACAACAGGAGACTAGGGAAAAAAACATCCATATTCATAGAAAGCAAAACTGTCAACATTCACATCATTTAAATCTATTAAATATTTTGCTACATTGATATATGTTTTTTCCCGCACAATTTCTTTGTCATGTGACCCATATATTGTATCTTAAAATCTACACATATGATAACAAATATTACATATAGTGTATTACAGTTCACTAACTGTTTAAACTTGTCTAACTTGTATATGCTATTTGTGAACATGGAGGCTACCTCATGAGAATGCCTCAAATGATTACAACAAGAACATTTGGTCCCTCCATATCTGAAAACCCCCTAAGTTCTTAACCAATTATTCCCATTCATTTTGGATTTGGTATTAGACTAGGACACATTATATTACCTATGATAAAGGCCTTCTGTGTGATAAACTTCACTCCTCTGCCTATAATTGCTCTATAACTAGGGTCACTGAATAAAATAGGAAGATAATGATTAATAATAGATCTTAGTTTTTTTAAATGCCATACTACATCTAGTGTAAAATATAATCTTTTCAAATTTGTAATTTTCATCATGATGTTGATCTCCTAATAATGATTCTCTATTCATACTCCTAGCATGTCTATAGGCTTTTGCAATCAACCTATCATTATATCCTCCCTCAATCTGTTAGCATTTTATTAGATTCTACTTAAAAATCAGTCATATTAGTAAAATTCCTAATCAACCCAAAATGTTGTCCCCTGGGGAGAGCTTTGATGGCATGTAAGGGATGACAACTGTCTGTGTGTAACACTACATTTCTGGTTATAGGTTTTCTATAAGTCTTAGGCCGCGTACACACGGGCGGACTGTTCGCCCAACCTTGTCCGCTGAACAGTGTTTGGGCGGACAGTCCGCCCGTGTGTGGGCTTTCAGCGGACAGTTTCAGCGGACAGTTGGACGGACAAAGTCTTTCGGAAATTCCGAAAAACTGTCCGCTGAAACTGTGTTTGAGCGAACAGTCCGCCCGTGTGTAGGCTACTTTCGAAATGAGCAAACTGTTCCCGCTCGGAAAGTCCGCCCATTTCGAGCGCGTGTACAGGTAGGCGGGGCCCGCGAGGGAGACGTCGCGGGCTCCGCCGCCTGGAATGGGCTTAAAGGGGAACCCCAACGCCGAAAAAAATCGGCGTGGGGGTTCCCCCAAAGTCCACACCAGACCCTTGTCCGAGCACGCTACCCGGCCGGCCAGGAAAGGGGGGCGAGCGAGCGCGCCCCCCCTCCTGAGCCGTACCAGGCCGCGTGCCCTCAACATGGGGGGTGCCTTGGGGAAGGGGGGGCCGCGCGGCCCCCCCACCCCAAAGCACCTTGTCCCCATGTCGATGAGGACAAGGGCCTCTTCCCGACAACCCTGGCCGTTGGTTGTCGGGGTCTGCGGGCGGGGGGCTTATCGGAATCCGGGAGCCCCCTTTAAGAAGGGGGCCCCCGGATACCGGCCCCCCACCCTATGTGAATGAGTATGGGGTACAATGTACCCCTACCCATTCACCTGTGAAATAAAGTACAAAAAAAAACACAACACAGGGAAAAAATATTTTATTGCACAGCTCCGGGGGTCTTCCGTCTTCGGGGGTCTTCTCGCCGGACTCCTCCGCTATCTGTGTGTAGCTCTTTTACTAGCGGAGGAGTCCGGCTTTCTTCCTCCCCGCCGCCGGCCTCTTCTCCCGACTTCGGGGGTCTTGTCCCCCTCTTCGGTTCTTCTGCCGGGCCACCGCGCCTTCTTGTAGCTCTTTTACAGGCGGTGGCCCGGTCTTCTGTCGCCGCTGTCGTCGCCGCTGTCGTCGCCGCCGCCGCCGCCTTCCGTTCTTGTTCTTCTTCTTGTTCTTCTTCTTCTTCTCCTGGAGATGTTGACTCGACGAGCTCTCCGGCCGGAATGCCAGAGCCGCGCTGTGCGGTCACTTATATAGTGACAATGGGGCGGTGTCACATGGTATATGTCACATGGGTTGGTCACATGGGTTGATGTCACATGGGGACTATGACATCGTAAGGGGGCGGGGTCACCATGTGACCAACCCATGTGACATATACCATGTGACACCGCCCCATTGTCACTATATAAGTGGCAGCGGAGCGTGTCCCTGGCATTCCGGCTGGAGAGCTCGTCGAGTCAACATCTCCAGGAGAAGAAGAAGAAGAACAAGAAGAAGAACAAGAACGGAAGGCGGCGGCGACGACAGCGGCGACAGAAGACCGGGCCACCGCCTGTAAAAGAGCTACAAGAAGGCGCGGTGGCCCGGCAGAAGAACCGAAGGCGGCGACAGAAGAACGGAAGGCAGCGGCGACAGAAGACCGGGCCACCGCCTGCAATAGAGCTACAAGAAGGCGCGGTGGCCCGGCAGAAGAACCGAAGAGGGGGACAAGACCCCCGAAGTCGGGAGAAGAGGCCGGCGGCGGGGAGGAAGAAAGCCGGACTCCTCCGCTAGTAAAAGAGCTACACACAGATAGCGGAGGAGTCCGGCGAGAAGACCCCCGAAGACGGAAGACCCCCGGAGCTGTGCAATAAAATATTTTTTCCCTGTGTTGTGTTTTTTTTTGTACTTTATTTCACAGGTGAATGGGTAGGGGTACATTGTACCCCATACTCATTCACATAGGGTGGGGGGCCGGTATCCGGGGGCCCCCTTCTTAAAGCGGGCTCCCGGATTCCGATAAGCCCCCCGCCCGCAGACCCCGACAACCAACGGCCAGGGTTGTCGGGAAGAGGCCCTTGTCCTCATCGACATGGGGACAAGGTGCTTTGGGGTGGGGGGGCCGCGCGGCCCCCCCTTCCCCAAGGCACCCCCCCATGTTGAGGGCACGCGGCCTGGTACGGCTCAGGAGGGGGGGCGCGCTCGCTCGCCCCCCTTTCCTGGCCGGCCGGGTAGCGTGCTCGGACAAGGGTCTGGTGTGGACTTTGGGGGAACCCCCACGCCGATTTTTTTCGGCGTTGGGGTTCCCCTTTAAGCCCATTCCAGGCGGCGGAGCCCGCGACGTCTCCTTCGCGGGCCCCGCCTACCTGTACACGCGCTCGAAATGGGCGGATTTGCCTCCTCCTTACGTGGGCGAGTCCGTTCATTTCAAAAGTTGAGCGAACTGTTTGGCAAACAGTTCGCTGAAACAGTCCGCTCGTGTGTGGGCAAGTCCGCTCATGCAAATTTTGAGCGGACTGTTTGCCGAAACTGTTTGACGAACAAGGTTGGGCAAACAGTCCGCGCGTGTGTACGCGGCCTCAGTGAAGATGTCAATCACTGGATCACCATGCATCACCAAATCCAGGTAATTAATGGTATTAGGATGTGCCTCACATGTAAAATGCTAAATCATATTATTAGTATTTAAATAGTTCAAAAAACTTCAAACATTCGAATCCACAACCACCATAAAAATCAGATCACCAATGAAAGAAATGGCACGGCAATAATAAAATATATATTTGTAGGGAATGTATCCCATTATTATTGTTGCCTTATGAGTTTATGTGAAATCTCCATTAATAGCAAAAAAATATTGTAATTAGGAATATATATCATTTAGATTGTACCTATGCAGGCCAGATCATATTTCTGGTAAGACCAGACAAGTCGGTGCCCAGGCTTGTATATACAAACAATGGGATCCAAACCTCATTGTTTCACACCTACTCACTTGAAAGTATCCCATGCTGGAATATGCAATGAAGGGTGGCCAACCTGGAATCAATACTTAACTTCCTAGGAACATTCAAGTTAATCGCCTGCTCAGAATAGTCGCAAGGATTTGCATTAATTGGGGCTGACATATGCAAAGTATAGGAATTGGAGATGTAGCCAGTCCTTAACCAGCAATAGGGAAGCTCACCAATCAGAAGCCACGCTATGCCAACCAATGAGGCATCAGCCTGTAATTATATACACAGACTAGATGGGAGGGAGAAACACACTTTAACCACTTGCTTACTGGGCACTTAAACACCCTTCCTGACCAGACCAATTTTCAGCTTTTGGTGCTCTCACACTTTGAATGACAATTACTCAGTCATGCAACACTGTACCCAAATGAATTTTGTGTCCTTTTTTTCCCACAAATAGAGCTTTCTTTTGGTGGTATTTGATCACCTCTGGGGTTTTTATTTTTTGCGCTATAAATGAAAAAAGACCGAAAATTTTGAAAAAAACCACATATTTCTTTGTTTCTGTGATAAAATTTTGCAAATTATAATTTTTTTTCATAAATTTTGGCCACAATTTATACTGCTACATATCTTTGGTAAAAATAACCCAAATTAGTGGATATTATTTGGTCTTTGTGAAAGTTAGAGAGTCTACAAGCTGTGGTGCGAATCGCACAAAATTGATCACACCTGATGTACTGGTGGCCTATCTCATTTCTTGCGACCCGAACAAGTCAGGAAAGTACAAATACCCCCCAAATGACCCCTTTTTTGAAAGTAGACATTCCAAGGTATTTACTAAGATGCATGGTGAGGTTTTTGATGTTGTCATCTTTTTCCCACAATTCTTTGCAAAATGAAGATTTTTTTTTTTTTTTCTCACAAAATTTTCAATGTAATAGGTTATTTCTCTCACATGGCATGTGTATACCACAAATGACACCCCAAAATACGTTCTGCTACTCCTTCTGAGTATTACGATACCAAATGTGTGAGACTTTTACACAGCCTGGCCACATACAGAGGCCCAATATTGAAATAGCACCATCAGGCGTTCTAGGAGCATAAATTACACATTTCATTTCTCAACCACCTATTACATTTTTGAAGGCCCTGGAGCACCAGAACAATGGAAATGCCCACAAAGTGACCCCATTTTGGAAAGCTAACACCTCAACGTATAATCTATGAGGCATAATGAGTCGTTTGAATGGATCATTTTTTTTCCAGAAGTTTTGGGAAAATGTGGAAAAAAAATGAAAACGTATTTTTTTTACGCAAAGTTGTCCATTTATAAGATATTTCCAACACATAGCATGTACATAGCAAAAATGACACCCCAAAATACGTTCTACTACTCCTCCTGAGTATAACGATACCAAATGTGTGAGACTTTTACACAGCCTGACCACATACAGAGGCCCAATATTGAAATAGCACCATCAGGCGTTCTAGGAGCATAAATTACACATCTTATTTCTCAACCACCTATTACATTTTTGAAGGCCCTGGAGCACCAGGACAATGGAAATGCCCACAAAGTGACCCCACGTGGCACTGACGACACGTGGCACTGACAGATGGCACTGGAGGCAGATGGCACTGGAGGCAGATGGCACTGGAGGCAGATGGGGCTGGCAGATGGGGCTGGCAGATGTCGCTGGCAGATGGGGCTGGGGCTGGCACTTGGGCTAGCACTGGCAGATGGTGCTGGCTATTTGCTCTGGCTAATTGCTCTGGCAAATGGGGCTGGCAGATGGCACTGGCGCTGGCAGGTGGCGCTGGCAGGTGGCACTGGCAGGTGGCACTGGCAGGTGGCACTGGCGGCACTGGGGCTGACGGCACTGGGGCTGACGGATGGCACTGGCGCTGGCAGGTGGCACTGGCACTGGCAGGTGGCACTGGCAGGTGGCACTGGCACTGGCAGGTGGCACTGGCACGTGGCACTGGCATGTGGCACTGGCGGCACTGGGGCTGGCGGCACTGGGGCTGGCGGCACTGGGGCTGACGGATGGCACTGGCGCTGGCAGGTGGCACTGGCGCTGGCAGGTGGCACTGGCAGGTGGCACTAGCAAGTGGCACTGGCGGCACTGGCACTGGCGGCACTGGTGGTGGCAGGTGGCACTGGCAGGCTGCACTGGCACTGGGGCTGACGGATGGCACTGGCAGGTGGCACTGGCAGGTGGCACTGGCGGCACTGACGGCACTGGGGCTGACGGCACTGGGGCTGACGGATGGCACTGGCGCTGGCACTGGCAGGTGGCACTGGTGCTGGCAGGTGGCACTGGCAGGTGGCACTGGGGCTGACGGCACTGGCGGCACTGGGGCTGACGGCACTGACGGCACTGGGGCTGACGGGCGGCACTGGGGCTGACGGGCGGCACTGGGGCTGACGGGCGGCACTGGCGCTGGCAGGCGGCACTGGCGCTGGCAGGTGGCACTGGCGCTGGCGGTACTGGGGCTGACGGCAGTGGGGCTGACGGCACTGGGGCTGACGGCAGGCACTGGCGCTGGCAGGTGGCACTGGCGGCACTGGCACTACTGGCAGATGGCACTGGGCTGACAGATGGCACTGGGCTGACAGATGGCACTGGCACTGGGGCTGACAGATGGCACTGGGCTGACAGATGGCACTGGGGCTGACACTGGCACTGGGGCTGACACTGGCACTGGGGCTGACACACAGATCGCTCTCCCTCCTCACACGCTGTCTCTGTGTGAGGAGGGAGAGACACGGCAATGGGAGATGATCTCATATGTTTACATATGAGATCATCTCCCATTGGCAGCTGCGATCGCGCTGTGAACGGCCGCTTTGATTGGCCGTTCAGGGCGATCTGTATTTGCCTGTCTCCGGGAGACACGGCGAATACAATACTTCCGCGATGCGCGCCCCCGGCGGCGCGCATTGCGGAAGTAAACACCAGGCCGTCCAGGGACGGCCAGGCGAAGGAACCCGCCCGCTCTAAGGCCGTCATTCGGCTATAGGGCGGGCGGGAGGAGGTTAAAGGAGAGTAACCATCAGAATGGAACCTTGGTGAAAAGGGTAATTATGGGAAGGGTATGCATATTACTTGTAACTATGTTTGTAGATTAATGTTTTAAGGAATATACTCTGTATTCCTTCATGTAATTCTCTTATTTTAACCTAATATTTTCTTCCTTGGTGTAGACTACAGATAGATGGTTGTGCATTAGATTGATTTTCAACCAATCAATAAATGTTGTTATTGTGTTAAAGCTTTCACTCTTGGTCAAGGAACTCTCATTTAACCCAAATCATATTTGAGATATTAAATCTTAAATATAGTACACAGGTAACAATTATATTTATATGGAATGATTATGAAAGATGGACCAGGAGAATCCTTTTTTTTTTTATTTCTGTTTACTTCATAAGCAGGCTACAGCCAAATGTTAGGCATTCTGATTAAAAGCGCCCATTTGCCTTTAGGGCTGGTGAAATAAGGTGTTGCTGCTGTTAATATGTGTCTGTATTTTTTAATGCCTCTAGAGTATTGTTTTACTGTATGTAATACTGTATGTCCTTGTCAGTACCAGAGATTTTAATGTTAATTCTTTATACGGCATAATTTTTTTTCCCCCTACAGTTTGTGATGTGTGTTTTTACTACTGACCTACACCTAACAAACGGTTAGAAGTGGGAGTGGGTCAAATTTTTTTTTTAAATCTCTGTTTATTCATGTTTTTCTCAATTACAATCACATCATGAAACACACAGAAAACATACAACAATAACATATTATATTCTGTACACAATGATTGTATATATCAATCATGAATGATTTTAATATTATTTATTAAAGTCCATATTATTATTTGTTTAATCACACCCTATTTTCTGACATCATTATACCTACAGTATAGTATAAAATGGTCAATTAACCAAAGGGAATTTTTCACACCAACCAATAAACAGGTTGACATACTGTATGTGGGCACAAACTTACCCCCCCATAGTAATTGTGTGTTATAATAAAAATACGTACCTGCAAACATTACAACTTTTAAAACGTGTGTATAATTACTAGAGATTAGCCAAACACCCCACCTGTTTGGTTTGCAGCAGGAACTCCCGAACAGGGTAAAAAATGTTGTCCCGGAACCACAAACTCCATTGAAGTCTATGGGAGCTGAACATGAGAAATCAAAAGTTCCCATTTTGAAGGCTTATATGCAAGTAATTGGCCATAAAAAGGGTATGGAGGCCGTGTACTGCCCTGAAGGACATGCATCAATGCAAATCTTTTTTTTTTTAATTGTAGTTTTTAAAGAAGCAGTGATTTTAATTATGCTTAAAGTGAAACAATAAAAATGAAAGATTCCTTTAAATATAGTGCATGGGGATCCCCTTAGGCCGCGTACACACGGGCGGACTGTTCGCCCAACTTTGTCCGCTGAACAGTGTTTGGGCGGACAGTCCGCTCGTGTGTGGGCTTTCAGCGGACAGTTTCAGCGGACAGTTGGACGGACAAGGTTTTTCGGAATTTCCGAAAAACTGTCCGCTGAAACCTTGTTTCAGCGAACAGCCCGCTCGTGTGTAGGCTTGTTCGTCAAACAAAGTTGCGCGCATGCTCAGAAAGGATTTTCACGCTGAAAGCTATAATGCAGTGTATAGGACGTTGTATTTTTCGTCCCGTCGTACGTGCCGTTCACGTCATCGCGCACGGTTTCAGAAAACTGTTCGTCCGTCGTGTGTGGCCATGTCCGTCCATGCTAAGTTTGAGCGGACTGTTTGCCGAAACTGTTGGACGGACAAAGTTGGGCGAACAGTCCGCGCGTGTGTACGCGGCCTAAGTCTGTTAGTCTGCCTGTAAAGTGGCGCATTTATAGCATGTATAAAACCTGCTGCTACATTTAAGTTGACTTTGCAATTGCTGTTACCCGGTTATTTAAAGCAAGAGAAAGAAAAAAGCGGCATGGGGTCCCCAAAAAATCCATACTAGGCCTCTATCCAAGCATGTAGCCTGGCAGGCTGGGAAAGGGGGGGTTGAGCCAGCGGCCCACCTCTTAAACCATACCAGGTCACATGCCCTCAACATGCGGGATGGATGCATTTGGGTGGGGGGCATCATGTCCCAATGATGCCGGGGACAAGGGCCTCTTCCCGACAACCCTGGGTTGGGCTACATGGTGATGTTCCTGGGGGACCCTGCCACCCTATGACGCACGGGGACTTCCCAATGGCTTCCCTGTGGTGTCAGAGGGGGCAGGACACCTGTTTATGTAAACGGGTGGACCCACCCCCCCTGACACCTCATTTGAAGTGAGGGCCAGGATCTGGAGGTCCCCTTGTTAAAGGAGGCTTCCAGATTCTGATAAGCCCCCCGCCCACAGACCCCCACAACCACCTGGCAAGGGTTGTGGGGATGAAGCCCTTGTCTCCCTCTACATGGGGACTAGCCCCCAAAGCACCCTCCCCATGTTGAGGGCATGTGGCCTGGTATGGTTCAGGAGAGGGGTCGCTCTCTCCCCCTCTTTTCCTGCAGCCTGCCAGGTTGCGCGCTCAGATTAGGGTCTGATATGGATTTTTAGGGGGACCCCATGTGATTTTTTTTATTTTGGCGCGGGGTTCCCCTTAAAATCCATATGGATTTTGAGAGGACCCTTATGCCATTTTTTTTTAATTGACGCAGGGTTCCCCTTAAAGTGGGGTACCCCCTAAAAAAAAAAAATTAAAAGTCAGCAGCTACAAATACTGCAGCTGCTGGCTTTTAATAATCGGACACTTACCTGTCCCGGGTTCCAGCGATGCGGGGGAACGAAGCCCCCCCCTCGCTCCCCGCTCCGCTCGCGGCGCCGTCATGCATACTGTGGGCACCCGGCTGTGGCTTCACAGCCGGGCACCCACTGCGCATGCGCGAGCGGCGCAGGGCGCCGTGATACGCCGTACAGTCACCTGGGACACGTGACAGGTCCCAGGTGAATGTGCGGCGCGAGGGGAAGTGATGTCACCAGCCCGGGCAATGAAGAAGGCAGACTACGAGGGACCCCCTAGCAACCGGTATTTAGAGGTGAGTAAAAATTTTTTTTTTTGCCAATTATTTTTTTTTTATTTTTTTTAAGATTTTTAAGTGGTTTTATTTTTTGGGGGGCAACTCCACTTTAATATCCATACCAGACCTGAAAGGCCTGGTAATGGACTGGGGGGGATCCCATGCCATTTTTCAATTAATTTTATCTGTATTGTTGAGACCCGATAATTCACTATAGCCGTTATTACTTTTAAATTACTTTTTTCCTTTAGAAATTACATTTAGAATTACTGTTCTAAACATGGGAAAAATGTGCCACTTTACAAGCATACTATAGACACCCCCCAGGTACGAAATTTTAAGGAATATTTCACTTTTATTGTTTCACTTTAAGCATTATTAAAATCACTGCTACCGAAAAAAAAAAATTCATTGATACATGTCCCCTGGGGCAGGACCCGGTCCCCAAACACTTTTTATGACAATAACGTGCATATAAGCCTTTAAAATGAACACTTTTGATTTTTCATGTTAATGTCCCATAGACTTTAACGGTGTTCCAGCAGCTTTCGAATTTGCCCCCAACACCGCATATTGTTTGGTGTTCACAAGAACATCTGAACAACCAAAGTTTGGCCCGAACGTATGCTCAGACTGAACCGTTCACCCATCCCTAATGCCCCATACACATGGTCGGACATTCCGACCACAAAATCCATCAGATTTTTTCCTGACGAATTTTGGCCGAAATTTGTCTTGCATATACACAGTCGCACAAAGTTGTCGGAAAATTTGATCGTTCGGAACGAGGTGACATACAAAACGTATGATGGGACAACATAGAGGCAAGTAGCCAATAGCTTTTGTCTACTAATTTTTTATGAGCATGCGTGGCACTTTGTGCGTCGGAATTCACTACACATGATAGGAAAAAGTCTGATTGGATTTTGTTGTCGGAAAATTTTTGATCCAGCTTTCAATCTTTTTCCATCGTAAATTCCGACAGAAAAATCCAAGAGCCCACACACGATCGGATTTTCCGACAACATAATCCGAGCGGACTTTTTCCATCAGAATTTCCGACCGTGTGTATGGGGCATTATAGTAGGTGAGGTTGAAAAAGGACACAAGTCCATCAAGTGTGTGTGATTAATGTCAGTATTACATTGTATATCCCTGTATGTTGCGGTCATTCAGGTGCTTGTCTAATAATTTCTTGAAACTATCAATGCTGAGACCACCGCCTGTGGAAGGGAATTTCACATCCTTGCTGCTCTTACAGTAAATAACCCTCTATGTAGTTTAAGGTTAAACCTCTTTTCTTCTAATTTTAATGAGTGGCCACAAGTCTTGTTAAACTCCCTTCTGCAAAAAAGTTTTATCCCTATTGTGGGGTCACCAGTATGGTATTTGTATATTGAAATCATATCCCCTCTCAAGCATCTCTTCTACAGAGAGAATAAGTTCAGTGCTTGCAACATTTCCTCATAACTAATATCCTCCAGGCCCTTTATTAGCTTTGTTGCCCTTCTTTGTACTCGCTCCATTTCCAGCACATCCTTCCTGAGGACTGGTGCCCAGAAGTGTACAGCATACTCTAGGTGCGGCTGGACCAGAGTCTTGTAGAGTGGAAGATTTATCGTTATATCTCTGGAGTTGATCCCCTTTTTTAATGCATGCCAATATCCTGTTTGCTTTGTTAGCAGCAGCTTGGCATTGCACGCCATTGCTGAGCCTATCATCTACTGGAACCGCCAGGTCCTTTTCCATCCTAGATTCCCCCAGAGGTTCAGCCCCCAGTGTATAGATTACATTCAAATTGTTGCCCCCCAAATGCAATATTTTACATTTTCTACATTGAACCTCATTTGCCATGTAGTTGCCCACCCCATTCATTTGTTCAGATCTTTGTGCAAGGTTTCCACACCCTGCGGAGAAGTTATTGCCCTGCTTAGCTTAGTATTGTCCACAAATACAGAGCTTGAACTGTTTACCCCATCTTCCAGGTAGTTTATGAACAAATTAAACAGGATTGGTCCCAGCACAGAACCCTGGGGGACCCCACTACCCATCCCTGACAATTCTGAATACTTCCCATTTATTACCACCCTCTGAACTTATTAAAGGGGGCTCCCGGATTCCGATAAGCCCCCTGCCCGCAGACCCCAACAACCAATGGCCAGGGTTGTTGGGAAGAGGCCATTGTCCTCATCAACATGGGGACAAGGTGCTTTGGGGAAGGGGGGGCCGCAAGCACCCCCCCCATGTTGAAGTCACGTGGCCTGGTTCGGCTCAGGAGGGGGTGCGTTGGCTCGTCCCCACACCCTTTCCTGACCGGCCGGGCTGCGTGCTCGGATCAGGGTCTGATATGGACTTTGGGGGGACCCTCCACATTGTTTTTTCCGTGTAGGGGTTCCCCTTTAAGTCCATACCAGGTGACCGGGTCAGAGAGGCATCAATCTTGCTGCCGAAGGCGGCGACATTGACTTCCTTCGCTAGTCCCGTGTACCTGGAGCCATTTTCAAAATGAACGGACTTTCCTCCATGTGTGGGCAAGTCCGTTCATTTCAAAAGTCCGGCGGACTAGAGCACAGACGGCCGGATTCTGAGTCCGGCAGACAATTTTGAGTCAAAACTTCTTTCTAAATCCGCCGGACTTTTGGAAAGAAAAAGTCCACCAGAGCCCACACACGGGCGGATTGTCCGGTGGACTCTGGTCCACCGGACCAAGTCTGCCGGATGGTTTGATCATGTGTATGCGGCATTAGTGTTGTACTCACTTGATTTTTCAAGGGACTTTGTAGTCCAGACTGATGCATCAAATGTTGGGTTAGGAGCTGTGTTGTCTCAGCTTTTCAAGGGAGAAGAACACCCTGTAATTTACCTCAGCCGGAAACTGAAGGCCCATGAAGAAAATTACACCACTATTGAGAAAGAATATTTAGCGATAGAATGGGCTTTAGATTCTCTCCGGTACTACCTCTTGGATAGACAATTTGAACTGGTAACAGATTAACCACCTCACACCCACCGGACAATGGCTGGGCGGCGTGGCTCTCAATCTGGGAGGCCATCATATGATGTCCACTCAGAATGACCTCTCTTGTGTGCCCATGGGGGCACGCATCGCATCGATCAGTGGTGCGGTGTGTCAGTCTGACACACCGATACACCAATCTCGGTAAAAAGCCTCTCATGGAGGCTCTTTACCACGTGATGAGCAGTGTCCAATCACGGCTTATAACGCCGTAAACAGGAAGAGCCATTGAATGGCATTTTCTCACTCGTGTCAGAGGAGTAGAGGAGAGCCGATTGGCTGCTCTCCTGACAGGGGATGTGTGCTAATTGTTTATCAGTGCAGCCCCCCCACAGATGCCCACCCACAGGTCTACCATCATGCTGCCAGGTATTGGTACCACCCTAGACCACCAGGTATGCCACTGTACACCACCAGGAAAATGCCAATCAGTGCCCAGGCAGCTGCCAATCAGTGCCCATCCCAATGCCTGCCAGTGCCAGTGCCATCAGTGATGCCTATCAATGCCATCTATCAATGCGGCACTGATGGGAACTGATAGAGGGCACACTCATATATATATATATATATATATATATATATATATATATATATATATATATATATATATATATATATATGTGTGTGTGTGTGTATATATGTAAAGTACATTGTTAATATAAAATATATATATATATATATATACTGTGTACATACGATATATATATATATATATATATAAACATATGTAGCACCCTCTACTTAGGTAGGTGCTAGAGGTTTTTTTGGTTAGGTACATTTAGGCAGGCCTAGCTGGAAGCTAGGCCTGTTTGTATTGGTCTGTGTGGGCTGGGAGTGGCTCGGAGTAGGCTGGTCAAAGAGACCTTAGGTCAATAGGAGGGTGAATAGGTGGTTCCTGGCCCTTCAAGAATTCAGGTTTACAGTGAAAAATTGCCCTGATGTTAGAATGGGAAATGCAGATGCTTTATCCCGAGTGCATGCGTGCCTGGCAACCTGTGTCCCAACCCTAGGGTTGAAACAAAAGGGAAGGTATGTGACTGGAAGCCAGGAAAATCTATGGGCTGTGTCCAAGATGGGAGATATATTTGTCCCAGGTTTATGCTGTATGCTGATTGCTTTTGGGTTTCTGCTGGGTAGTGAGCCTGTTTGGGGCTCTATGAGGGTTAACATGCTCAGGTGTAACAGATGAAGCACTCAGGGCTCTATAAAACTCCCAGGTTGCTTCAATAATGGGCTCCCTTTTGTAACCAGATTCCTGTGTAGGACTGGGGATCAGTTTCTTCTGAGTTGTTAGATTAATGCTGTATGATTAAAAGACTGTTTTTCTGTGTGTCAGACAAGTTTTTGGGCAGAAGTAGGCTGTTTCAGACCAGGTAAAATTCCTGTGCTTTGCAGTTAGACGCCCATAGTGACAAGGGTTTATTTTCAGTTTTGTTTTATTTTTGCTGTTTTTGATACATGCACTTACCACAGACTCGGAAACAGACATTTGCTGTTTTTGATACTGTAACCACAGACCTGGAAATAAACCACGGTTTTGTTTTCACAAAGATTCTTCACTGTGCTGTGACCCATCAAGGGGGACCCGCACACCCTGCTACTGAGCTAATCCCTTACAGTGCCTTAACTCAAAAAAGTTTGAGAATCACTAATTTGAGCATATACACTCCTTTTATCTTCACCCTGTATGCAAACGGAGAAGAAGGGGGAATGAAAAAAAAGCCTAGTACAAGCTGTTGTGAGGGCTGACATGTAAGTAAACCTGTTTTGCCCTCCATGACTGGGAACATGTTTCCAACAATTTTTCAGATATTAGGCTACCCATTATTCTACATTATATCACAGATAACATATGTATATATTTGTAATCTACTGTGTGTAAATTATCTAAAATTTAAACAGTAAATTAGTAAATTCTTTTATAAATACCTAATTACTGGGACTTCAAAATTGCACAAATCAGACAAAGGAAAATAAGCTGAAATCAAATAACATTCTGTACCTTTCTGTTTGTAGAACAGAAGCCTTCCCTGTTTGCTAATTCATAAAAAAAAAAATCCATTAGTCTCAACACTCTACCAGCCATAATCAAAAACATAAAATTGCCAGCAGGCATGGTTTATTTTTAAAATACTTTCACTGTTTTCAAGATCTTCTCTGTTTTCATTATAATTCTTCAGTCCACTTTCAATTTATATTTCAATTAACTTGAGTAGAAATGCACGGGTAAGGCATTGCTTATGAGAAATCAATGAGGTTAAAACTGCAGCTGAAAAATGTTCTTTGATAATGCCTTAGAAACCTGGGTATTATTGAAGGCACTGGTAAAATTATAGCAAGGCTTTTTTTTTTTCTAAACCACAAACAAGTATACATATGTTCAGCTAATGCCGAATATTGCCTCTGAAGGGCATAATCCATCAATATATTTTACAAGTCATACACTGCAATTGTTTTTGAATGCCTGTATTGGTGTGACCTAATTTTTACTTGATTTGTATTGGAACGTAAATATCAGGAAAACAGGGTTTTATAAGAAAACAACATTAAATATATGGGGGTTGATTTACAAAAGGCAAATAGGTTTATCACTTTGCAAGGGAATTTTGTCCAGAGCATAGTGAATGAGTATAAGCTCTGCAGACTTCCATCATCCAATCATGTGCAAGCAAACAGACATTTTGTTTCCTTCATGTGATTGTGTACTCTTTGCCTTGTGAAATGTGTTCCTATGCAAATTGAACAGGCTATTTGCCTTTAGTAAATCAACCCCAATGCAGCTAAATGATATTCTCAAATATACTGAGTGGGTGTGATTAGGGATTTATAAGATCTTTTATTAAAAAAATATGTTATCCAGAAAGGCAATACAATTAGGCACATGTAAAATGTAAATTTAGTCACAGCATTTTTTTTTTTTAGGTGATACCTCATTAAAGTGGTTGCAACCATAAAAAATAAAATAAAGATAAATGTAGCTGTCTCTTTAAAGGCACTAGATATAACATAGTTCTTTTTCCATGTCAATTATCCCTTTCTGTGTTGTACAATACCTGGTTGATCCTGCCTGTTCATGTGTTCCACTGTTTAAACTTTCCACATTCTGTTTAAACTGACCACATTATCATGGCTGCTTATCCATGATAGTGTGGTCAGATTATGTGCCTCCATCATCCAGCTCTCTCCTCAGTGTCTCTGCATCTCCCCCTTCCCCCTCCCTCTCTTCCTGTCATTACTGTAGTCAGTGTGTGAAGCAGCTCTCTTCACCACCCCTCCCCTCTCCTCCTGCTTTCATTGAGTAAAACTATTCCCTAGCAGCTGCTCCCCCCCCCCTCGTCTATGATGCAGATGAGAATAAACTGAAATCAGTACTCACAAAATAAAAGAGAGAGAGGAATAACAGCCCCTCCCACTGGGGTCCCTCTGCTCGGGAGTGAGAGGCGACTAAATTATGTGACTGCACAGACGGGCTCTTATCTAAAGGTGCTTTAGAAGACTTTTCAAAAAAAAGAACACTCCTATTACTATTGCTACATAAGATGATGGAAGTGTGTTTATGAGACTTTTCAACCACTTTAAGATAATCACATGTATTTTCTATTAAATTGTTTTACAATGAATTGTAGGTCAATTACAATTCGTGAGTTTGAGCAGTGTTTCATGCCAATGGCCAGCTCCCCTACAACAATCACTCTGCATTTATCTTTATGGCTTAGCTACAAATCTCTAAAGTAGAGTGATTTGTAGCAAAGCATGCTGACCTAATGCTGTAACATTGAATAAAAAGTCCATAAATGTCCAAATATCCAAATTAAATATAGCACTCCATGTTTCCCACATGCGTGACAAACTTGTACCAATATGTTCTCCACTTCACCATGTGCCAATATATACCACACTCACCAGAAATAAATGACTCCTTGTCTGCACAAGAAAGTCAAAAAGCACCTTTTTATGGTATACTTATCCAGGAGTAGAACCAGTACCACAGGAACCATGTAATCATATAAGTTGCCCCAGGTAATCCCTGGCTGCCAACTTTGCCTGTCTCTAAAGTCCTCCAAGAACCACCCAGTATTGACAGGAGAAAAACATTTAAGAGGAGATGGGAAGCCTCCCATAATCAAATACTGATTATTAAAGGCTTAGAATAATGTAAAATTGCACTTAAAATAGGTTCAAATGTATTGGGCCTTCATATGAGTGTACCAGGAAGCGCTGCTGGTATTCCAGCGTACGGTCCACAAAACTGGAAATGATGTAACCGAAAGTCCAGTCCAACACAGGAATTGTAAGTGAGTGAAAGCTAGTCTATAGGGTGATTTACCTAACCTGAAGCACTCAGAATATAGTGTAGCTGTGCATGATAGCCAATCAGCTTCTAACTTCAGCTTGAGATTAAAACCTGGTAGCTGATTGGTTTCTATGCAGCGCTGCACCAGATTTTGCACTCTCCAGTTTTAGTAAATCTTCCTCTATGTGTCTTTTAAATAAAGTAGAATTACGCTATGGATCTATCCTTTTACATGTGAGAGATACCAAGTGTTTTATCTAACACTGCTTGGAAGAACAGAGAAAGGAGGAGAGGAGCAGAGGAGAGCACATTAGTGAAGTCTGAGAATATCGGCATCACAAGTGTGTTTAAATCATAATGTTTTTTGCATAGACACTGTAATTGTTTGTGCTTAATAAGAAGTAATTTACTGGCACAAGAGACTGCACCTGCATTTCTGCACTGAAATAATATTTCTGGAACAATATAGGACAATTGTTTATTATTTGGTTGTTTGCACAGCATATGTACTTTGCAGTTGATATTTGCATAGAGATACTGGTGATGAATTTAAAGGAACAGGACTGTGAAACGCGGGATATTATTGTATGGGGAGATCAGTGCTGGAATAGTTTCACAATATAAGTACACGTATTTGTATAGAAATACTGGTCGATTGCCAGACCAGGCCTGCACAATAAACCTACTAATGAATGCATATTTACTTGCAAATGATTGGATGATGGAAGTCAGCAAAGATTATCTCATTCACTTAGCTCTGAGCATAATTCCCTTGTAGAGTGCAACTTCACTTGCAAAGTGAACAGTCAATTTGCCTTTGGATCAACCCCAATGCCTTTATCAGTAGTGCATGTTGACAACACAGGAGCAAAAACGGGAGGCAGGGACATAGCATTATAACCCTATAACAGGAAGTATCTAAGCAAGAATTTTTGTGACAGGATTATTATTTTGATGGAATATTTATTTTGATGAAAGCTATATATTTAAAAGGACTGAAAATTTATTTTTTAAATTACATTAACATATAATCGTTAAAGATTATAAGAGATTTTAGTAATAGTTAAAGTAAATATACTTTAGCATTCATATTTGCAGATAGTTTCAATACAATGTAGTAACATCAAAGGCAATGTTCATTTATTTTAAAGCCCAACACCACCTTGATACAGTAAGACATAAATAACTTTGGAAATATTTATAACCTGTCTTGTTCCCTTATAGCTGTACACACTCTTGAATTATTTATAATATCTAATGAAAAAAAAAAAACATTTTACTTGTTGCTGAAGGAGATCTCCATACATGTGAAATACTATGTCAAAGCGAGTATTGTGTAGACAGTCATCCATAGCATAGACTTATGGGTCTATAGTTTCTTTATTTCAATGAGAAAAAGTAATTGCTTACTTCACCTAGCTTATGTATTTCATATAAAAATCATCCACATTCCCAATTTGCATGGATTGCTTTTATGGTTAGCTATAAACATAAAAAAAGTGGCCTTCCACCTACTAATCTCCCAGATTCAATAGTCAACCAGCTTAACAAGTACGCTGAGACTTGTAGTTCCACAACACTTCTCAAGCATAAAAAAGAAATCAGGAAATATCTATTAACATTTACCACCATTTAACTTGGGGGGGGGGGGGGGGGGCATGATATAATTGACCTTTATATGATATGTATTTTCAATGCACAATGTGCAAGTGCATGCCAAAGTTCAAACCTGTGTTCAGGCATTAAAGTTATACTAAACACACAGTTTAATTTACAGAATCCCTTCTATTTCTGCATATGGTTAATGGCACTGTTATTATTTTAATAATAAAAAAAATTAAGTATCTTTTTCCCAATCAAAATACAGCTGTCACATGGCCCAGCTCTTTCCCTGCCTATCTGCAGGGAAACATAAGCAGGGGGAGCTTCTAGTCTTCTGCTGCTGGTCGCATATTCAAAATAAAAAAAACACCCCTTGGATTGGAGAGTAAAAATAAATAATTATTATCAAACTTTTCTAAATTGTCATATAAATATATATTTTAAATCAAATATTTATTATTTTTGGCAATAAGATGGTGTGGGTGGATTTCTGCCAGTCACAGGCTGTGTCACGCCCCTCCAGCCTGTGTCTTAGAATAAGAGGGAAGTGAGGCCTCCATAAATCTACATATCCCACCCCCATTGTGTTTAGCTGGTTAGTGCGCATGGAAGAGGAGGAAGGAAGTGGACTGTCATTTACCACTGTGTATATGTCCAGATGTGTGGCTCTATATTCACAAGTGAATGCTCAGATGTGATAGGGAGGAAATGCTCAGCATAGAAACTCACTGAAAACTGAGCATGTGCAGAGCTACCAACACTGCTCTGCAAAAATCCCTAGCTGAACTGAGGACTTGGACAGAAGGGGGAGAGAGAACAGCAGGATCAACCAAGCTTTTTGCAGAATACAGAAAACAAATCTCATAGTGACTAATTATGAACAGAGGGTAATACACTATTTATTGATTGTATTTATGCTGTAGGTTTAGTGACACATTAAGATTTGTTTTACCTTCAGACATTAAGGGGTTAAATAAACAATGGTTTACTGTGTCTGAATTGTTATATTTAGTATTCACCTTTTTTCTGTACACAAGTAACAGGGGGTTCTATATTCTACTTTACTCATTACATAGGAGGAAAATTCTGGATACATGAGGCCTTTCAGATGCTCCGCGTGGATCAGTTTGCTATAGCGTTACAGACGCTCCTGATTCGCACTGCTCACCTGGATCCTTCCACTATGGCTGTTCCAGTACAACCAGTGTTGCAGGCTGTCCCTGCTGCTGATCCAGTCTCCCGTCTTGAATATTACCTCTGTAAGAGGTACAGGATGTCTGGTTCTGCTCCACTTCCACAGCGATTTGGGGGAAATCCAGTTCAAGGCAGAGGGTTTCTGAACCAGGTTGGGCCATACTTTGAGATGCTGCCCCAGGCGTTCCCCACAGACAGAAGCAAAGTAGGCTTCATCATTTCTTTGCTTTCTAATAGAGACTTGGCCTGGGCAAATCCTCTAAGGGAAATGCAAAAATGTATTGTCCTGAGTTAACCAGAGTTTGTGGTTTCCTTTAAAAGGGTATTTTGAAATTCCCGCAGGCTCCACTTCTGCTGCCAAGAGCCTCATGTCCATCAAACAAATGACGAGAAATGTTGCCGATTATGCCATTGAATTCCATACTCTAGCAGCAGAGGTCACTTGGAACAATGAGGCCCTCATGGCTGCTTTTTCTCATGGCCTCTCAGATAACATCAAAGATGCGATAGCCTGAGACATACCTACAGATCTGAAGAAGTTGATTGCGTTTGCCATTCTCATTGACTCCAGACTCAGAGAGAGACCTTCCTTTAAGTAAAGCTTTCGGAAGCCTCCTGTACATTTTGGTTCTGAGATTTTCAGTCCCATCCTTGACTTCCTTACCTCCCATGCCTCCTGGTACCAAGTCTACCATTAAACTAGAACGCATGCATTAGGGGTTCACACGTCTCTCTGCAGATGAGAGGGTCTTTAGGAGGAGGGAGAGATTGTGCTTTTATTGTGGTCAGGCAGGTCACTTTTTGAAGTATTGTTCTACCCGTCCGGGAGACGCTTGCACCTGAGGTCCTCTAGGGGAAAGATCCTACGTGGCGTTGTTATGTCCCCAGTTACTTTGAAGGATAAGTCTCTATTTTTGGTTACCCTTTCCTGGTCTGACTCATCCATCCATACACAGGCTCTAATCAACTCTGGGTCTACAGGCCTGTTCATAGACAGTGCTTTTGTGTCTAAGCACTTGATTCCGCTGCAGCTTCATGCCACTCCACTTGCCATTGAGCCTATTGATGGGGGACCTCCACAGCCTGCCCATGTGACTCATGAGACTGCTCCATTGACCATGGCCATAGGGGCTCTTCGCCATAAGATAATCCAAATTCAAGTAATTTCCTCTTCTCATTATCTGGTGGTTATTGGTTATCCTTGGTTATAGAGGCACAACCCCACTTTTGATTGGCTTTGTGTTGAGGTTCTTTCCTGGTCGCCACAATGCAGTAAGACTGTCATGAAACCATTAAATCAGACCAAGACAGAAGGACAGTTAAATCACACTTGTTTAATAATAAAAGTAAACAGAAGAAACGTAGTCAAAACATAGCCAAAGTTCAGTAACCGGAATGGATAGGCAGCCAACAGCAGGATCTGGAGCCAGAAGGGATGTCAGCAAAGCAAGTCTATAAACAGGAATGCAGGAAATCATCTCTGTGATGTTGACCAAGGCGAAGCCAGAGATCCTCTGGACTGGATGGCTTAAGTAGGCAGGACTGACAAGCAGGATATCATCAACAGATCAGTAGCTGTGGAGCGATAGGAGCTGGCAATTATCTGACAGCTGAGTGACCAGCTCAGAGAAGGAAGGGCTTTTCCCAGTCCTGACAGTATGCCCTCCTCAAAGACCCCCCCTTCGGAGGACCCCCAGGCTTGAGGGGAAAATGTCTATGGAAATCACGGAGGAGGACAGGGGCATGTACGTCCGGGGATGAGACCCGAAAGCGTTCCTCCGGACCATACCCTTTCCAATGCACCAGGTACTGTATGCACCCACAGAACCTACGGAAGTCAACTATGGACTGTACTTCATACTCCTCATGGTTCTCAACCTGTACAGTGTGAGGATGTGGCACCGAGGTGGTAAAGCGGTTGCAGACCAAATATTTTAATAAGGAGACATGAAATACGCATATTAGAGGGAAGGTCTAATGCATAAGCAAAAATGGAAGCCAGTTCCTTAGAAGTGGGAAACTTCTTAAGTGGAATACAATCACACATCTTTGAGAACCGGTCAACTATTATAAGGATAACTGTGTTGCCCTGGGAGTTGGGTAACTCCACAAATAAATCAGGTGGGCCCAGGGCCTCTCTTTATTGGCACTGAGCATACAGGAAACAGGCAGGTACAAAGGCAATTACATCAGCATGTAAACTAGGCCACCAGAATTGTTAGGAAATTGCCCAAAAGAATTGATTCTTCCCAGGGTGGCCAGCAGCCTTAGGAGAATGGCGTGTCTGGAGCACGGCAGTACGGAGGCTCTCTGGGATAAAGCAGCAGTCATAAGGTTTCCCAGGAGGAGCATGGACCTGAGAAGCAAGAATTTTGTCATCCAAAGGAGAAGTGAGACTGGTGCGAATCATAGCCAGAATAAGGAATCACAGGAACTGGAACCGTCTCCAACTTGGAATTAGAGTAAAATTGTCGCTGACGAGGCGTCAGCCCTTACATTCTTAGTACCAGGTAAGAATGAGACAATGTAATTGAAACTTGACAAGAAAAGAGCCCATCATGCTCTTCTGGGGGAGAGGCATTTAGCCTCAGACAAGAATGTGAAATTCTTATGGTAAGAATGAGAACACAGTGGTACCTTCGAGGAGGTGTCTCCATTCTTTCAGGGCAGAAATGATCACCAACACTCTCTGTCACCTATCTCATAATTGTACTCCGCAGGTGACAATTTCTTGGAAAAGTAGCCACAAAGATGCAAAGTGCTCTAAGAGGTAGGACGTTGAGACAGAAGGGCGCCAACATGAGTCTCAGAAGCTTCAACCTCAAGGACAAAAGGTAACGTAGGATCAGGATGGGCCAACACAGGAGCAGAAACAAAGGCAGCCTTGAGACTCTCAAAGGCCTTAATGGACTCCAGAGACCAACTCTGTGCGTTACCATCCTTTATGGTCATATCAGTCAGGGACTTGACCAGAGATGAGAAGTTACAAATAAACTTCCAATAATGGTTGGCAAAGCCCAGGAAACTCTGCAGAGGATGTAAACCCACAGGTCGAGGCCACTGTAGGTCTGCTGAAAGTTTCTCTGGGTCCATCGAAAAACCAGCAGTGCAAATGACACCCAGGAATTGAACCTGTTCACGATAGAACTCACACTTCTCCAGTTTACAATAGAGATTGTTCTCTCTTAGTTTCTGAAGCACATGACAGACATCTGTGTGGTGGCTCTCCAGGGACTTGGAAAATATGAGATATCATCGAGATAAACCACTACACATAACTGGAACAAATCTCAGAGGACATCGTTAATAAATTCCTCACAAGATTGTATGCCCCTCTCAAATCAAGCTTCATGAAAACCGTTGCTCCCTTGAGGTGGCCATATAACTCTGCAATCAACGGAATCAGGCATTCTTAATCACGAAACTATTGAGACCCCTATAATCAATCAATACAAGGTCTCAGTTCACCACTCTTCTTCTTCATAAAGAAGAACACCAGCAGGAGATGAGGATTTGCGGATGAAACCTCAAGAGTGCGTCTGCAACATACACCTCCAAGAACAACAAAGGGTAAACCTGGGCATGAGGGGGTATGGCACCAGGTTGAAGGTCAATTGCACAATCATACAGCTGGTGTGGAGGCAAATTACTGACTTGACATTCCATTATGGCTTTCAGGAACATGAATGGGTCAACCGCATGACATCTTACGAAATGGATTTTGTGGAAACAGGTGGAATTATATTCTTGAAAATGGGCAAAATTCTAGAGAAAAAATCATCTTTGTTTTGGCATATTCATACCTTTTAATAAATATATTGAAAATTAACCCAAAAGGTTTACGTATTCAAATTGTCCCTAACATAGATCATATAAGCACTAAATGTAAGAAAGAATGGGAGGCTAATCTACACGCCTGCTCCAGCAAAATGATGAATATTTTAAGTACAGGTTCCTGAGTTAGCCTACTCTCTGTGACCTCTGAAGCACACTACAACCCTTCTGATTCCATTTAGTCTATTACTTTTTTTCATTTAGGTCTATTACCACCACATTGTCCCCTGAGGAAAACTATAATTAGTTGAAATGCATTTGGGTATTTTGGTGGCGATGTATACTCCACACATGTGTTAAACTTTTTCGTACTATATTGCGCAGTAGACTAGGAGTTGGACTGTATAGACCAGGTCTTATATCTTTTTTTTTTTTTTTAAATGTATGTAACCATATCTTTATGTCAAATAAAGCTTTTTTCTAATTTTATATATACTGTATTTATTGGCGTATAACACTCACTTTTTCACCATGAAAACCGCGTTCAAATAGCGTGTGTATGTTATACACCAATACAAAAATTTAAGTTGTTTCCTGGAACTTCCCTCTTAAAATGAATGTGCGTGTTATACACCTGTGCGTGTTATACACCGATAAATACGGTATTAAAAAATTCAGTTGTTTTTTTTTTAAATGTAATTGCTGCAACAAAATCCCATGGGGATACTTTTTTTTTCCATGTACAGATGTCACCTCACAGGCAGGTTTAAGGAATCCCCCAGGCATGTTTAGTTAAAAGAATTATGCATGTTTACATTTCACATTAAGTATTCTAAAATGATTGAAAATTGCCATCAAATGGAAAAAAACAAAATAACATTTTTTATTTTTTTTGCTTTAGTACATATTCCCCAAGGCAGTGCCCAGCCCCCCCCCCCCTCCCCCAAGGACATTTGTTTTACAATCTCTTGCATATCCGACTTGAAAATTGGCAGAAAGTATGTTGAATATTTGGTTCCCATTAACTTCAGTGGGATTTGGATTAACATTCAGAATTTAGGAGCAATTAAATAAATCTCCAGAGAACTGGACCTGGAAATCTTTGACTCATTCCTATTTACAACTCCTAGAAGCCTACAAAATAACCCTCACAGGGTAAATGTACATATTTCAGGACAATTCACATTAATAGCAGTTGGCTAGAAATAATTGAAACACAACATGAATTTATACTTTTAAACTTTGACCATAGATCACTAAACAATTTATACAATACTGTACAACTTGGTATAACACCTATCTTTCTCATCACTCTATTACAGCAAGGATGGATTTCTACATATCTTGCCAAATGTGGCCTCCTGAAATGAAAACTACAGCCTGTGAATTTCTAAATACAGCTATAGGAAACTAACTTCTGCGAATAATCAAACACAAAATACCTAATCAAACATTTTTGCAGCTCTGGCAAGCTAGGTGTCATGTACCTAGTAGATGAGCCCGATATGCAGATGAAGGCCTCTCTTACACTTCTGACTCAAGGCCCCTGATAGAGCAAACAGGAAACGTGGGAGTGCAGAGTAGCACGAGTGTCTGGCAGGATCCCCAGCAAGGAGGTCAGTCTGTAATTCCAGATGGCACTGTGCAGGGTGGTCAGCAGACTAGAACAGCAGACTAGAGGCTGGAACAGACAGAGAGGAGGTTCCCACGGGACTGGAACTAAGAAGTGTTGGGCAAGCTGGGTCATACACATACAGGTAATACTGGAACAAAGGCAGAGGCAGAACCAGGGTCACTTGAACAAGCCGGGTCAGTATTAGGCAGGCAGCAGAGGGACCAGAGGAGCAGAAAGGTGCACAGTCAAGACAAGCTGTGGTCAGATGCAGGCGGACCACAGGAATAATCAGAAGCAAGCTGGGTAATACACAGGAACAGATGCAGAGTTGCAGGTAACACATGGGTGTCAGCCTGGTTTAAATCAGGGTTTAGATCAGGGATCACGCACTCACGATCCTGTGCCCATGCGCTCTTGCGCATGCGTGTTGGCACCAGCAATCACATACCAACTTGCACAGATCTTCTGTTTCTGGCAAGCCTTTCCAGGCATTGCCCCCTCCAACAGGCAGCCTCCGGATGCCCAAATGGGCCAACTTCTCAGGATGGGACCTTTTGAATGACTGGATTAGTCTCTTAGTGTGGATATTACCTTCAAACTCCCACAAGCTCTCTTAAGGTCTCTTCAAGTCTTCAGGATCAATATTCCATTCTGATAAAGAATTGGGAACAGAGGGTTTTAACAGAGTAACATGAAGGACAGGGGGGATCCTGAATGAGTCTGGTAGTTCCAGCACATAGGCTACCTTGTTAATCCTCCTCTTCCCTGGAAAAGGACTCACAAACTTAGGACCCAACTTTTTTGAAGGGCATGCCAACCTTAGGTTTGCTGTGGACAGCCACATCAGATTACCGGGTTCCTCCTCTTCTCCTGTCAAAGGTTTCTTTGTTACGTTCCTGTGTTTTTTCCATGGTTTCCTGTAATCATTTATCATTTAAACTGAAGAAATGTATTATCTCAAGAACAGCTGCTACTGAGCATTCCAATATGGAGTAAGGCAAAAATGATGTATGAAAGCCATAATTGGTAAAGAATAGAGTTCATCTTGTGGCAGAGTGGGTGGAGTTGTTGTAGGCAAACTCAGCTAATGGAAGCAGGTGGATACAGTCATCCTGAGAAAATGAGGAGAAACAGTTTAAGTATTGCTCAAGGGTCTGATTGGTCCTCTCTGTCTGCTCATTTTTCTGTGAATGATAAGCAGAGGAGAAGGCTAATTCAATTCCAAGAGACTCACACAATGCCTTCCAGAACCTGAAGGTGAACTGTACTCCCCGATCTGGGACAATGTTAGCTGGCACTCCGTGAAGCTTAATGATTTCCCTGATAAAGACTCATGCCGTCTCAGGAGCTGAGGGTGTTCCCATCATTGGGATGAAATGTGTCATCTTGCCGATCTACCACCACAAAGATGGTGGTATGATCCTCTGCAAGGAGAGGCTCCGCAAAAAAATCTATACATATCATCTTCCATGGTCTGTCCGGATGAGTAATGGTTTTAAGGCCCCAAGTCTTGGTTCTACTATTGTATCACAGTAAATAGTGCTGCGCTATCTTCCAAAGGCAAAGTGCTAAATATATAATATATCAAAAATCCCTCATGTGTATCATCACTGCCACGTGACTTTCTCAAATGGTTGCTAGGAGACCATAGAATCTTTCTCCTTATAAGCGAGTGTGTGTGATTACACACTCCCCGCCTTGCAGCTGTAGTCAGTGATCATCCTTCTATTCTGTGCTAGCTTAGATACCTTTATTATTATCTAGCAATCCAAATAAAAGATACTTTATATTACAAATGGCAAAACACAATAAGATACAAACTAAATATATAAATAATCAGAGATCAGACAAAAGATATAAGAGGCTCCCTCCACTGGATCTCAAGAGAAAGTGCCATCATAGACCAGCTGATTATCAATCGGAGCATATATCTATACAATGAATACATAAATAAGGAATGCCATACCATTTAATATTATATTGATACAAATTAATATTTAAAAACTGATTCTCAAAAATGTTAAAATAGTATATTGTTTAATTAAAAAATCTAAATTAGAAAAAAAGAAATAAGAAATAAAAAAATATTAATAATATATAAAAAGAAAACACCCACATTTTTTTTCTTATATTTTATAAAAGATAAGCATCTATAGTAAAAGAAGGGGGACCTAACCAAATAAAATCTCATATCTATAAATCTGAAATAAAACAATTCAAATCAAACTCAATGTTCAAACCTTTAGGCGCCAAAGTGCCCATTTCAAACATCGACCGAGATTCTCTCTTACTGAGGTCCCGGATTTTATTACTTCCTCTCCATTGGGGATCAGACCTATCAATCGCCCAAAAACTAAGTTGGGAAGGATCTTTACTATGGACCTCTGCGAAATGGCATGAAACACTATGTTTTGGGAAGCCACTGCGGATATTCTGAACATGTTCTTGTAGGCGCTTCCATAACGCCCTTTTGGTCCTGCCAAAATATTGTAGTGAGCATGGACATTGTAAAACATAGACCACTCCTTCAGTTTTACATGAGATAAACTTTCCAATCTCATATTCCCTATGTGTAACTGTAGAACTGAATTTGGAGCATTTTTTGCCATTTTGCTTAGTATGTATACAGGCATAACATCTACGGCATGGAAAGAAGCCTTTTTTGTTAAAAAGTGAGAAAAAAAAAAAAAATTTTTTTGGGGGGATGCAGTATATTTTTTGCCACTAGGTCTCTCAATGTTGGGACTCTTCTATATGTGAATCAAGGTTCAGCTGGTAGAATCTTCTGTAATTGTATGTCGGCTAACAGTAATGAGCAATGTTTATTAATGATTCGTTCCACTTGTTTATGTTGAATACTGTAATTCATCAAGACGGATAACTGTTCCGATTGGTTCGGGATTCTCACTTTATCCTTTATCAGGTCAGTTCTTGGGATATTGTAGACTTCCTGTATTTTATCCTGTATGAAATGTTCATTATACCCTTTATTGACAAATTTCTTGCCTATCACGTCTGCTTGTTCCAAAAAAGTTTCAGTAGTGGTACAATTCCTTCTCAGTCGACTTAATTGTCCCTTAGGGATGTTAATCAACCATGGATCATGGTGACAACTATTGGTGGATATATAGCTATTCCGTTCGACTGGTTTGAAATATGTTTTGGTTATTAATTTTCCATTTTCCTGTTGGATTGTAAGATCCAAAAAGTGAGCCTTCCAACTTCATAAGTGAATTTGATGTTCTGTTGGTTCATATTCAGTTTGTCCAAAAAATGTATCAGACTACTTTCCTCTCCCTTCCAAATTATGATCAGTCATCTATATATCTTTTATATAGAATAAGCTCGTCTGGGGTATTTTCATATATTGCTTATTCTTTCCGTTTGGACATATAAATATTTACAATGCTCATTGCATATTTCGCCCCCATAGCAATGCCGTTGAGCAGTCTGAAGTATTCATTATTGAACCAAAAATAGTTATTTTGTAGGCCAAATGCTAGACATCTAAGTACAAATCTTCTTTGTTTTGATATCAGATTCGAGAATTTTTCAAGTGCCCACTTAGTAGATTCAATTGCTCCATCATGACTAATATTTGTGTAAAGTGATGCTACATCTGCTGGTGCAATCAAATATTTATGTTGTGGGTCCAGTTTCAGCGAATTAAATATCTGGATCAGGTGTTTTGTATCTCTTATGCCGCGTACACACGACCAGACTTTTTGAGGGACTAGGTGCGACGGTCTTTCCGATGGACTTTCAACAGAGTTCCGACGGACTTTCTGAATGAACGGACTTGTCCACACACAATCACACCAAAGTCCGATGCATTCGAACGTGATGACGTACGACCGGACAAGAATAAGCAAGTTCATAGCCAGTAGCCAATAGCTTCCCTAGCGTCGGTTTTTGTCCGTAGGACCAGCATATACACTAATGGATTTCTCAGTCCGGCCGCGTTCCGGTGGGAAAATTTAAAACATGTTCTATTTCTAAAGTTCGTCTGATTTTTGGCCAGCAAAGGTCCGATGGAGCCCACACACGATCAAATTGTCAGACGGACTAGTTCCGTCGTACCTTTGCTGTCAAAATATCCAGTCGTGTGTACGTGGCATTAGAAATGCTTGCGTACATGGAACAAGTGGTTGTATAAATTTGTCTACATATTCACCAAGTCTTAAGTTGAGAGACCGAATCCCATTAACTATGGGTCTCCCTGGAGGTGTTATCGGATTTTTATGTATTTTATGGAGTGTGTATATAATGGGTATCATGTATCAGGTATAAGATATCTCTCTTCTTTTTTTGTGAGAATATTCTTCAATCTTCCTCTCAATACCAAATCGCACAACTCCTCTTTATATTCTTTAGTGGGATTACCTTTCAATTTAATGTATGTATTTGCGTCATTAAGTTGGTCGGTTAATTCTTGATTGTAGTATTCTTTGGATAGACCTGCTGACAAAGGAGGGGCAATTGTTGTTCTAATTACAACTTGTTTATTTTTCTCCAGTGCCTTTATTCCCTGTGTAATGCACTGAGATTCTTCTATTTTCTTAATATCCAGCTTTTCTAAGTCTTTTATCACCATCTTGTTAAAAACTTCTATGTGTTCATTATTATGAACCGATGGGTTAAACAGTCGTTTGCGCGATTGTACTGTGTAGGAGTCTTCTCGTTTTGGCATTGATCTAAAAAAGACCTTGATTGTTCATCATCTTGATAGTTTCTCAAGGCATCATACCTGTTTTGAGTGGGAATCGGACTTCTTCTGTGGTCATATTGGTCATAATTGGGGTGTCCCTGTGCTTCTGAGGGATATCGTTGTGAATAGTATTGCGGAAATTCCCTTTCATCGTTCTGATTTTGATTTGGTTCATTATAATTCCCATGATTCTTTGGTGCAAAATTCTGGGAATAATTTCTCTCTTCTCTGTATTCTCTGTAGTATTGACCTTGATTACCTTGATTACTATGTCCATAATTTTCCTGTTGGTAATATGGTGGATAGGAATTCCCCTGTTGATTATACGGTGGATAGGAATTACCTTGTTGGTTATATGGTGTATAGGACTGTCTTTGACTCTTATTAACATTCTTCCAATATGGTTTTCTTGGAGACTTATTTTTATTTTTATTTTTCCACCACGGTTTGGGTGTCCTTGTTCCACTATTTTCTCCCATGTAGGGCCTCTCTCCTCTGTCATTGAATTCCCTTCCTGTCTGGGAGGTGCTGGGGATAGTTCCTATCAGGGGATCTAGTCCCCTGATTCCGATTCGGACTCATTATCCTTACCTCTCTCTCCGGGGAGGAGGCAGCAGACCCAGTTCTTCCTTCTTTTAAATGTAATTGCCATTTAAATGTCTGTTCCAATTGGTAAACATTAGTATCCCTCAAATATTTCCTTCTTTTTCTTTGTTTCAATTCGGCATCTTTCTGTTCTAATACTTTACCTAGTTGTTGAGTTAGCACAGGGCGATTTTACTATCAGTGATCTTTTTATTAATTACTGCTAACTTGCTTTGTTTTCTGGTCAAAACAAATTGCAATGCTTATACCAATACCATATACCATTCTTCTATTGATTCTTGATCTAATAGCCCTTCATTGATGGGAATATCCCATCTCAAACTCCTCGGCACTATACTTTCTTTTAAATATTGTTCATGTGTGGCAATATCCCACCACAAACTCACTTTCTTTTCCATCAAGTGTCCAAACTTTCTAAAATTGGTGTCTAAATCATCAGTGTCAATCACCTCATTGGTGGTGAAGATATCTTTTAGGTCTATTCTTGCTTTGAATGCAAGTGGTACAGGATTCCATGTATCTTTTGCAATCTCTAGCTACTTGAGGCCACCAAACGTGTGTTGCACAAGATCAGAAGTTTTAGTTCTGCCAAAATGTCCAGCCAGTAAAAAAAGTTTTTTTTGTTGCGCTAGAGATATCAAACATAAGCAAGGCTGTATTGTATGTGGCATAAGGGGGAAGGGGTTAAAAATTGTCTGGGAGTAGGGCACAGATAAAACAATGTAAAGTCAATGAAAGGTCATTCAAAAAGGACAGGTACCTGATGTGAGTTCAAGTATTGGGAAGATTAAAGTCTGTAACCTGGATGAATGACCACAGGGAGATGTAACTAACACAGACAGGAGGCAGCACGCTGAAGGGTATAAAAACCTTTAGGAGAAATATAAAAACAGAGAACAAGCAGCACCAACCTGAGTGTAATAGTTTAAAACATACTTTTAATTATAGTTTAAAATGCACTCACTCTGTGTAAGCCCACGTACACACGGTCTGAGATTTTGCCAACCAAATCCGTCGGATTTTGCCCGTCGGATTTAGTCCGACGGATTGTGTCCGAAACTGTTGCATACACACGGTCGGGCCAAGTTGGCGAAAAATCCGATCTTTCAGAACGTGATGACGTAATTTCGTTACGATGGGACTACATTCAGGCTAGTAGCCAATAGCTTTGATGTAGGAATTTGATCTGAGCATGCGTGGCACTTGGTCCGATGAAAATGCTCTACACATGATCGGATTAGGTCCGTCCGGCCCAGTTGGTCGGGAAATATTTCCAACATGTTGGAAAATTGGGTCGGACGGAGATTCGGACGGAATCAGTCCGATGCATACCACACACAGTCGGATTATCTGACGACACGGTCCGATAAGACTCATTCCGACAGATTCTCCGACCGTGTGTACAAGGGCTAAGGTGTAAGCAGGCATATCATAAAGGAAATCCAAATGGACAGCAGGATGGACAGCGGGGCTTCACAGGAGATAATCCTCTCAGGCTGTATGCTCTTGTCTTGTGGCGCCAGTGGCTTCCAGTGTCACAGATCAGAGTAGGCAGGGCTCCGCTGTCCATTCTGCTGTACATTTGGATTTCCTTTATGATATGCCTGCTTACATCTATATATATATATATATATATATATATATATATATATATATATATATACACAGTATCTATATATATCTGTATGGCTTGTAATGCAAAAAGTAACATAATGACATAATATACTAGGAAATATGTTTTGATTTTTTATATACATCCATCTTAAAAAATCACCAAAAATCCTCCCATCCACCGAAACAACATAGAAAATAATTAATAAATAAAACAGAAGAAAGGAAGGGGCATTAGAAGAAAATAATTGAAGAAAAATACATTTCTGGCTAATCTACAAAAAGGCCTTATATGAGCTGACCTCATTGAGGCCAGGTGGGGTCATTGCATTGAGGCGCTCTATCCAGATCATCTCACGTTGAACAATGATTTTGTCCCAGTCCCCCCCCCCCCCCCAGGATTCATTGGTATGACTTTAAGAACAAAGGGATGGCTTTGATATGGCTTAGTCCACTGTTTATCTGTATTACTGATGTGGTTCTTCTGCAAGCATAGAAATTGTTTACTAGCTGCGAAGGTAAGAATACTCTGTATACTAATAGATATACATATGAATAAACACACACCATTGTGGATGCAAACGCCACTAATTATACTCCATATTATATTTCTCATAGGAGCATATATACTTTTCATCTGACCAGTGTGGCTTTGCATATGTAGCAAACCAAATCTGTGCCCTGATAATATAATAAGGTATTTTATAAAGAGACTGTGCTGTTTTCTATGGATGCAGTTTTGACTGTATCTATGTGTACGCAGCTGTCTGTAGTTTATGTACATGGTGTGCTCCCTATAGAATTAATCAGTGTACCCCTACTTTTTTAGGAACAATCCCCTTCATAGGGATTAACTACACCCTCCTACAGAGCCTGCTTAGTCATTTACATACCCCCTTCAGGTATGATAAAATTTCGTTTCATACACATACATGTTCAAATGTATCATTTATATGGCATCCTTTCCTGGATGACTTTGAAGACATTGGACTATACTTTTTTTTTTTTCAACTAGACTAAGTATTAGCCGTATCCAGTGCCCTATAAAAGGGCTCCCAGGCCTTCCGGGGTGGGGCACATTTTCTCCGGGTCCCCGGCTTGCCAACGCCCTCCTGGGTGGTGGGTGGTGGGTGTTTTACAGCGGATGTCTTAGGCCGCGTACACACGGGCGGACTGTTCGCCCAACTTTGTCCGCTGAACAGTGTTTGGGCGGACAGTCCGCTCGTGTGTGGGCTTTCAGCGGACAGTTTCAGCGGACAGTTGGACGGACAAGGTTTTTCGGAAATTCCGAAAAACTGTCCGCTGAAACCTTGTTTCAGCGAACAGCCCGCTCGTGTGTAGGCTTGTTCGTCAAACAAAGTTGCGCGCATGCTCAGAAAGGATTTTCACGCCGAAAGCTATAATGCAGTGTATAGGACGTCGTATTTTTCGTCCCGTCGTACGTGCTGTTCACGTCATCGCGCACGGTTTCAGCAAACTGTTCGTTCGTCGTGTGTGGGCATGTCCGTCCATGCTAATTTTGAGCGGACTGTTTGCTGAAACTGTTGGACGGACAAAGTTGGGCGAACAGTCCGCGCGTGTGTACGCGGCCTTATACTTACATGAAATGTTATTGATTGTAATTATACAATGTTCTTTCTTGTGAATAATATGTATTTTTTCTATTTCCTAGCTATATGACAATCCTTTTCTACATACCTTCTAAATAATAAGCTCCCAAAGAAGCAGCCAAGTCTGCGAAACATGTAGAGTAATTACTACAAGATGGTACAAATGTACTAATTGTTAAGGTAGAATGTAAAAGTATTTTTTACTTGTCATGACCTGGTTTTATACTTGTGTAAAATGAATGTATTTTTTCATTTTGTAAAAATTCTTGAATAATTTTATTATGGACTGTTTATTAACAGCCAATTATATGGTACCACTAAAGTCCGAACATAGCCTCTTTCCTTCCTTGCTCATATTTAAATGGGACGAAGGTAACAAAATTTTACTTTTCAATTCTATTGGCACTCTTCTATAACTAAACTTTCGATAGAAGTTAGCAAAATCCACAAATCGTTTCAATCCCTTCCTTGTCCACAGGGACTGGCCAATCCAAGATAGCAGTCATTTCTCTTATATTCACCAACCGACACAGTTCCTCTCTGTAACTACATGGGTTGTATAGCCTGCCATTAGGAGAAACTAGGCAAAATTGTTACACAATACACAGAACTGTAATCCCGCCCCGGGAGGGGCGGGCCCCGTGCTATAAGCCCTCCTCCTGCTGCTAGCAGCTTCAGTTTTTATTTTGCCTAGCAAGGAGAATGACCTAGGAAACCCTGCGGGCCTCTCGTGCATATTTTTACTGCAGGTTTGCTGCTTTTTGCGCAAGATGAGAGATCCTGAGATCTTCTATCAACTGCCGGCTGGGTGACAGGCTGGTTAATAAAATCCTTGTAGTCCCCCCAGTCCGGCCATCGAGCGTGAGCAGGCCACAGCTACGGCTTGGCAGGCCACGACATACCTCATTCTCCAGAGGTGGTCGTGAGCTTCAATGCTCCGGGGTATACATATGACCAGGCTACTGATGTCTGTATCACAGTATACCGGGCCAGCAGCTACCCTGTAACTGCACAGGCATAGGTATGTAATGGAATGTTTCCCAGCTCTTCAGAACTGGTAAGTACAGCTCTCCCTGCATTTGTGGGGGGAGCAGCTGGGCATTCCCTGGGGGGTCAATTTGGGGGCCACCTCACCTCCTTATCTTCTCTCCCAAGTCTCTATCACCCCTCCCTTCCCCCTCTGATGGGGATGTCTGCATGCGCTGCGGGCGGTGTATTTGTGTGTGTTTGTGTAGCTGTTTCTCACCTGTGGGGGCTCTGTGCTGTAGCTGTCAGTCCGGGTCCAAGTCTGGGGGTCCCAAAAAAGCAGTTTTGTGGAGGTTGTCTGTCTGTCAGCAGGCAGCTCGTTTTTATTTTTGCTCTGTTCACAGCATGGCGCTGTTGCGGTGGCCATCTTGGATTTGGGAACGCTATAGATTCCCCTGGGGAGCTTCAGCAGCCATTTTCCCTAGGATTCCTATTGATTACATTGGCAGCCATTTTGTGAAAGCTTGATTGCTTTCTTCACCGCTGGCCTCTTGTGACAGCATGCAATGTGCTTGCTCTTGTTACTCCCTGTATCCCCTGTGTGTGAGGGACACTGGATGGCTCTGTGCTTGAACGCTGAAGCTGTTCTGCAGATCGTTGCACCGCTGTTAGAGCTGCTGCTGCTGACACAGTTTTTTCTCCTCTCTGCATCTGGGAACCTCCTAGGGACTACAGGCACTATTGTTGGCATTCACAGAATGCCCCAGGGTGGTGAGTCTAGCGCTAAGCACCCCCCCACGCGGAGGCAGCAGGAGGGTGGGACCTTCACTGTCCTAAGATGGGGTCAGCATGGCTTCAGAAACTGGTGTTTCTTCCCCCGAAATCCAGGCTATAGCAACCGGGTCACCTGCGGTTAGTGCAGTGCGCATGGACACCCTGACGGCGTTCCTGGACTCCTATATTGCTAAGATAGAGGCGGCACGTGGCAGGAAAGGTGCACATAAGAGGCCCCTGCCCCTGTCCTCTGGGGAGAACTCTGATGCAGACTTGGGCCCTGCTGCGGCTGCCCCTGCTCTGACCTATCAGACATAGCTGACCATGACCATTCGGACAGTGAGGATGATTCCCTGTCCAGGTCCGGGCGCGACAAGGCGCTTGTTGGAGCACTTATCACAGCTGTGCGTTCACCTAAGGTGTTCCCGTATTTGACTTATTTTGACAAATTTATCTACAGGGAATGGGGTCATCCGCAGCGGACCTTTTCGGTCCCCAAAAACTTGGCGGTGCTTTACCCCTTTGAGGAAAGCCTTCTCGAAAAGTGGCCGGCTCCTCTGGTCGTGGACCCCTAGTATCTAGGTTAAATAAAGTAACCATGATCCCGGTTGAGGGGACTCCTGCATTCAAGGAGTGGCTCATTCCTTGTTTGTGGTTGTGGGATCAGCCGTGCGACCTGTACTGGCATCCGCACTGGTGTCGCAGACACTGACTGAGTGCACAAAACATTTGCACCGTGAATTGGGAGAGCAGAATGCCTCCCCTGTCTGCGTGGAGCTATCCGACCAACTAGTGCATGGCCTTAAGTACGTTTGTGATGCGGCCCTGGATACTCTCCCTCTGCTATCCAGGGTCTCAGTGTCAGCCGTGGTGCTGAGGCGCCTTATTTGGCTGAAATGCTGGTCCACTGACCAGGCATCCAAGAAAGCCCTGACGGATCTTCCCTTCCTTGGCAAATGGCTCTTTGGAGCCTCGTTGGATGACATTATTAAAAATGCCACGGGTGGTAAGAGTACACTACTCCCACAGGCCAGGAAGGCTAAGGAGCCACGCCGCAGGCAAGGGCCCTCTTTTTCCGCTCACAATCGGCTTTTTCGTCCGCCCAGTGCTTAGACAAAAAGACCCCAGCCTGACAGGACGCCCACAGATGGTCAGAAGCTTCCCTGGAACCGCAAGCCTAACAAGCCTGCGAACAAAAGTGCTACCGCATGAAGGTTTTGAAGGTCGTCTTTGGGAGTTTGCAGCCCGTTGGACTTCCCGGTTATCAGACCAATGGGTCTGCAATCTGATTTCCACAGGTTACAAGATAGAGTTTCTCTCTTGGCCGCCAAACAGATTCTTACCCTCCAGCATACCCACGTCCCCGGTTCGCCGGGAGGCCCTGCTAGGGGCAGTAAGGGATTTGCTGAATCAGGGGGTGATTGTACCAGTTCCGGACTCAGAACGCTTCCAGGGGTTCTACTCAAATCTGTTTGTGGTTCCCAAGAAGGAAGGGATACGTCCAATCTTGGACTTGAAAGCCCTCAATCACTTTGTAAAAGTGCAGAGGTTCAGAATGGAATCAGTTCGCTCAGTAGTGGCTGCACTCCATCAAGGGGACTTCCTGGCATCCTTGGACATTCAGGATGCCTACCTGCACATACCTGTATGCCTTCGGCATCAAAAGTTTCTGCGTTTGGCAGTCGGGGAAGCCCATTACCAGTTTGTGGCTCTTCCCTTTGGCCTGGCATCAGCCCCCAAGTCTTTACCAAAGTACTGGCAGTATTGGCGTTGCTGCACCATTGTGGGATCGCGATGGTGGGTTACCTAGACAATCTCCTCCTGAGAGCTTCTTTTGCCTCAGAATTAGAGGAGGATGTGGCGATCACCATGCAGACCCTGCAAGAATTTGGGTGGCCGTTGAACCTAAGGAAGTCGGTGGTTGTGCCGACACAGCATCTGGAGTACCTGGGTTTACTGCTGGATTCCAGGGAAGCGAGAGTCTTTCTCCCCTCAGACAAATTGCAGACTCTCAGATCTGCGTTAAAACTACTGATGAACAGCAATGGTCATCACTTTGCTTTTGCATGCAAGTGCTGGGGCTCATGGTAGCCTCTTTCGAGGCAGTACCTTATGCCCAGTTCCACACCAGAGTCCTGCAGAAGGAGATCTTGACAAAATGGGACAAATCTCCATTGTCCCTGGATCGACAGATCCAGGTGAGCCAGCCAGTCAGGGATTCCCTGATCTGGTGGTTGAGGTCCCCAGGGATTCAGGCCAGCAAATCGTTCCTTCCTCTGAATTGGACGGTGGTCACTACGGACGCCAGTCTGGCCGGCTGGGGTGGAGTGATGGGGATTCAGTCGGCTCAGGGCCTCTGGTCGATGGAGGAATCCAAGTTGCCGATCAATCTGCTCAAATTGAGAGCGATCAGGCTGTGCCTCCACACATGGTCGATGAGTCTTCAAGGGCGTCCGATCAGAATACAGTCAGACAACGCCATGGCTGTGGCATACATAGGTTGCTCACATACTTCGGTGGGCAGAGCGACACGTTTAGGCCCTGTCGGCCATTTACATCCTGGGGTGGAAAATTGGCAGGCGGACTATCTGAGTTGACAGATGCTGGACCCAGGAGAATGGGCATTGCTGTGCCTGAAATGGGGCACACCAAAGGTGGATCTATTGGCCTCCCGGCTCAATCGGAAGGTCCCGAGATTTGTGCCCAGGAAAAGAGATCCATGGGCAGACGCGTCAGGCACGCTGGTGGCTCCGTAGGATCAGTACCAGCTGATCTAAGCCTTTCCTCAACTGTTGCCACGTCTGCTTCGCAGAGTGGAAGCCGAGGGGATTCCAGTAATCCTGATTGCCCCAGATTGGCCTCAGCGGGCCTGGTACGCAGACCTGGTGCGCCTGGTGGCAGACAATCCCTGGCGACTGCCATTGCGAGAGTACTTCCTATCTCAAGGTCCAATCTTTCACCCTGCTTTACCATCACTGGCTTTAATGGCCTGGCTGTTGAAAGCCAGGTATTGAGGAACCGGCGTCTGTCGGACTCAGTGATTCCGACTATGCTGAGAGCGCGGAAATCTTCTTCAAGGAAGATATACCATCGTACTTGGAAGGCCTATATCTCCATGTGTGAGGAGAAAGGGTGGCATCCGCGCTCCTTCTCTATATCCAGGATCCTGCTATTTCTTCAGCAAGGTGTAGACCAGAGGTTGGCGTTGAGCACCATCAAGGGGCAAATTTCAGCTTTGGCTGTCTTCTTTCAGCGATCCCCTAGCGTCACACTCATTGGTGAGTACCTTTGTTCAGGGGATGCGCCATGTAGTCCCTCCGGTGCATTCTCCGTTGCCTCCGTGGGATTTGAACTTGGTGTTGTCGGCGCTTCAGAAGCCATTTGAGAATATCAGGGAGATTCTTCTGTTGACCCTTTCACAGAAGGTGGTCTTTCTAGTGGCCATCACATCGGCCAGGAGGGTTTCTGAACTGGTGGCCTTGTCCTGCAAGTCACCTTATCTGGTCATCCACAGGGATAAGGTGGTGTTGCGTCCGCAACCGTTTTTTTTACCGAAGGTAGTCTCGGCCTTTCATATCAATAAAGACATTGTATTGCCATCATTGTGTCCTAAGCCGAAGCACGCCAAAGAGGTGGCCCTTCACGCTCTAGATGTGGTTAGGGCTCTGAAGGTGTACTTGTCTGCCACAGTTTCCTTTCGGAAGTCAGACTCACTGTTTGTTTCGGTGGCTGGTCCTAAGAAGGGCATGGCGGCCACCATTTCCAGGTGGATCAGACAGATTATAGTCCAAGCATACGCCTTGAAGGGGCAGGTGCCCCCCCTTTCCAGTCACGGCCCACTCTACAAGAGCAATCGGAATGTCTTGGGCTTTCCGACACCAAGCGTCTGCTGCTCAGGTGTGTAAGGCGGCGACCTGGTCATCTGTCCATATGTTTACCAAGTTTTACAAGGTAGACGTCAGTGCATCGGCAGATGCTGGTTGTGGCCACAAAGTTTTACAAGTGACCGTGTAGTTGCTATTGCATTGCTATTGCACTGTTGCATTACTTCTGCAATGCTGCGGTCTGGGGGATCACTCCTGTTGAGGATGCCCGGTTTTGTGGTGGAGTTTCCACACATTGATGTTTTTTTTGTGGGTTTAGTTTCACTTGTTCCCACTTGCCATGGTGGATGAAGTTTTTAATGCTGTTTTTTTCCCACCCCTCATTTGGCACTGCTTGGGAGGTCCCATGTAGTTACAGAAAGGAGCTGTGTCGGTCGGTGAATATAAGAGAAAATAGGATTTTGTACTCCCCATAAAATGTTGACGTACTGAAGCTGCTATGAGCAGGAGGAGGGTTGATAGTACGGGGCCCGCCCCCCAGGGCGGGATTAAAGTTCTGTATATTGTGTAACAATTTTGCCTAGTTTCTCCTAATGGCAGGCTATACAACCCATGTAGTTACAGAGAGGAGCTGTGTCGGTCGGTGAATTACAGAGAAAACTATTTTACGGTACAAAAGTACAAGAGTACAAAAATCCTATTTTTTGAAGATCCATCTTGATTCCTTTAATTGAGATAATTAGTCCCAGGAATTGGATACTTTGCTGCTCAAACTCCCACTTTTTGGGCTTAGCATACAGACCATGCTGCCAGAGCAGAGCCAACATACATCTGACATGCTTACTGGGAGAGTCTATGGAAGATGAAAAGATCATAATATTGTCTATATAGACGATGACGAACAGATCTAGGCAATCTCGGAAGATATAATTGACTAAGTACTGGAATGTAGCAGGGGAGTTACACAACCCGAATGGCATCACCAGATATTCAAAGTGCCTGAAGCGAGTGCGAAAAGCCATCTTCCATTCATCACCTTCCCTGATGTGGACCAAGTTGTAGGCCTCTCGAAGGTCCAGTTTCGTGAAACTGGTAGCAGCTCTAAGTCTTTGAAATAGTTCAGTCACCAGGGGAAGAGGGTAGCGATTCTTAACAATGGTCAATGGTGGTCAATGCAAGGCCGTAAGGTGTGATTTTTCTTTTCCACAAAGAAGATACCTGCTCCTGCCAGGGAGGTGGATGGGTGGATTAAACCCATTTTCAGATTCTCATCAATGCATTCCTGTAATGTCCTCAGCTCCAGCTATGTTAGAAGGGAGATTCTCCCAAAGGGAACTTCGGCCCCCAGAAGGAGCTCAATTGGTCAATCATAGGCCCGGTGGGGAGGAAGAGTCTCTGCTCCCTTTTTACTGAAAACGTCCATGAAATCATGATATGCCTTCGGGACTGATTGGCATGTCTGTGTCAGTGTCTAGGCACATCAGGGAAGGAGCATCACAGGCGACTTTATGGAGACAGAACTGATGGCAATATGAAGAAGGGAATGTGATCTCCCCAGTGGCCTAATTGATGTGTGGGTTGTGGGCCTGCAACCAAGGCATGCCATGGATGACTGGAAACAAGGGTGAGGCAATTATATCCAAGCGCAGCATTTCTTGGTGTAGGTTGGCAATTGTGGCAGGGAGAGGAAGGGTTTCCTGAGTAACTGGTCCAGACTTAATAGCAGACCCATCGGCCAGATGTATAGAAAGTCCTTGGGCCTTGAGTTGTAAGGGAATTTGGTGTCTAGCTGCAAAAGATGAGTCCATGAAGCAGCTACAGGCTCCGGAATAATCAATGATGGAAACTGGGATGTTCCTTCCTGGAAGCTGCGACAAGATGAGAAGAGCAAAGTGAGAATTGGTGGGCAAAGCAGATGCATGGTCAGAAGAAATTGATAGGCACTTACGGGCAGGATCTGGTCCTCCACAATACAGGCAAAGATTGTTCAGCCAACGATGTTTGCGTTCTTCAACCATAAGTCAAGGGCGGAGCAAGCCCAGTTGCATAGGCTCGGATGTATCAGAAGTGGAAGCTGCCTGTACTGGAGGAGCCAGATTAGAGAAACCGGGGGCTCTTGGTAACATCCAGGTGGGACGAGATGGTCCTGTTGCTCACTCTGATCTCTATTCCTTCAGGCACGGTCAATCAGTATAGATAGGTTGATGTGAACATCCAGGGTTTGGGGTGCCCGACTCAGGCCAGCTCATCTTTTAGAGGGTCTGACAGCCCCATACGGAACTGATAGCGGAGGGCAGCATCATTCCAATTAGTATTAGCACTTCAACATCTGAACTCAGCGACATAGTCTTCTGCCACCCTGCGTCCTTGCTGTAGAGTATGCAGTGTGGCTTCAGCGGTTGCGGAAAGCTGAGTGTCCTCATGTAGCTGTGCCACAGCATCAAAAAAGGTTGTCAGTTTAGTTAGAGCTGCTGCTTTCTGTTCCAGGAGGTGGTGTGCCCATCCTTGGGAATCACCCTGTAGCAAAGAAACTATGAAGTCCTACTTAGTGGCTTCTAAGGAGAAGGTACATGGCTGCAGAGCAAAGTATAGTTCCCAGGCATTGTGGAACGCCCTGAATTTACTGAGTTCTCCAGAAAACCTTTCAGGTGTGGGGACTCTTGGCTCAAGAGGAAGCATAACTACTGCAGGAGGAGAGGCTGTATTGGCTGAGGAAGCAGAGGGATGTGGAGGCCCCTGGCTACCAGCTGGAGATGATAGTGCTTGAACACGTTCCTCCAATCAGGTGTAGCCCTCTTGTAGATTTTTTACAGCCTGGGTTAGGCCTGCCAGATGTTGGCACAATTCCTTCATAGGAGAGGTTCCTGGCACAGGCTCAGACATGGCTGTCTGATACTGTCACGTACCTAGAAGATGAGCCCAATATACAGAGGAAGGCCTCTCTTATGCCTCTGACTTGAGGCCCATGATAGAGCAAACAGGAGCTGTGGGAGTGCAGAGTAGCAGGGAGGTTAGTCCGGAATTCCAGATGGCACGGTGTAGGGTGGTCAGAAGACTGAAATGGCAGACTGGAGGTTGGAACAGAGAGGAGTTCCCACGGGACTGAAACTCAGGAAGGTCAGGCAAGCCAAGTCATACACAGACAGGTAACACTGTATCAAAGGTAGAGGCGGGAACAGGGTCAATTGAAAAAGCTGTGTCGGTATTAAGGGACCAGAAGAGCAGAGAGGTGCACAGTCAAGTCAAGCCGGAGTCAGATGCAGGAGGGCAGCAGGAATAGTCAGAAGCAAGCTGGGTAATACACAGGAACAGATGCAGAGTAGCAGGTAACACATGGGGAACGCTGTAGATCACACAGCAATGTTCCTGTGTGTCAGCCTGGTTTAAATACCCCATTTGGTGCCAGGGATTGCATGCGCACACGCTCCTGTGTGTGTGTGCTTGCGCATGCGCGTTGGCACCCTTAATCGCGCACCAGCTTATACAGATCTTCTGTTTCGCACAACTTTCTGCCATGGCTTTGACCGAAAATCTTAAACTTTACAAACATTAATAATTGCTAAAAGAATATACAATCAATTAAAGCTGTCAGTGCACACATTCTGCTAACTTTATCTTTGATGCGTTTTAACCACTTGCCGACCGCCGCACGACGATATACGTCGGCAGAATGGCACGGGCAGGCATATGGGCGTATATATAAGTCCCTGCCTGCCCGCGGGTGGGGGGCCCGATCGGGCCCCCCCCCCCGGTGCCTGCGGCGGTCGGCATTCCTTCGAGAGCGATCCGGGATGAGGGGGCGGCCATTCATTCATGGCCACCCCCTCGCGATCGCTCTCGACGAATGGAAATCCTCCGTGACATCACTTCCTCTCCTGTAATGTAAACACAGGAGAGGAAGTGATGTATTCTCTCCTCCGTGTCAGTATTTTTCGTTCCGGCACCGAGGAGAGAGGTTCGGTGAGTTGCACCAACACACCCCACATACAGTAGAACATGCCAGGCACACTCACACCCCCCCTTTACCCCCCGATCCCCCCCCCCAATTACCCCTGCCCCCCCAGTCACAGTGACACCAATTGCTTTTTTTTTTTTTTTTTTTTTTTTTTTTGCATTGGTGTCATTTGTGACTGTAATAACTGTTAGGGCAGTTAGGGTTAGCCCCCTTTAGTTCTAATGTACCCCCCTAACCCCCCCAATAAAGGTTTAACCCCGTGATCACCCCCCGTCGCCAGTGTCACTAAGGCTGGGTTCACATTGCAGCGGTTTGAGAACGGATGTGATTCGCACCGCACTGCAGTGCAAATCACATCCGATCTCTGTGCGATTCGAGTTCAGCCATACAGATAGTATGGCTGAATTCGTGTCGCACCCGCCGCACCCGCCGCAAACTCGCACGGGACCCTTTTTTTGGTCCGCAGCAGAATCGGATCGCATGGGTGTTCACACCATGCGATCCGAGTTTGCAGATCGCACTGCGATATGCGAACTGATCTGGGGGTGTCATTATTTCACTGACACTCCCAGCAGTTCGCATAGGGCAGTGTGAACTGCCGCCGGGAGGCATGCGATGCGGGAACCCGCCGCGGATTCGTGGCGTTCCCGCATCGCTCCAGTGTGAACCCAGCCTAATAAGCGATCATTTTTATGATCGCTGTATTAGTGTCACAGGTGACGCTAGTTAGGCAGGTAGGTATTTAGGTTCGCCGCAACTTTTTATAGCGCCAGGGACCCCCATATACTACCGCATAAAGCCCCCTGATTGCCCCCTAGTTAACCCTTTCACCAGTGATCACCATATAACTGTTACAGGTGACGCTGGTTGGTTAGTTATTTTTTTATAGTTTCAGGGCACCCGCCATTTATTACCTAATAAAGGTTTAACCCCCTGATCACCCGGCGGGTGTCATTTGTGACTGTAATAACTGTTAGGGCAGTTAGGGTTAGCTTCCTTTAGTTCTAAGGTACCCCCCTAACCCCCCCAATAAAGGTTTAACCCCGTGATCACCCCCCGTCGCCAGTGTCACTAAGGCTGGGTTCACATTGCAGCGGTTTATGAGAACGGATGTGATTCGCACCGCACTGCAGTGCAAATCACATCCGATCTCTGTGCGATTCGAGTTCAGCCATACAGATAGTATGGCTGAATTCGTGTCGCACCCGCCGCACCCGCCGCAAACTCGCACGGGACCCTTTTTTTGGTCCGCAGCAGAATCGGATCGCATGGGTGTTCACACCATGCAATCTGAGTTTGCAGATCGCACTGCGATATGCGAACTGATCTGGGGGTGTCATTAACATTTCACTGACACTCCCAGCAGTTCGCATAGGGCAGTGTGAACTGCCGCCGGGAGGCATGTGATGCGGGAACCCGCCGCGCATTCGTGGCGTTCCCACATCGCTCCAGTGTGAACCCAGCCTAATAAGCGATCGTTTTTCTGATCACTGTATTAGTGTCACAGGTGACGCTAGTTAGGCAGGTAGGTATTTAGGTTCGCCGCAGCTTTTTATAGCGCCAGGGACCCCCATATACTACCGCATAAAGCCCCCTGATTGCCCCCTAGTTAACCCTTTCACCAGTGATCACCATATAACTGTTACAGGTGACGCTGGTTGGTTAGTTATTTTTTTTATAGTTTCAGGGCACCCGCCATTTATTACCTAGTCTCACTAGTGTACCCCTAAATTTAGGGGTGTCTACTTTCCAAAATGGGGTCATTTGGGGGGGGTTTGTGCCATCTTGGCATTTTATGGCCTTCAAAACTGTAACGCCCTTAGAAAGCCTGAAGGCGGTGCTTGGTTTTCGGGGCCCCGTACGCGGCTAGGCTCCAAAAAAGTCCCACATATGTGGTATCCCCGTACTCAGGAGAAGCAGCAGAATTTATTTTGGGGTGTCATTTCACATATGCCCATGGCATGCGTGAGCAATATATCATTTAGTGACAACTTTGTGAAAAAAAAAAAAAAAAGTTTGTAATTTCCCCGCAACTTGTGGCAAAATATAAAATATTCCATGGACTCAACATGCCTCTCAGCAAATAGCTTGGGGTGTCTACTTTCTAAAATGGGGTCATTTGTGGGGGTTTTGTGCCATCTTGGCATTTTATGGCCTTCAAAACTGTAATAGGTAGTGAGGAGTGAAGTCAAATATTTACGCCCTTAGAAAACCTGAAGGCGGTTCTTGGTTTTCGGGGCCCCGTACGTGGCTAGGCTCCCAAAAAGTCCCACATATGTGGTATCCCCGTACTCAGGAGAAGCAGCAGAATTTATTTTGGGGTGTCATTTCACATATGCCCATAGCATGTGTGAGCAATATATCATTTAGTGACAACTTTGTTAAAAAAAAATTAAAAAAAATTAAAGTTTGTAATTTTCCCGCAACTTGTGGCAAAATATAAAATATTCCATGGACTCAAAATGCCTCTCAGCAAATAGCTTGGGGTGTCTACTTTCTAAAATGGGGTCATTTGTGGGGGTTTTGTGCCATCTTGGCATTTTATGGCCTTCAAAACTGTAATAGGTAGTGAGGAGTGAAGTCAAATATTTACGCCCTTAGAAAACCTGAAGGCGGTTCTTGGCTTTCGGGGCCCCGTACGCGGCTAGGCTCCCAAAAAATCCCACACGTGTGGTATCCCCGTACTCAGGAGAAGCAGCAGAATTTATTTTAGGGTGTCATTTCACATATGCCCATAGCATGTGTGAGCAATATATCATTTAGTGACAACTTTGTGTAAAAAAAAAAAAATATATATTTTTTTGTCATTATTCAATCGCTTGAGGCAAAAAAATAAAATATTCGATGGGCTCAACATGCCACTTATCAATTTCCTTAGGGGGTCTACTTTCCAAAATGGGGTCATTTGGGGGGGTTTTGTACTGCCCTGCCATTTTAGCACCTCAAGAACTGAGATAGGCAGTCGTAAACTAAAAACTGCGTAAATTCCAGAAAACGTACCTTAGTTTGTAGATGTGACAACTTTTGCGCAAACCAATAAATATACAGTTATTGACTTTTTTTTTACCAAAGACATGTGGCTGAATACATTTTGGCCTAAATGTATGACTAAAATTGAATTTATTGGATTTTTCTAATAACAAAAAGTAGAAAATATCATTTTTTTTCAAAATTTGCGGTCTTTTTCCATTTATATCGCAAAAAATAAAAATCGCAGAGGCAATCAAATACCATCAAAAGAAAGCTCTATTTGTGGGAAGAAAAGGACGCAAATTTTGTTTGGGTACAACATTGCATGACCGCGCAATTACCAGTTAAAGCAGCGCAGTGCCAAATTGTAAAAAGACCTCTGGTCATTTACCAGCAAAATGGTCCGGTCTGAAAGTGGTTAAATATAACAGTAAAAGTTTTTCCTATCCTATGCTCCCAGAACCTGCAAAAAAGGACAGGCTATAAACGAATATCTCTGTTAGGTCTCTCTAGGAGTCAGTCTTATGAATTCCACACCATCATGTGGTCAGATCATGTTTATTGATATTTTTCAGAAAGCTTCTACTTTGATTTCTAACAATTTCTGTTGCAGGCTGAATGCATCACTGACAGAAGATCCAACACTGCAGTCAGAAAGCTAAATTGCTTTGTTACCAGATGCAGAAAAAAACATTACAAACCAATTGTTTGACAAGAGAGGTAAGAAGGTACATATGATTGTAAGCAAGAACCTGACAGGTATTAAAGAGAGTGGAACTGTTTCTTTTCTGTAAATCCCTCTGGGTAAGCAACCTCTAACCTTAACGTAAAGCGTAACTCCCCTTTTGTTGAGGAAAAATTATACCCACGGGGTGCTCTATGTACATTGCAAGGATAATAACAACCTTTGTTGCAGATTCCTACCTTTTTGTTATTCTGAAGAAATCCCTGTGCCTCTGTGTTAAGTAGGTCTAATGAGCGTGGTTTCATAATTATCGATCAGCTGTGTCCAGGGCCGGATTAACATAGGGGCTATTGGAGCTGCAGCTCCAGGCCCCTTTCTCAAGATAGGCCCATTTGCCCAAAAAAAATAAATTAAAAAAATCAACAAAAAAAAAAAAAAGATTGACTTCGAGGATTGTAGCTCGGCGATCAGGAGTCACAGAGACCCCACATTTGGGGGGTAGGTAGCTAAAGACCCACTTCAGCACTGGTTAAAATATGGGGCTGCTATCATCTATGGTTCCGGAGATACAGGGCTGCTTGCGCAGCCTGTCAGAAGCTACATACAGAGCGGCCAGTTTAAACACAATCTGGAACACTCTGCAGCAGACTGAGAGGATGAACTCACAGAGCTCATAATAATTATTTGTATATTACTTATGATAATTAACCCCTTGCCACCCAGGCCCATTCTGAGACTTCTCTCCTACATGTAAAAGTCATCTTTTTTTTTATGCTAGAAAATTACTCAGAACCCTCAAGCATTATATATTGTTTTAGCAGACACTCTATGGAATAAAATTGTGGTCTTTGCAACTTTTTATGTTACATGACATTTGCGCAGCAATTTTTCAAACTATTTTTTTGGAAAGAAACTGTTTCATTCATTAAAAAAACCCACTAAAGTTAGCACTATTTTTTGTTGTGTACTAAGCGATGCTTTAAATTTTTTTACAGGTTACACGTTTAGAGTTACAGAGGAGGTCTAGTGCTAGAATTATTGCTCTCGTTCTAACGATCGTGGCGTATGTAACCTGTGTGTATCTGGCTCTGATACTAACCAGTGCCTACCCAGGGACTGACTAGTATCTCTCCCCAGCCTGTCCCCACACACCCTCTCACCTGCTGACCTGTGAATGGGGCAATCACTCCCGCAGTGTTATTGTGTTCCGCCAGTGAATACAATACAATGATTAGTGTTGCTAACTATAGCTGGCAGCACAGATTTTTTTGGGGAAAACCTGACAGGCTGGTTGTACTCAAGTCGGTTAATAGGTTGACTTGTGTAAAACCAGCTAGCCCATACATAGATCGACTATGGCTGGTCTCTGCTTAATTGGTGTAATTTCAATCCATGTATGGCCCGATTAACCACTACGCAGTCCCTAAACATCCTTCCACAAACCTTTACATTTTTCCTTCCCAGATTACTTCATCCTCCTCTCCCATACATAGTGCCCATTGTCATACTCTCCACACTTCTCTCCTATACATAGTGCCCACTGTCATACCCTCCACACTCCTCTCCTGTACATACTACTCACTGTCATACCCTCCATACTCCTCTCCTATACATAGGGCCCACTGTCATACCCTCCACACTTCTCTCCTATACATAGTGCCCACTGTCACACCCTCCACACTCCTCTCCTGTACATACTACTCACTGTCATTCCCTCCATACTCCTCTCCTATACATAGTGCCCAGCATCATATCCTCCCTCCACACCCCTCTCCTGTAATTACTGCTTACTGTCCTACTCTCCACACTTCTCTCCTGTACATAGTGCCCACTGTCATACCCTCCACACTCCTGTACATATTGCTCACTGTTATACCCTCCACACTGTTCTCTTATACATAGTGCCCAATGTCATACCCTCTACACTCCTCTGCTGTGCATACTGCCCACTGTCATACCCTTCACACTCCTCTCCTGTACATAGTGCCTTCTGCCATACCCTCTGCACTCCTCATGTACATAGTGCCCATTGTTAGACCCTCCACATTCCTCTCCCTCACCTGCACATACTTCCCACTTTTATACCATCCATACTCCTCCCCTATGCCTCTTACCCACAAAAACTGTTCTTTAAAATTATACTGAATATCCTCAATGTTGCCAGCTCTAGAATGGGCACACTTTTGTCAGTTCAACTAAAGGAAATCTCACAGTCCTCATATTTGTTCTGCCCCATTATTAGTATTTATTTAATTTTGTAATTACTATTGTGATGTATAGAGGAACATAGGGGATGTCAGCTACTATAAATATAGCAATTGTAAAAAAGCGTTCCTGAAAATATTTGTGAAATGTTGACAACTATGCACTTAGGCACTGCCCAAGGGCCACAGGGTCAGTAGGGGGCTCCATGAGAGGCTCGTGATATTAAAGCGGTAGTAAACTTTTCGAACATTACTACTTTTTAGAGGTCCTGGGGTAGGTTATGCCATAATGTACAAGTATGCCCAGCATATTAGCATATTAGGATACACTTAAATTGTCAGACTGAGCCCTCCAGTGCAATGCTGTGATCAATCCGGTGGGGCCTGGGCACTAACATCTTCACCCGGTCTTCCTTCTGGGTTCTGTGCCTTTCCGTCACTTGCCTTGGCCAGGCTGCATTGATGTCATTCCCACACATGCTCATGTGCATCCTCTTTCTCTCACCCCCCCCCCTTTCTCTCTCATCCTCGATCCCTTACCCCTCACACATCTTTCATCCCCTTTCTCTCTCTCTCATCCTCCCTCTCTCTCTTTAATTTAATTTGTTATAACAAAAAAATGTTTGCATTTTTATTTACTTATTGTTTATAAAAGGCCCTACCAAAATCCTCAGCACCAGGCCCATGATGTTCTTAATCTGGCCCTGGCTGTGTCAGCTGTAGGGCACTAATGCGGAAAGCTCCTCGAACTGCATTCCTTTAGATGTGTTTCTATTGGAAATATCTCACCAAAAAGTACATTTTTGTTGCAGGGGATGCCTGAAATCTGATTTGTATCTTAGGCAGACTTCTGGGAAAATTGGTGAGATAATCACACAAGCAGGAAATGATGTTTCTGGGGAGTGGTCAGTACACACTCTGTGTACAGATCAACTCCATGTAGCCATATTGCATTGCATTTATAGGAAATTACAGCGGCTGCAGATTGAAAAAGAAAGGTAATTTTTAATAACATTCAATTACAATATGACTGGCCATCAGTATTGTGAAAGCAATACAAGCAATAGTTAGTTATTTTGATGATCCAATATAATCTTCAGCCTGGTACCCATGGGCCAGATATTGAAAAATACCTGCTGATCAGCATCTGATCAATGCTCTCAGCCAATGGCTGCAAACACTGACTGGTGTATTCTGGTGGAGGGGGGCAGTCCCCCTGTCAGAAGCTATTGTGTTTTGACAGGGAGACTACCTCTTCACTAGAACACATGGGTCAGCTCCTTTTGAGCTATTTATTACTTAATAAGAAGGAGACACTGCTCCCGGGAGTGGGTCACTCATTTAACACTATTATTTTTCATATAAGCACAAGGCACTTTTATTCTAATTTAGTATAGTTTAGTCATACGTTTCTAGGTAGTGCATTAATATCTACCATTATCTTTTATCACTTAATAATACTGAATGAATGAATGAATGAATACTTGTATAGCGCACAATGCGAACTGAATCGCCTCTAGGCGCCTCTGTCACTATTTACATAAGCATAAGCACTTTAATTCTATTTAGTTCAGGTAGCGCAACACCATTTGTTTGATTTTTAAATATATTATCTGGGGGTTAGGGTTTATACCCCTGCCGGTGGTTTGCTGCAACCTACCCTTACAAATAGCTTAGGCCCTTGGCGACAGCGCGGGGATACTCTAACTTACTATATAGCTCCTCTTGAGCGCCTCAGTTATTTTTTCTTTTCATTTACTCCACTGGGTTAAATGTAAAAAAATGGTACTGGTGTGTACCTAGCATTACTTGAACAATCTACTGGACATTTCTACCCGTAACTTCCTATATTTCCTGAATACTTTGTAGCTTCTCCTCTCCTGTGCACTTCTGATTACTAAGGACTAGATATCCCATAGTACCTTGCTGCCAGTACTGACTCCTGTACAGTTCATGTACTGACTCTGCCTTCTGAAAATCCTCTGCTTAGTACCTCTTTAGTTAAGAAGGCATACTCTGTGAATTTTGGGACACACCAGTTCCTACTTACTGTCAGGAGACTATCTGGAAGAGAGTTGCCCATAGGCCTGGCACAATGGGCAATTTCAAATATGGTCATGCCCATTTGCACATTTATTGGAGGAGAATGTGTGAAAAACATGTACGCTGTGTCGCACACGTGTGCATACCAGCATCAGAATCTGGCACCATCTGGCCTTTAAAAGAGTGACTGTTGCACATTAACATTGCTGACTGGTCTTCAGCTTCTTGCTTCCTGTTCCCCAGTTTACGTATGTTTCTGGATTACCTGTTACTGACCCGGCTTGCCCTTGGACACTTCCTGTCTCTCTCCTGGCTCTGACTTCAGCTTGACCTCAGCTTGACCCCAGATCTGCTCTTGTCTCCCGTCCTGTGTGTGACCTCGGCTTGTCTGACCATGTCTTTGATCTTTTGCCTGCTGACTGACCTTTGCTTCCTGTTTTGCCCTGTCTGCTTTGATCCACCTAGGTGCCTACCTGACTACCTTCTGTTCCCAGGCCAGCTGTACCTACCTGCAGTACTTAGCTGTTGCTCCAGCTTGCAGTATCTACCTTCCGTATCCAGCCTGCTGCATGTACCACTGCAACCTGCCTTCTGCTGTGTGCATTCTGCACAGCCATCAGCTCTCCGGGGTCCTACTGCTTTCCTCAGCTGGTATCCACCTGCAGAGAGACCTCTAGACCTACATCTTTCATTTGTGGCACCCTGCTTCTTTGGGCTTTGTGTTCCTTGTTTCCACCTTCAGGGACATCAAGCTCTAAGCCACAAGGAGAGCCCTTCCAGCATTTCAGCTTCACGACCATATACGTGACACTTGACAGAGTGTAGTAAGTTTGTATCACAAAATTCCAAGGCATACATGTGTGAGGATCTTCACAAAGTAAAGTACATATCTCAGGATAGTTCACATTAATAGCAATGGGTTAGAAATAATTGAAATACAATATGGAAATTAATATATAATTTTACATTTTGACCATAGATACACTTTGACAACTATACAATTTATAAATTACTGTAAAACTTGGTATAACATCCACCTTATTACACCACTACAGCAGGGATACATTTCTACAGACCTTGCCAAATGTGGCCTCCTGAAATGAAAGCTACCGCCTGTGAATTCCCAAATAAAGCTAGAAAAAAATTACTCCTGTGAATAATATAAAATTAGTCACCTAATCAAACATTTTTGCAGCTCCTGCTTCCCTTCAATTCCAAACTGAATATTTGAAAATTAAAAGTAAATAAAAATTCTCTAGTCAATAACCTAAAATAATTTAGCCCTCCTTTAATGCATAAGACCAAGTTAACTTTGTGCATGAGAGGTGTACAGTTGTACTAATAGGCCTTTTTGGAGTCATTTGTTCACTATATTATTAATTCCCAGCCATGTAAATGAACGGGCCGATGATGACACTGGTTGTGAAGGACTCTCTAGTGCCTGCACTACCACTGTCCTTAACACCCATTGACAATGGGAAGCTGTCATGTATAATAGCAATAGGAATACCATTATATGTGACATTTGGCTACCACCAAATGGGTAAATTACAGCCAAAATGTGGTGTGAACTTCTGCTTGGACCAAATTTTCAGCGTATTCCAAATAGGGAACTAGACATACAGTTTTCCATGAATATATATGTATAGGATATACAAAGACCAATACCTTTCTCCTAAATGTCCCCATTACTATTAAAAGACCGGATTTACAAATGGCACAAAAAAAGTGTAAATAGCTTGTAATTTAGTCAAGGCCCTTTTATTTCACCACATTAATATAAAAGCACACAGACAAAGCTACACTTTTCTTATAACTAAAGCCAAACAACAAATGCATGTATGTGCTGTACATACTCAACTTTCTGGGTAGGAAGAATCAAAGTATTAAAAATTCACACTTTCTAATTTTTTTTTTTTTTGTATGTACCATGTTAACATCCCTGTACCTATTCTACTTAACGTTGTATCAAACCCAAACTGCAATAGAATGCATTTTTAATTATGGTGCCTTTATTGTCACCTCTTGGTCACCTGGGCACTAAGTCTGTTATATTCCTTTCACTTCCTTTCTTTAACAGCCCAGTTAGTGTTGGGACAAAACATTTAATACTGACGGGGTACTTACATCAGTCAGGTTTTATTCATTTCTTACATAGTTAAATAGTAGACGAGGTTGAAAAAACACACAAGTCCATCAAGTCCAACCTATGTGTGTGATTATATGTCAGTATTACATTGTATATCCCTGTATATTGCGGTCGTTCAGGTACTAATCTATAGGTTTTTGAAACTATCAATGCTCCCTGCTTAGACCACCACCTGTGGAAGGGAATTACTTGCCTCTCTTACAGTAAAGAACCCACTACGTAGTTTAAGGTTAAACTTATTTTCTTTTCATTTTAATGAGTGGCCACGTGTCTTGTTAAACTCCCTTCCGTGAAAAAGTTTTATCCCTATTGTGGGGTGACCATTATGGTATTTATAAATTGAAATCATATCCCCTCTCAAGCGTCTCTTCTCCAGAGAGAATACGTTCAGTGCTTGCAACCTTTCCTCATATCTAATATCCTCCAGACCATTTATTAGCTTTGTTGCCCTTCTTTGTACTCGCTCCATTTCCAGTACATCCCTCCTGAGGACTGGTGGTCCAGAACTGGACAGCATACTCTAGGTGCAGCCGAACCAGAGTATTGTAGAGCGGGAGAATTATCGTTTTATCTCTTGAGTCAATCCTCTTTTTAATGCATGCCAATATTCTTTTTGCTTTGTTAGCAACAGCTTGGCATTTCATGCCATTGCTGAGCCTATCATCTCCTAGAACCCCAGGTTCTTTTCCATCCTAGATTCCCCCAGAGGTTCTCCCACCAGTGTATAGACTGCATTCATATTTTTGCCACCCAAACGCATTATTTTACATTTTTCTACATTAAACCTCATTTGCCATGTAGTTGCCCACCCCATTCATTTGTTCAGATCTTTTTGCAAGGTTTCCACATCCTGCAGAGAAGTTATTGCCTTGCTTAGCTTAGTATCATCTGTAAATACAGAGATTGAACTGTTTACCCCAGCCTCCAGGTCGTTTATGAACAAAATGAAATAGGATTGGTCCCAGCACAGAACCCTGGGGGACCCCACTACCCACCCCTGACCATTCCGAGTACTCCCCATTTATCACCACCCTCTGAACATGTAGCCAGTTTTCAATCCATGTACTCACCCTATGGTCCATGCCAATGGACCTTATTTTGTACAGTAAAAGTTTATGGGGAACTGTGTCAAACGCTTTTGCAAAATCCAGATACACCATGTCTATGGTCCTTCCTTTTTCTAGATGGCAACTCACCTCCACATAGGAAAAACAAAACAAAAAAAAAGTTGTAAGATTGGTTTGGCAAGAATGATTTTTCATGAATCTGTGCTGATTTCTGCTAATGATACAGTTCTCATTACTAAAATCTTATATATCATCCCTTATCGCCCCCTCAAGAGCTTGCATAATATTGATGTTAGGCTAACTGGTCTGTAATTCCCAGGGATGTATTTTGGGCCATTTTTAAATATTGGTGCTACATTGGCTTTTCTCCAATCAGCTGGCTTTCTCCAGTCAAGTTAGTAGACTTGACTTGACTGAGTTCCTTAAGTACCCTCCGATGCAAGTCATCTTGTCCCTGTGATTTATTAATGTTTCCCAAGTCTAATTTTAATTCTGCCCCCTGTTAACCATGGAGGTGTGATGTGGCATAAGGATAAACACTGCAGCTTTGGTTACTGAAGCCCCCCGATTCCATCATGAAGACTGAGGAGAAGAATAAATTCAATACCTTCGCCATCCCCCCCATCCTTTGTAGCCGGATTTCCTTCCTCATTCTTTATGGGGCCAATATGGTCTGTCTCCCCCCCCCCCCTTATACTGCTTACATACTTAACCACTTGCTTACTGGGCACTTAAACCCCCCTCAGTCCCAGACCAATTTTCAGCTTTCAGCGCTGATGCACTTTGAATGACAATTGCGCGGGCATACAACACTGTACCCAAATGAAATTTTTATCATTTTTTTCCCACAAATAGAGCTTTCTTTTGGTGGTATTTAATTACAGCTGGGAGTTTTATTTTTTGCTAAACAAATAAAAAAAGATGCAAAAAAAAAAAAAAAATCATGTTTAATAGTTTGTTATAAAATTTTGCAAACAGGTCATTTTTCTCCTCCATTGAAGTGCGCTGATGAGGCGGCACTGATAGGCTGCACTGGTGGGCACTGATAGGCTGCATTGGTGGGCACTGATAGGCTGCATTGGTGGGCACTGATAGGCTGCACTGGTGGGCACTGATAGGCATAGTTAAGGCAGCACTAATAGGCACAGATAAGGTGGCACTGATGGGCACAGATGGGCACAGATAAGATGGCACAGATGGGTGGCACATATGGGTGGCACGGATGGGTGGCACTAAGGGGCACTGATAGGTACCACTGATAGATGGGACTGGTGGGCACTGATAGGTGCCACTGATAGGTGGCTCTGATAGGTGGCACTGCTGGGCACTGATGGGCACTGGCAGAGGACACTGATGGGCACGGATATGTGGCACTGGGGTGCAGCACCTTTGTTGAGGCAGATTGTGGGCACTGCTGGGTGGCACTGTGGGAACTGCTGGGTGGCACTGCTGGGTGGCACTGTGGGCACTGCTGGGTGGCACTATGGGCACTGCTGGGTGGCACTATGGGCACTGCTGGGTGGCACTGACGGGGGGCACTTATTTTATTATTATCTTTATTGATGAGGGGGCAGGTGGGCACTGGCAGGGGGCAGGTGGGCACTGGCAGGGCTGGCCGTGATCGGGACTGATGTCCCGATCACGGCCGCCGGTGATCGGCTTTTTTTTTCTCCTCGCGCTGTCAGCGCGAGGAGGAATAATAGCCGATTACCGGCTCCGTTATATCACATGATCAGCTGTCATTGGCTGACAGCTGATCACGTGATAAGGGGTCGGGATCGACCCCTTGCTCTGATTGGTGATCAGGCGAGTCTCATAGACTCGCCGATCACAGAGCGCGCCGCGCGCGCCCCTCAGGGGGCACACAGGCCGCTCGTGCATGGGACTACGTCAATAGACGTAGTCCCGGAAAAGGAGATCCGCGCTGTAGCCGTCATTCGGCTATAGCGCGGGTCCCAAGTGGTTAAAGAATTTCTTGGGATTTTATTTTGCTCTCCTCCGCTATGTGTCTTTCGTGCTCTATCTTAGCCACCCTAATTGCACCCTTACATTTCTTGTTGCATTTGTTATAAAGTCTGAATGCTTGTCAACCTTGTATTTTTCTGAAGGCTTTCTCCTTTGCTTTTATATGCATTTTTTACATTGGAGTTAAGCCATCCAGGACTTTTGTTCACTCTTTTAAATGCATTACCCAATGGGATGCATTGGCTAATGCCCTTATTTAATATACTCTTAAAGTAAACCCATCTCTCCTCCGTGATCTTTGTTCCTAAGATTTTACCCCAATTCATGCCTTCTAACAAGGTTCGCAGTTTAGGGCAGTTTGCTCTTTTGAAATTCAGTGTCTTTGTATTCCCCTTATGTTTCCTATTTGTGTGATTTATACTGAAGCCAATTGACCTGTGATCACTGTTTCCTAAATTGCCCCATATCTCCACATATATGATCAGGTCTGTATTGTTGGCAACTAGTAGATGCAGTAACGCTTTATTTCTAGTTTGTGTGTCTACCATCTAAACCATGAAATTTTCCTGCAAGACATTTAGGAACTGGCGAGCCTTACACAAATGCGTGATTCCCTCTGCCAGTCTGTCTGGATAATTAAAATACCCCATTATGACAACACTTCCCATCCCTGGTGCTAATCCAACCTGTGATAGGAGATCCGTCTCCCCCCCCTCCCTCAGGTTAGAGGGCCTATAGCATACTCCCAGTATTATCTTCCCCTTGGCTTCATCCCTTTCGAGCACTACCTATAAGGATTCCACCTCCTCCCTAGCTCCCTTAGTGATGTCATCTCTCCCATTCACTTGTACATTATTCTTGATATATAGGCATACCCCTCCCCCTTTTTTACCCTCTCTATCCCTGCAATAAATGGTATACCCTTGAATGTTTGCCAGCCAATCATGAGAGCTGTTGAACCAGGTCTCTGAAATGCCCACAAAATCCAAAATCTTCCTCGTACAACAGTATCTATAGTTCGCCCATCTTGTCCGCCAGGCTCCTGGCATTGGTGAAAATGCCATGTAGTTTAGAACGGTCACATACTATCCTCTTATTGGGTGTTCCGATATTGCAACTAGGACTTGTTACTATACTTACCTTGGGTTTATGTGCTTTAGTCAACCTACCACTAATGCCTCCAATACGACCCTCTAGAATATGTTCCATGCTGACTATCTCTACCTCTGGATCTTCCCCCCCATCGCCTAGTTTAAAAACCCCTCTAACTTTTTTGGCCATCTTTACTCCCAGCTGACCTACACCCTCCTCATTTAGGTGCAGTCCATCCGTTCTATAGTACTGGTGATCAACTGAGAAGTCAGGCCAATCCTCCAGGATCCCAAACCCCTCCTTACTACTCCAGCTCTTCAACCAATTGTTTACTTCCCTAATCTCCCTCTGCCTTTCTGGTGTGTCTTGATGTACTGGTAGTATTCCTTTTCCTCAATTTAGCTCCCAAGTCCCTAAAAACTTTTTTAGGACTCTCCATCTGCCTCTGACTTTGTCATTGGTGCCAACGTTCACCTTGACAGCCGGGTCTTCCCCAGCCCCACCCAGTAATCTGTCCACCAGATCCACGATGTGCTGAACCCGAGCGCCCAGTAGACAATATACAATTTGGCGCTTCAGGTCATTGTTACAGATTGCCCGCTCTGTCCTTCTAATACCACGTACACGCGATCAGACTTTCCGATGGCAAATGTGCGATCAGAGCTTGTTGTCCGAAATTCCGACCGTGTCTAAGCTCCATCGGACAGTTTCCATCAGAATTTCCATCGCAAAATATTTGAGATCTGGTTCTCAAATGTTCCGACAACAAAATCCATTCCGATTGTGTGTACACAATTCCAAAGCACAAAGTTCTACACATGCTCGGAATCAAGCAGAAGAGCCGCACTGGCTATTGAACTTCAATTTTCTCGACTTGTCGCATGTCACCGCATTCTTGACGTTCAGAATTTCTGACAACATTGTGTGACCATGTGTATCCCATGGATTTTGTTGTCGGAATGTGTGATCTTGTGCGATCTTGTGTACGCGGCATTAGAATTGAGTGCCCTATCACCAAAATCTGTCTTTCTTCTCCCCCACTCTCACTGGAGGAGTTATTCCCCTGGCAGCTAGGAGAGACACTCAGCTCCAGCAGTGCTGGTCCCTGACTGGTTTCACCAATGTCGCTCAATGGAGCGTACTTATTGGGATGTTCCAGTCCTGGATCTGTCTCCCTGGCACTTCCCCTTCCTGACTGTCACCCATCTATTCTTTCCTAGTGCCTACACCTCTTTGTCTCCACCTGCCTCTCTGCTGGCCCCTGCTGTGTATGTTCCTGGCTCCCCTTAAGTATGGAGGGACTTCTCAGTGCTGAAAATTGCTTCCCCAGATTCAGATTATCCGACAACACTGTCCGATCGCTCATTTTCCGTCGGAATGTCCGACCATGTGTACAAGGGCTTACAATTTTAAAGGCCCTGGAGCACCAGCACAATGGAAATGCCCCAAAAATGACCCCATTTTAAAAAGAAAACACCCCAACATATAATCTATGAGGCATGATGAGTCTTTTGAACGTGTCTTTTTTTTTCTACAAATTTTTGGAAAATGTGGAAAGAAAATGAAAACGCTTTTTTTTTTAAACACAAAGTTGTCAAGTTTTACAATATTTCTAACACATAGCATGTACATACCAAAAATTACACCCAAAAATAGATTCTCCTACTCCTCCTAAGTATGGCGATACCACATGTGGGAGACTTTTCCACAGCCTAGCCACATACAGAGGCTGAGTACGGCTGAGTATGGCTGGGTATCGCCGAGTTTGGTTGAGCATGGATGGGTACGGCTGAGTATTCCTGGGGGTGGATAGGATGGCTGAGCATGGATTGATGAGCATGGATGGCGGGATGGCTGAGTATGGATGGCGGGATGGCTGAGTATGGAAGGATGGCTCAGTATGGATGGAGGGATGGATGAGTATTGATAAAGGGATGGATGAGTATTGATGGCTGAGCATGGATGGATGAGTACTGATGGCTGAGAAATAGAGGGGTGGCTGAGCATGGATGGATGAGTACTGATGGCTGAGAAATAGAGGGGTGGCTGAGCATGGATGGATGAGTATTGATGGTTGAGTAATAGAGGGATGGCTGAGGATGGATGGATGGCTGGCTGGGATGTGTGCTGCAATTGTAACAGAGCAGCACTGTGGACACTACACATCCAGCCCACAGTGCTACTGCATCCAATCTCTCCCATCTCCACTCACACTGTAGGGAGAGGGAAGAGAGGAATAGGATATCATGCCAGTTTGTTTACATGTGATCTTGCCATCACTGTCAGCGGCCATTTACCGTGATCCGTGATGCGCTAGGTCGTCTGGACCAGGCGGTCACGGATGCTCCCATGTGCACGCCGCCCGGGGGCACGCGGTAGCTCAATTCTAGGAGGACGTCAGTGTATGCCTTCCCAGAGTTGTCGAACCGCCCTGTAGCTATCATTTGGCTATGGACCAGTTGTTAAGTGATTAATTAGTAGGCTGAAGGAAGCAAAGAAAAAAAAGCTGTTTAAAAAGTGACAGAAAATGGTGTTAAAAATGTACAAGGAAAAGCCCCAAAAAGAACCCAAAGATGCAACCCAGCAATCACCAGCAATCAAAAGCAAAACTTTTTTACACTCTCCACTCAAGGTCCCCACTGGTTAGCTTCCAACTAGCAGTCTGGCTGTGTATGCAAGACAAGTTTGGGCCAAAATCCATCTGAGAAAAATCAGACGTATTTTGTCATCAAAATTTCCGACCATGTGTACAGGGCATTAGAGTGCCAAAGGTAATTCATTATTTTATAAAGCCTGAATGACCCAGCTTAGTTTGAGATTTTAGCTGTTGTGTAGAGGCTAATGTGACATGTAATGCTAAAAAGAATAATTGTCCCTCATAGCACAGTTAAAATTGACTTATACCCATAAGTTACAGTTGAGCTACCTTTATTGTGAATACAATTTAGGTTAAAGTTAACTAATAAATAGGAGTTAATGAGATATACTGTTGCTTTGCTGACTTCCATCATCCAATAATGTACAAGCAAATATACAGGTTTTTTTTTGGGGGGGGGGGGGGGTTGCATGTCATTGGCAATTTGTTGCAAAGTGATTTTTCACTGCATTCACCAAGGAGGGAAAATTCCGCTGCAGTGATCAGCCTATTTGCCTTTAGTAAATCAACCCCATAGACTAAAATTACATTTTTAATTTTCCTTGATTTAATTTTCCTTGAAGATAAACATTACAGAAATCATTCAGATTAGTTGCTGCCCCCAAAGGTGTTTAAAATATAATACCCTTACCAAATTCATGAACATATGTGCTTTTTAAAAAGCTACCTACTAATCTGTTTTTGCATGGGGACAGAAAACACAGGAGCCCGGTGACAACATATATAGCACAAAGAATATAGTCTTTGGTGGAACTTGGAATCCCGATAACTTCAAGGTAATTATGCAAACCTCTTAGCCACTATTTACACTAACAAACCAACATACTAACAACCTACATAATCTAGCATTCCTTAGACTATGCAAAGACAAGAAGAGCCCAAACTTACTAAAATAAATATAAAAAATACACTGTGGTAAATACTGAAGGCTAGCATCTAAATATAATCTACATGGCTTTTATAGCCTGCATTTTTTTATAGTTATAAAATAATGTGTTTGCCATTTACTAGTAAATAAAATTAACCTTATAACTTAAATTATACTGTATGTAAACCTTTATCTAATACCGCGTACACGCGATCTGAATTTCGGCCAGTAAAAGACCGATGAGAGCTTTTCATTGGAAAATGCGACTGCGTGTATGCTCCATTGGAATTTAGATGGCCAAATTCCCGCCAGCAAAAATTTGAGAGCATGTTCACAATTTCTCAGATGGAAAAACTTTCTATTGGAAATTCCGATCGTGTGTATGCAGTTCCGATGCGCAAAAACTCACGCATGCTCAGATTCAACTAAGAGATGGAAGCTATTGGCTACTGGGTATTGAACTTCCTTTTTCTAGTCCCGTTGTATGTGTTGTACATCAACGCATTCTTGACGGTCGGAATTTGGTGTGACCGTGTGTATGCAAGACAGCTTGAGCGAAATCCCCATCGGAATTCCATCGGGAAAACCATCAGAGCTTTTTCCGACCAAAATTCCGATCATGTGTACGCGGCATAAGAGGACTTGAATCTACTAACTATGAAAATTATAACATTAAAGAGCATTTAAAATAGGTTTTTCTATTGAACATTTGTATATATTTCATGTTAACAGAACATACCCTTTTACATTAAAATGATTGCAAAGCTGCAATTTTTTAATAACATACTGGTTTATACTTGCCTACTCTGTGTAATAAAATTGCACAGATGCCCACAGAGCTGCCATGAACCTCTGTTTCTTGGTTTCCCTACCGGGGCTCCTGACTTGTGCAGGCTTGCACCTGAGTATTGCTGTTTGCATGTTTAGATGCAGACAGTGGGACTTGGCACTGCCCCTGCTCCCTCGTCATTGGCTTTGATTGACAGCAGCTGAAGCCAATGGCCCCCATTGCCTCAGAAAAGCCTGTGAGACCAGGAAATTATTAGAAAGAAGAGCTGCAGATGGGCACAGCACTGGATTGAATGAGGGCTAAGGTAAGTAAAAAGGGGGTGAGGGGAAATACTGATGCCTAAACATTTTTTACCTTAATGCAAGGAATGCATTTACAACCACTTTATGGTATATTTCAAAGTGGTTTCATGCAAGAGCCACTCTCTCCAACTTTCTCTCAAGATGTACTTATTTTTCCCATGGAATACATTTAGAAAATGTGCCATGAAATTTGTGTAAATCTTGCATAAAAAAAATGTATAAATAAAACCCCAAAAATTCAAATTTTTGTAATAATTGTGAACTACACAAAGAAGAGATACGCAGAGGTTCAACATAAGTCTGAGACTATTTTTGGTTATGCATTAAGGTGAAACATTCACCAAGCTTGCAGATAGAAAGGCTTGTTACTAGTAAATAATCAATGCGGCTTTCTGCAATTATTACAGAGATAAAGATGCCTTACATTCTGCTCAGTCAGTGGTTTCATTATTATATGACCTGTCACTGGTCCCAGCACTCTGGGAAATCACAGCTTTTGCCTAAAACAGATGTAATGAATAAAGTCAATATGTATTAGCAAAGGTCTAAACAATACGCAGCAATTAGACAATTCACACTGTACATGGCTTCAAATCTGAACAATACTGGCAGCTAGAGTGACTATGATAAACACATGCTATTTTAGAGCAAATTGAAATCTTGTATGAATAAATTATTGCAATGAAAAATGATGAACAGCTTCAAAGCAACGACATTCTTATAGTCATTACTGTGATAGTGGTATATTAGAATTATTGACAAAATTGTGTAATGGTTAAGAAAACATAGAAAAATGATTGTTGACAAAGAGCCGAGGATTTGATCTTTAAATATTCCAGGAGATTAAATTAGCATTTTGCTAAAAAAAAAAGGGACCAACATGAGTTTCAGAACAATTATCATCTTTTAGATTTTTTTATTAGGAAAAAGAGGCCAAAAGTACAACAGAAGAAAACAGAAGACCTTCATGACCCCCTGTAATGTCTTTCTGTCTGTCGTTCATATCTGTCAGTCTACCTACAGTATCTATTTATCTATTGCAAATTTAAGTAAATTCATGTTTTGCAACTGATGTTTGTGTTTAGATTATGCCAGAGAAAGAGTAGCACATTTCTTGGCTTGTAATCTCACACGCTTCCCTCAATACCTTGGATTGTGCTTTTACAAGGTAACCATTTTTATAAAGCCCCCTTCTTGAAGTGTTGGCTGGGGAACACTGGCTTGTATTATCTATATATTATCACGTCAGTTGTGGATAGGACTATATTAGGAAACCTACACTGGTTGTAGGTTGAATTTCATATATAGCAATTTGGTTATCTAATTTCTAGTATCATTCACCTAAATGTCTTTTCCAAGAACATTTTTATGTTTATTTTACATGGGTAAATCGGGTCAGATCTGTCATGGACCAGCTTTTATGTTAATCACTGAACACTTACAGATAGCTGATAACTCTGCACTGGATATTTTATTAGTAATTTTCTACGGGTCAGTAATGAAAGTGCTGCCTATTTTTTTTCTTTATTCTTTACATACATTCATATTTTGCCTGGTTAAGTTTTTACTATCATGTTTACTTATGAATCAATCAGTTCTGCAAAAAATAAATAAACAACTGACACTAAGACCTTAACACACTGGTAGATGCTTATGCACGTCATAATATGTATTTAGATTGCTTACTCTATTACATATCATCTCCATGGCAACCAATATACACTTGTTTATTTCAATACAGAGTTTGAAAATGGGTATACATGATCAACATACGAATATTTACTTTGAACATCCAATAACATTAATTGAAAATAATTAACACACAATTTTTTACACATGCCTCACAAAGGAATGACTCAGTGCTGAAATAGAAACTGGCAAGGAAGGGGGGGAAGGACAGTTAAAATATGTGGGACTTTATATGAAGTATGCAGTTTAGGGGACAACCAACTATCAATAATGTATTTGCTTGTAATCGTATAGTAGGACCAAAATTGCCAGATTAGGATCAATATGTGATAGTGGTAGTAAACCTGGATATAATCTATAAGCACCTAAACATGTATACCTTATACAGTCTCAGGGATGACCAACTATCAATAGTAAAAATATATAGATCTGTTTATTAGGATACAATAGGACCATAATTGATAAAATAAAAGCAATAATTAATAGTGGTATTATAACCCATGTTAACATCTATATGCACATACATGTTAATTGTAAACATAACAAAACAGTTAATGCAATAAAGAAAATTACCTCCAAACTCGCTGTTCTTCCAGGTATATCAAGGAAAGAGACCCTAGGTAAGGTGTCTTGATCCTTTACCAATTTGGATATAAATTGTAAAACACGTAAGAGTATAACGAATTTTATAACTAGCTTGACGCGTTTTGGGGTTTGGTATTTGCCACTCATCGGGGAAAGCACGTAAAACGTCCTGTTGGGATCCATCTATACACGATACAACATAGTGGACTTGGGTTTTTTATTCCACTGGAGCTTTGAATGGATTTGTTTACCATGGATGACCTTGGGTGTGGTTGTGGTTTTTGGTCACCTCCTTTACATTCTCCCTCGGTTCCCGTGCCTAACATTACCGTCGGGCCTCTAATGTCCAGTGCCATATCATGCCTCCCATGCAGAGCAGACCTTGTCTGTTATTTTCACGTGCTTGCCCCTGATGAGTGGTAAATACCAAACCACGAAACGCATTGAGTAGGTTATAAGCCATGTCTGGACCTTTATTATAAAATTCTTTATACTCTTACGTGTTTTACAATTTATATCCAAATTGGTCTCTTTCCTGATATACCTGGGAGAACAGCGAGTTTGGAGGTAATTTTTTTTGACTATGTTTGTTTGTTTTATTTACTTTTATTAAACAAGTGTGATTTAACTGTACTTCTGCCCCGGTCTGATTTATGGTTTCTGACACTTTTTTTTTTTTAGTAAAATAATGCTTTCTGTGTTTAGGTTTAAACTTTCCTGCTAATTTCAAGTCATGTTACTATGTTCATGATCTTACCTTTATATTTAAAATACTGTCCTCCTGAACTTTATGCCCACCCTAAGAGACATATTTATAAACTAGTAGTTATTCTTATATTCACCAAACATTCACTGCAGGTGAATCTTTCTGGTGCCTGTGTTTTAAATTGTGGCGATTACAGACCAGTGGCTCTGACCTCCCACATCATGAAGATTTTGGAGAGAATAGTTTTACATCAGTGCCCATGGTTAGTAAATATTAAGACCCACTGCAGTTTGTCTACTAGCTAGATACTAAATTGCATGTATGCACACCCGGATAAGCCAGCAAGCACAGTGAAAGTCATTTTTTTTTCACTCTCCAATGCTTTTGATACCATCAGGCTGGCTCTCCTGGGTGAGACACTAACAGAACTGCAAGATGATGTTACCCTTGCATCATGAATTGTTGACTACAAAATTAGAAGAACACAATATGTGTGTTTGTAGGGCAGTGTGTCAGATAAGGTGGTCAGCAGTATTGGGGTTCCACAGTGGACAATTCTCTCTCTCTTTCTTTCTTTTCACTGTCTATACTATTGACCTCAGCTACCAGACATTTTCTTGCCATCTTCAGAAGTTTCCTGATGACTCTGCAGTAGTGAGATGCATCAGGGGTGGGGAAGAGACTGATTATAGGACTGAGGTGGAGAACTTTGTCCATTGGTGTGAGGATAATCATCTATATCTAAATGTGACAAAATAGATGGTTGTGGATTTAAGAAGGAGGAAGGCACCAGTGATTCTTGTCTCCATCTGGGGAGTGGGTGTGGATGTAGTAGAGAATTACAATTATGTGGGGGTGCACATATATAATAAACTAGACTGGAATAAGAACACTGAAGTGCTCTACAGGAAGGGCCAGAGCCACCTCCAATTTTTGAGGAGGCTGAAGTATTTAATGTCTGCCAGATGATGCTAGAGCTGTTTTATGAGTCTGTGGTGGCCGGTGCTCTCCTGAATGCTGGGGAAGCAGGCTTAAGAAGGCAAACACCAACAGATCCACAAGGACAGTGATGTGGTTGGTTTGAAATTGGACTCTTTAACAACAATGACAGAGAAAAGGATGTTGTCGATCTTAGACAACTCCTCCCACCCACTCAACAATATGCTGGTAAGTCACCTTTAGTATTAGATTGTTACAACCATGATGCACCACGGAGCGACACAGGAAATAATTTTTGCCCGTGGCCCTCAAATTAGATAATTCTTCTCTGTGAGTGCTGGGTGCAAGAATTTTAACCTGGTAAAACTGTATTTGTATTATGTTAGTATTAGATTAATTTATGTGTAACAATCTTTAGTCTAATACCTAGGGGAAGTATTTTTTGTTTTTCGTATATTTCAGCAGGGGTTATTTATTCAATGCAGTGTTTTAATAGTGTGTTTATGTTTATTATAGTATAGTATTTAATTTATTTTAGAATTAGTTTCATTTAAGTTCATGGTATTGTAAATATTAATTTGTTGTTAGTGGTGATTTATGTTATGTTTGGTAGTGTGTTTTAGTTTTGTTGTGTTGTATTGCTTTGTTCTTTGTTAAGTAAAATTGTATCTTAACAATTTCCCTTTGGAATTAATAAAGTATTCTGAAATAGAATCGGAAATGACACTGATCTAATACCAGTGAATGTTTGGTGAAATTCATATTTATTTCTTTATAAATATGCCGCTTAGTGTTTTTAAAGGTTTACATCTTGCTCCTCTTCTCTTTCCTTAAGTGCAAATAGAAGTAGTATAAACAACACACATGAGCCGAGGTGCCACTCACCCACGGTCAATGAAACTGTTGATGTCCCAATCAACATTCATGCCATAGGGCGAGTAGCACCTCAGCTCATATATCCAATAAGTTTCTAAACGAGAAAACTCCCCTGATTTTAGGTTTGCCACGCCAGTGAGGGACAAATTTATCTATGACTTGAAATAGGGTGCCCTTAGGGTCTCTATCGTGGCACTCTAAATAGTGACGGGGGACTGTATGTTTATCACAGCCATTCTTGATTTTGGCAATATGCTCATTGACACGCACATAAAAAAGTTCTCTTCGTGCGGCCAACATATTGCTTGTTACATGGACATGTGATCAAATATACAATGTATTTGGTCGCAAATGTCGTAAAGTGTCTCATTTTATATGTATTACAATCATCATCAAACATTACAATCACTTATTGGGTGTGGATAATCAAGGCTGTGGTGAAGGATCACGTGGAAGTTTGTGGCTACTTTCTTTTACATGAAAGATCTGGCATTGTTTTGTGTGTGGCAATCATATCACGCTATAAAGGAACTTTTCACTGGAATAGTTCAAGTTTTGAGGACTTTTCTAATATAGTTGTTGCAGTAATTGCTGTCACTGGGGTGTTATCACATAAATGTGTGAATTGTTGTAAAATTAATTTAATTTATATATTCTGGGGAATGTACTATGAGTAGTTGCACATACGATCTGATATATATTATGAGTAGTTGCACAAATGACAATTGTTTAAGAGAGGCAAAATATAGATTTTTAATGAGAGGGATATTATTCAAGTTGATGATAATTTTTTGCCAACTATCGCCCCCTATATGTTATCTAAATCTGAATTGAGGAGTGTATTATTGTCTTTTTCAGGGGAGCAGAATTAGATTAATCAATTTTTAGGTTTATAAAAAAAATCACGTTGATGATAATTTTTTGTCAACTAGCACCCCCTATATGTTATCTAAATCTGAATTGAGGAGTGTATTATTGTCTTTTTCAGAGGAGCAGCATTAGATGAATACATTTTTAGGTTTATAAAAAAAATATTGGTGCTGAATTTTTTTCCTAATTTTTCATATTATAATGTACTGTTTATTATTCCACATAAGCAACTACTTTGTAAAATGACTTTTATCCAAATAAAGTTGGCTTTTTCCAATAAAAAAAAATAATAACTTGCCCTTGCAAGAAACAATACGTGGGATGGACTATTAGATCGTTCTTGGTGAGGGTGAATAAACACATTGCCAGTATCAAAAAAGGCCGCACCTATCTATTATATTGTACCTAGGCATTATCTTCACCATCAAAATAAAAATACATTAGGTACTAAATTCCAGATCTTAGCCACTTGACAACTGGGCACTTAAACCCCCCTCATGACCAGACCAATTTTCAGCTTTCGGTGCTCTCACGCTTTGAATGACAATTACTCAGTCATGTAATACTGTACCCAAATGAATTTGTGTCCTTTTTTCATACAAATAGAGCTTTCTTTTTCTGGTATTTGATCACCTCCTGGGTTTTTTTAGTTTTTGCTCTATAAATGAAAAAAGACCGACAATTTTGAAAAAAATAAACATTTTTCTTTTTTTTCCTGTGATAAAATTTTGCAAACTATTACTTTTTCTTCATACATTTTGGCCACAATTTATACTGCTACATATATTTGGTAAAAATAACTCAAATTATGGATATTATTTGGTCTTTGTGAAAGTTAGAGAGTCTATAAGCTGTGGTGCAAATCATAAAAAATTGATCACACCTGATGTATTGGTCGCCTATCTCATTTCTTGCGACCTGAACAAGCTAGGAAAGTACAAATACCTACAAATGACCCCTTTTTTTTAAGTCAATCCAAGGTATTTTGTAAGAGGCATGGTGAGCTTTTTGATGTTGTCATTTTTCCCACAATTCTTTGCAAAATTAAGATTTTTTATTTTCCCGCACAAAATTGTCATTGTAATAGGTTATTTCTCTCACATGGCATGTGTATACCACAAATGACACCCTAAAATACATTCTGCTACTCCTCCTGAGTATTACGATATCACATGTGTGAGACTTTTCCACAGCCTGGCCGCATAGAGAGACCCAACATGCAGGGAGCACCATCAGAGGTTCTAGGAGCATAAATTACACATCTAACTTGTTGACTACCTATTACACTTTTGAAGGCCCTGGAGCACAAGGACAATGACACATGACACTGACATGGCACTGATACGTGGCACTGATGGCACGTGACACTGATGTGGCACTGATGACAGATGGCACTAATATGTGGCACTGATGACACGTGACACTGATGACAGATGGCACTAATATGTGGCACTGATGACACGTGGCACTGATGACAGATGGCACTAATATGTGGCACGGATGACAGATGACACTAATACGTGGCACTGATGACACGTGACACTGATGACAGATGGCACTGAGGACAGATGGCACTGATACGTGGCACTGATGACAGATGACACTAATATGTGGCACTGATGACATGTGACACTGATGTGGCACTGATGGCAGATGGCACTAATATGTGGCAATGATGACACATGGCACTGATGTGGCACTGATGACACGTGGCACTGATGTGGCACTGATGACAGATGACACTTATACGTGGCACTGAGGACAGACGACACTGATAGGTGGCACTGGGGACAGATGGCACTGGGGACATGTGGCACTGGGGACATGTGGCACTGGGGACAGGTGGCACTGGGGACAGGTGGCACTGGAGACAGGTGGCACTGGGGACAGATGGCACTGACAGGTGGCAGTGGGGACAGGTGGCAGTGCGGACAGGTGGCAGTGGAGACAGATGGCACTGACATGTACTGTGGGCACTTTATTTTCTGGGTTTTTTTTCCACTCACCACTGCAGCCATTCGACCCTCCCTCCTCACACGTGTGAGGAGGGAGAGCCGGCGATGAGAGATGATCTCATATGTTTACATATGAGATCATCTCTCATTGGACACTCAGATCGCACTGTGATTGGTCATTTACAGCGATCTGTGACTGGCTGTCCAAGGGACACGGCCAGCACAGAATTTCCCCAATGCACGCTCTCGCTGGAGCGTGCATCGCAGAAGTAAACAGGATGACGTCCAGGGATGGCCTCCTGTTAATTGGTGTCTGCGCTGTAGCCATCTTTGTAAAATTACATTTATCCAACTAAAGTTGGCTTTTTCCAATTAAAAAAAATAATAAATTGCCCTTGCAAGAAACAATACGTGGGATGGACTATAAGATCGTTCTTGGTGAGGGTGAATGAACACATTGCCAGTATCAAAAAAGGCCGCACCTATCTATTATATTGTACCTAGGCATAATCTTCACCATCACAATAAAAATACATTAGATACTAAATTCCAGATCTTAGACAAATTTTTCCCCCATTGGAGAGGTGACTCCTGCCTACGGGGGATATCACTTCTAAAAATATTCTGGATTTACCAGCTTAAATCGTATTCGCCCTAGAGGATGAATATCAGTTGGGACATCAATTCCTTTATCAACCAAGCATAGACTCTATATTGTCATAGAGTCATTTAATAGGCCAGTTTCCCCAATCTTAGTTTACTGCCTCACTGATTTTGCCTTTGTATTAAGGCCTCTACATCTCACCAGGTCATATTCACATATATGTTTTGTATAAAGGCTTATATACTACATATATTATTCTATGTCACACATTACTATGCGCAGTGGATAAGAGCATGCCATCCACTAAGCCCCCCGTACACATGGTCGGACATTCCGACGGAAAATGTCCGATCGGACTGTGTTGTCGGATAATCTGACCGTGTGTGGGCTCCATCTGACTTTTTCTGTCAGAATGTCCGACCAACAAAGTTTCTGACAACATGATCCGATGCGCATTAATTCCAATCGCATGTAGCCTAGTCTGACGGACAAAGTGCCACGCATGCTCAGAATAAATTCTGAGATGGAAGCACTCGGTCAGGTAAAACTAGCGTTCGTAATTGATATAGCACATTCGTCACGCTGCAATGTTAAAAATTGTTTAATGCAGTGCATTCTCTTTTTCTTCATAATGCTGCAAGAATGAAGTTGTTTTGCTGCTCATATTCACACACACAAGGTATTTCTTTATTCTTTTTCCTGATTTCATGAATATAGATCTCCCGAATCTTTTTATTTTTATTGTATGGTTGTTTTTTTTAAATCAAGATCTCCCTTTTTGACATTTTTCTAATCTTCATAATGTTTTTGGTGTGTTTTGTGTGTCAACTTACCACAACACCATTATTATCTTTTTATTTTATTGTTTTATTTTTTAATCTCTAGGAGTTTGTTTGGTGTTGGTGCCCCCTATTTTAATTTGACTTGGTATTTTTGAAATGTACCCGCCTACTCACAAATAAACTGTCCTTTTTGAAGTAAAACACATAGGCAAGTATTTCTAGAACCAAAAAAAAACTTTATTTAGGTGTCATAAACAAACAAAGAGGGAGGTAACGCTGGAGAAAGTGGGGAAATTAGCAAAGCCTTTGGCCCCCGGGGCAGACATCAATTATTTAAAGGCAAAAATTGGTGGCCTTTATCTGAGTCCATATCTGAGGGAGAACAGTCTGGTCCAGAAGCCCAAGAAACCCGGAACAGCAGCAAATGACATCTATGTCCCCAGGCTGTGGTCATACAACAGCCTGCATCTTCTGTCAGACCAGACTGAACCCAGGTCATCACTCTCTGGTCTTCCTTCCATGCTTCCTTCCAGGCTATGGCTTTGGTGCTGGAGGTGTGGCAGAAGGAGGAGGAGGAGGAGCATGGTCCAAGTCACACAAGTGTGTTGTTTGTGTCATTTGGCCCTTCAACCCCTTATTTAAAGTTTGGATAATTAGTTCCTCACACATGAGGCATTGCCCCTCCTCCATTTGCTGCAGTTTGCATGCAGTCAAGGCGGCAAAGGCCTCTTGATATGTGGGGGTGGCTTTGAGGGCCACAGAAGCCTCACCAATTAGCTTAAGTGCTGACTCCTCCACATTCCCCCCCCTTTCTGGCCCTTTTGGGTGGAAGGCGGAGGGGGGGGCTGGGATTGAGTCAGACTCCTAGGCCTGTCCACCTCTTGGCTGCCACTTACCCCTGCCTCCTCCTGGCTGCCACATTCTACAGCCACCTCCTGGCTGCCGCATTCCACGCCCCCCTTCTGGCTGAGGTCTTCCTGTGTATGAAAAAGGGACATAGTTTTAGTATTTGGTTCATCAAACACACACAATTTTCAGCTCTTTACTGTTGAAAATTGTTAATAGAAAAGACTAGCATTCTGAGCCCAGCATTTTTCATTCTTGGCCCAAATATTTTGGCCACTACTGTCTATTGATATGTAAAACACTTTATAAAATCAGCAATTAGTGAGCAAAAATCAAGTTAACATTATTAATTTTTACTCCAAAAATACGTAGAACAATACTATACCTGGCTCAAGCTGGGCTACTCCCCATCTTCCTGACTGGAAGGCCCAGGTTGGGCATCGGAAGCATCAGAAAGGGTGGAATGAAGCGTAGAAGGAAGCGTGGAAGGAAGAGTAGAGAGTGATTCCCTGACCTCACTCTGGTCTGCCAGAAAATGCATCCTCTCATAGTACCACAGCCTGGGGACATAAATTTCATCTGCCGCAGCTCCAATTTTCATGGACTCCTGCACCTTCTTGCGCTCCCCTAGATATGTACTCCTCAGGCCACCAATTTTCGTTTTCAAATAGGTGATGTCTGCCCTGGGGATCACCAGCTTCACCAACTGCAGCAGTTTCTCCATCGCTGCCTGCCTCTTTAATTTGTTGCTGTAGTGGGGATGTTTAGCTTGCCACAGACAGGGCAGCTCCCTGTACTTGTCAAAGAACAGGAGGAGAAAGCTGTGGTCATTAAACCCATCCATATTATCTGCAAGACACAACACAAGACAAGCCCTAATATCAGGCTAAACTCTCCTAATCTTGCCCCAATATACGCCTCAATCTGGAAGCAGTATAGGCTAGTGATGTACCAAGTTAAAATTGTACCTTTGTTTGAATGATCGGTGTGTCAGCTCCTCCCTCTGCTCACAGATCATAAGAACGGCACACTCGTGCCTTGGTTTATATACAGTGCGCATGCGTGAAACTCCGCCTGCCACTGACGTTCTTTCTAGTCTATTCCCCCCCTTCTCTTTCGGCGCAGTGGGGAGAGCACATGGCGGAGACACAGCAGGTGTGCACAAAGTATACTAGTAACGAGGAGGAGGAGGACGACGAGGAAAGCCCGGAGCCAGAAACGTCCCGATCCCAGAGGAGAAGCTTTAAGGCCTCAAATATGACTTTTGGAGAGATGTTGGAGATGATGGACATATTGAAGAGGAACGACTATGATGGAAAGTATGGACCTTACCCAAACCAAATTTTAAAAAGGCCAAGATCATGACTAAAGTTCTGAAGAGTCTTCAGAAGAATTTTAGGGTACAACGATCCATGGATCAACTGAGAAAATGCTGGTCAGACCTGAAACTGAGGGAGCACGATCAGTACAGAAGGATCAAGTGAGTTCTTCAAAAAAGTAAGTAGTTGTCGTGTGTTCATATTATTATTATTATTGCTTGCATACTGCTCCATGTGCTTTGATTTAATGTTGTACAGTTTAAAATGGCCCCTTTCATATTCATGGGTTCAATCATTCGTAATAAACATTGATCGTTAGCCCACTCCAAAGACGATGTTTTGGCAAGTTGCACTTGACTACATTTGTTCACAAAACAGGTAAGTATTCCAGCTTTAGAAAGTGTCAAAAATAATGTTTTCAGCTTTTAATTCTGCCAAAAAACACAATTGTATGACACTTCCAAGCAATGTTTCATATTCCTATTTCTGCCCTCAAATATCTGTGTGCTAAAAGTATTCCTTTTTTACTTTCTCATAGGGTAGAGAAGACTCGGGACTTCTGAGGACACCAGGGACCCCACATCTCCCAAAAAAGGGGAAATACCAATACCAGAAGCAGAGGAGGAGGAGGAAGGAGAGATTGTAGAAATTGGTGAAATTGGCACCACAAGAAGTGAGTGTCTGAGACCACAGCTTCAGGTAAACTAATCAATGTATGCCTGCATATATATAATACACAGTGGGTTTTTTTTGGTTTATCTTAGGTCATGTGGATGTTGTGGAAGAAGAATCGCATTTTACCAGTGAAAGTGTCCATATCCTCATCGGGAAGATAATGGGGTGCAATCGCTATTTAGATAATATCAAGAAAAACATCAATGATGTTCAACAAAAAATTAAGAACATCATTGATGTTTTAGGGAGAATCTGAAACACCCAAAACTAGCTAGCTTCCATTTTCATTTTTCAAAAACACTTTTATATTTTTAGAAAAGCCAAATTTTGAAGATGCACACAGTGTGTCAACATGTGCTATCTCCCATCATGGGGGATCAATGTATGCGTTTTATGGGTGCAACCCCCTCCTTGCTACTAAAGTAACTGATATGAAGGGGTTGCACCCCCAAAACATGTACATTGATCCCCCATTATGGGAGATAGCACATGTTGACATTAGGCATGGGATCAGGAGGAAAATGCCCAGTTGGATTTACAATTTGTGTGCATCTTCCAAATTAGACTTTTACAGGGGTGACACCCCATGTGATGAAGGCAATATCAACACAGTTTGAACATACTCATGTCTGAGATTGTCTTCACTTTTCAAAGTTGAACTTTGTAAGTTCCTGTGTTCTGTATGTTATGCTTTGATACATGCCTGTTTACACAAAAACGGCAAGTTATATTAATGTTACCAAAAATAATGCTATATACACTAAATATGTTGGTTTGTTGTAAACCCCTTTTATAAATGCACATGTGAATGTGCTTTGAGTAAAAAATGTAATTATCAACAATGTGTGGCTTCCTTTTTCAATGCGCAAAAGCAGTATTTGTAGTAAAGTTGTTGTTTTCTGTGACAATGGATGTTCTTTACTAAAGGCAAATCCACTTTGCACTCCAAGTGCAGTTTCAGGTGCACTTCTGCAGTGCACTTGTAGTGCATAGTGGATTTGCCTTTAGTAAATAACGCCCACGGTGCTTTTTAATTTGCCCCAATCACGCCATTTGCATGACTCCACACATTTCTGTCATGGTGCTAAAAATAAGCAATATTTTTTTCAGTAATGCACTACATACATTACCAACAAAAACAAGGTGTGTGTGTAGCAGACCCACAACATAATAATATTATCTGAAGAAGAGACTGTCACCTCATCTCGCACAGAAGTTGGGTTTGCACTGTTGAAGAAAAAGGCCCAAAAAATAACCAAAAAAAAAAAAAAAAGCTAGGAGACACCTTAAAACAAACCCAAGCAGTAAATGAAAACAAATACCATTGCAGTTTTTAAAGAAAAATGTATTTAAAAAATGCCTCTCAGACATTGTCTGACATATCAATGGCCCCTCTACCCACAAAGCCTGCCATATATCTTGTTCTGACTTTGCGGTCACTTTGGGGGGGCAAACCAGGACGGCCAGCTTCAAGTACTGTCAGGTTGGCATTTTCTGGTAAGTCTGCATCAGGCCCAACTGAGACCATATAGTTATTCATATTCTGTGAGTGTTTCTTCAAAAAATTGTGCAGAATTCAGCATGAAAGCACAATATGATTGAGTTTATATTCCACAATGTGGATTGGAGTCAAAAATAGGCAGCCAAAATTCAGCCTTATATGTTGCTGACACCAACGCCACGATACTATTATACCCCTTGTAATTATAATAATAGGATGCCTAGTTGGGGGTGGGAGGATGCGGACATGTTTCCCATCAATTGCACCTCCACAATTGGGAAAGTCCCAACGGGTGGCAAAGTGGGAGGCCACAGTCTGCAATTCCTGTGGCGTTTAAGGAAACTGTGGAGTCAAACAAGAACAAAATTAGTCATTTTGCACATCAACATTGCAAGCAGATTAGACACAAACATTTTTGCCAAAGATCAGTATAACATTTTTGGAAATGAGTATTTAAAGCCAAAAGTACAAGATCCCCTTATCAGATTCCTCACCCCCCATTCCCCCCCATCTGATGGCTCATTGCAAAAAATTAGGGGGGGGGGGGTGTTTTGGACAGGTAATCCTCTCCACTTCATTGAGAGCTGAATGCATAAATAATGTGTGATACTTTGGCCAGACCCTTACTTACACTATTGCCAGCCCACCGGACAGGTAAGAAGTGTCATAATACAAAAAAAAAATAATGATCAAATGGAAGCACATTTTTACATTTTGCTATTACCTATCAAGATAATAATAGGATAAAAAAAACTTTAAACAGTAGCATTTGAAAGTATTGAGGCAGGCCCTTGCACTACATGCTTTGGTGAATTCATCCATAAATCAGACCAATAAAGAGGTAGGTATAGTGTGTATTGGGTTTGGCAAAGTCAGCAGATAGAGGATTGTTATCAGCTGACCTAGCAGTTGGGGGAGGGGGGTTCCTAATAAGTTTGGCACACCAAAAAAAAAACTCTGGCACTCTGCATGAATTGAAGCACACACATAACATTTGTACACACTTTAGGGGGTGTTTAGGGGAAAGCACTACTATGGAGCTGACAAAATACATTGCTAAGTGACTAGGCTAGAGGTGTATGGGCCCAGAAGAGCATGCTGGGGGGGTTAGTGAAGGCAAATATGCATGAAGAACAAAAAAGGAACTTTAAAAGTTTCCAGCATGCATGAGGACAAAGGGGCACAGCATATCAATTACAGCATATTGCAATCATGGTAATTAGGGAATGAGGAAAGAAATACAATACAATACAATACAGCAAACATTAAATACATAGAATGTGATGTTAAAGGAGAAAACTTACCTTAATATAGTCCTTCTGCAGGACCTGTATGATGGCAGAACAGGTCTCTGGAATAATGATTCCCAGAGCCTGGGGGGAGGTGCCTGTGGAGAACTTGAGGTCCTGAAGGCCTCTCCCGGTGAAAAACGGGGTCTGTCCTCTGGAGATAATTCCTGAAATCATCAGGATTTTTTTCCAAGATCTCACAAAGGCATGTGCGAGAACTGGTCATGCTGGAGCAACCAAATCTTGCTCCATGAACTCCTCCTCACCCTGTTCATGGACTGGGCTTGTGTCATAGCTAAAAGCTCAACACCAAGCCCCTGCACAGCACGAACTCTACGACGAGTACGTACACAAAACATGGCTTCAAAACGGTCAGCTGGTCAGAATGGACTAACAGAAAGCACCGATAAACAGCAAGGCCTGAAAGAACAAACTGAAAACTAGAAACGAGCGGACAATAAGCACTGAAAATCAAAGCGTACTATACCAAGATATAGTCCACAATGACCAACAAATGCGAACTGACTACATGCACTGATAAGCAGATACGCACCCACAAGAACAAACTGAAGAGCAGTAACAATCTGAAGCACAAATCTGAAAAGTGCGAATCGTCTCTATCCAAACTTCTACTAACACGCGATAAACACCAGATCAGCAGAAGGAGCCCAAAGGGTGCCACACATGGTGCTGAACTTCCCTTTTCTAGTCCCGCCGTACACAGTTTATGTCACCACGTTCTTGTGGACTGGAAATTTCCGACAACTTTGTCCGACCGTATGTATGCAACACCAGTTCCAGACTAAATCTGTGAGAAATTATCCTACGGATTTGGTGATCGGAATGTCCGACCGTGTGTACGGGGGCTATGATGGTTTCCAATTAAGCCTTCAATTATGGTTTAATCATTTTGCAAGTTTATATATATATATATATATATATATATATATATATATATATAGCGCAGTGTGAGGGAGCAGGCTTACACCCCAGTTGAAGTCCACTAGGATGAAACATTTCGGGTTATTGCCTGCTAAGCTCTGCATACTGTGCCTGTTTTACAAGCTTTTTGTGATAATTAGGATTTGGGACTTTAAGTAAGGACATGGCCTGGTAAGGTCGAATACCTCCCCCCTTTTTCAACACATCTTGAGTGAAGTTTGTATAATTTTTTTATTAAATCCATGCGTTGTTTGATCTATGCCATGTGAAAGCCTTCCTTTTTTCTTTTATGATCACCATTTTACCATTGCCAGAGAAGAGTTTTATGGAGACTGCATAAATCAGAATCAGGAGATCATGGTCGAGTTCCTGTGTCCCGTATCGCTGGTCTGCTGCATTATTGCTAGCATGCGTCCATATTTTTCCAAATTCAGGAGATCATGGCCTGAGATTTCGGGTTTCCATCCATGCCTGTTTGACCCACCGCAGCAGGCATGTGTGTCCACATCTTAGAGAATACCTACCCCTCTCCTGGGTGGTGGAAGCACAGTCCCGGGTGTTTGAACTTGTGAACACTGGAATATTACCGTCTATGTTTATGAGATCATTCAACAACTGATATCTATCAAGGGTTGTTCCAGAAGAATATATCATGATATTCATTATTGATGGACTTTATATTGCGTCATAATGTGTTAAAGTCAATTTGACTATTCACTGATATAACATGAGCACTTGTTATTTTGTTATATGTGTTTATTTCTTACCATTTGAATCCCAAGATTTCACCTGGTCTTATGGTATCACCTGATCCATACCATTATTGATTGCACTGTATTCACTGGTAGCAGTTTATTTGTACTTTTACAAGCACGTTTATCGTTTTGGTTCCATCACCTTGCGCATCTCAGCACAATCATTATTGTGTATGTCCACCCATCTCTAGGTTTACACCTGGGGTATATATGTACATGTAGCTCTGCACTTTTCTCATTACTAATGAGCAGCACTGATGAGGCAGCACTGATAAGTGGCACTGATGGGCACTGATAAGCAGCCCTGTTAATGCTCTGATGAGGCAGCAGTGATGAGGCAGCACTGACAGGCACTGTGTGACACTGATGGGCACTGCGTGACACTAATAAGCAGTGTATGACATTGATGGGCATTGTGTGACACTGATGGGCACTGATAAAACCCTAATAAAAATTGTAGACTTACTGTCCTGCACAGATCATTCTTCTTCCCTCACATACAGTCTATGTGTAAGGGAACGAGAGTTGTCAACCCCTGCTAACCTACTCTATTTACAGTTGTGATCACTTGTGATTGGATACAGTGATCACGTAATAAAAGGTTGCTGTGATTGGCCCTTTACCCCATTCTGTGATGCGCTGTGTCACAGGCACAGGCAAAGGCACACAGTAGTCACAGATCCTTCCTGATGCGCACACAGGGGGGGTGGGCCGGAAACACGTTCTCGGGAGGATATCAATAGACACCCTCCCAGAAATGTGCAACCACGTCATAGCTGTCATTCAGCTATAGCGCGGTAGGCAAGAGGTAAAATATACATAACTATTGCATAGACAATGCAACATATATATCCTCCTAGGTATTTTAAACAGTTTTCATTGTCCACAGTGCTAATTAAATTCTGTGCAAAGAGATAATCATTCACACTTGATCCATCTGTGCTCTTTTGTGTGATTGCAGACACAGTGCCGTGCTCTCCCCCTTAGGTAGGGTTAACCGGTAACGTCACATCCGGCCTGTAAGCATATCAATGTGGTCACCCAGGATTGCATACTGTATATGGAGACATGAATATTGTCATTTAATATAAGCCCTTGTACACACAATCAGACATTCCGACAGAAAATGTCCGATCGGACCACGTTGTCGGATAATCCGACTGTGTGTGAGCTCCATCGGACTGTTTCCATCGGAATATCCGACGGACAAAGTTTTAGAGCTGGGCTATAAAACTTTCCAACAACATGATCCGATCTGACTTTGTCCAATTGTGTGTAGAGAATTCCGATCGGACAAAGTGCCACGCATGCTCAGATGAAATTCCTAGACCAAAGCTATTGGCTACTAGCCTGAACGTAGTCCCGTCCTAACGAAATAACGGCATCACGTTACGTACGATCGGATTTTCTGACAACTTTGTCCGACTGTGTGTATGCAACACAAGTTTCGGACAAAATTCGTCGGACAAAATCCGACGGCTTTTGTTGTCGGGAATGTCCGACTAAGTGTACAAGGACTTAGAATACCTATGCACATTGAGATAGATAAACGTAAAGGGGCAGTGCTATGACTATTTTTTAAAATATTTATTGAGGTGTATACCTCAGTAACAGTAACAAACTCAATTTAAAAATACTTTATATAGAAAGTATTATTGTATATAGCTTAAATCCAATGTCTGTGCATGCGCCACTTAACCACTTACAGACTGGACCATTTTGCTGGTCAAAGACCAGACCACTTTTTGCGATTCGGCACTGCGTCCATTTAACTGACAATTATGCAGTCGTGGGACGTGGCTCCCAAACAAAATTGACGTCCTTTTTTTCCCACAAATAGAGCTTTCTTTTGGTGGTATTTGATCACCCCTGCGGTTTTTATTTTTTGCACTATAAACAAAGATCCCCCAAAAATATATAAAAAATATATATATAAAATAATATATATATAAAAATAATATAAAATATATAAAAAAAACTTTTTTTTTCCTCAGTTTAGGCTGATACGTATTCTTCTACATGATAAAAAAAATCGCAATAAGCGATTATTGATTGGTTTGCGCAAAAGTTATAGCATTTACAAAATAGGGGATAGTTTTATGGTATTTTTATTAATAACTTTTTTTTATTAGTAATGGCGGCGATCAGCGATTTTTATTGTGACTGCGACATTATGGCGGACACATTTTTGACACATTTTTGGGACCATTGTCATTTATACAGCAATCACTGCTATATAAATGCACTGATTCATGTGTAAATGACACTGGCAGTGAAGGGGTTAACCAGTGGGTGGCAGTGTAGGGGTTAAGTGTTCCTGGGGTGTGTTACTAACTGTGGGGGGCTGGGCTTTCATTTAGTGAACACTGATCTCTGCTCCAATCACATGGAGCAGAGATCAACATCACTAGTTACTAAGCAGTATGGGGAAATGCTGTTTACAATGGCATTTCTCCATTCAGAAGCCCCATGAGATGATCGCGGGTATGCCCGCGGCGATTGAGTCCGTGGTACCCGCGACCGGACTCACGGGGGCCCTGACCGGCACACGAGCGGGATGGCAGGGCGGCATTAAAGATTGGACGTACCTGTATGCCAATATGCCTGCCCGTGCCATTCTGCCGACGTACATCGGCGCACGCTGGTCGGGAACCGTTTAATGTGCATGCTAATACATTTGCGTGTGCATCTTAAAATATGTCTTACAGTGAGCCTTTGCTCAAAATTTTTTAGCATGTACATGAGCATACAACAAGCATACTGGGCTTTTCTTACAGCCTGCTGTGGCCTCATGTGAATGGTGTCTGCATACAGCTGGCCCTATAATTAAAGGAAGTCCTCCTGTCCCTCCCACCGCCCTGCCTAGAGTACTCTGTCAATGATGCCATGCAGTGTATATTCCAGCATGATTACAACTGGTAGTGTCACCGATGCATGCATTGTCTCACCATTCTTGTAGCTTCCACAAGCAGTGATAGTGCAGTGAAGGCATCCTGTTTCAGCAGCTACTAGTGTGGAGAAAATAAGTCCAGCTTCTCTGAGCTTGTCCCCATACCATACTCATGTACTTATTGATGACAACTTGTTGCACGCACGTTTGCTGCATCATGGCCAAAGTTGAGTTCCACATGATGGGCACGTAACAGATCAGACGGTTTGCAGGAAGGTGGAATTCCTGCTGAATATTTCATGCAGCAAAATGCTGGGTGGATAGGACCTCTTGAATTGGCTACAAATTCTTCCTGGCCCAGAAATGTTTTAACCCAAGGTACCTATCCAGGAGTTGCTGCATCACTATATTGAGGACATGTGCACATGTCAACTTTCCCTGGCAGAGGGCGCAAAGAAGGTTGGTGCCATTGTCGCACACCACCATTTCTGGCTCAAGTTGCAACTGGGTTAACCACCTCTAAACCTGCCACTGCAGAGCTGAATCTCTGCCCCAATTGTGGCTCCTGGCCCCTAGGCAACTCAGCTGCAGTACTGTATGGCATTTTTTAGAGTCGTTGCATAGTCTCTTGAATGCTTAAAGGAGACAGTGGTTCAGAGGCCAACTCAGGAGAAGAGGGAATTGTAGGGGAATAGAATCAGGACATGTAGCACCATCATCATGACCTGTAGGGATGCGGGGTGGCAGAACAAACTACAGTGATGAGCCCTGTCCTTCCTGACGGCCAGCAAAATCACCATGTGGGCTGTGAATTATACATAGATTCCAAGCCTGTACTTGCTGGACCACTTGTCTCTGGTCTTTAACAAAGGAGGAAAAGGTGGGATTTTAAAAGTGTTAAAAATAACACAATAATTATAATAAAATATCAATTTTTTTATTTTAAATATGTTTAAAAAAATGCATAGTGTTGTCAATTTAGTATAAGAAAAATCAAGAAACATCAACATGGTTTGTTATGCATGCAGTTACTTAAGCTCAACATGTTTCGCCATATTCAGGAGTCTGAGGAGTACGGCACCTTCACACCACTAAGAACAAAACACAATGATTAACACATGTATTCAACAAAAGTGATATATAAAAGTTGTGTTACATACATCTATTGTATATGGGTCACCTTGAAGAGCCCCTTAGCAGGAGTGTTCCTCAAATGATGGCTATTAAAAACATTATTTATAGCCCCTATAGCATTGCCCCAAAGGAACATCAACAGGCCACAGGAGAGGTGCAGTTCATACCGGAAATGCTTTGGAATTGATCAATAATAAAAAATAGTATATTTCTACAAAAAAACAAAAACCCCAAACTTAGAATCACCTCCCTAAGATGAGGACCAGACTGGCCACAAAACGTACACAAGGGCTGAACCTACTCAGGAGTGAGGGAAAAAAAGCCCCCTCCTTCCAATAATTATATAGAGTACTGTGTAAAAACAAACAAGACAAAAAAGGAAAAGCCATCAATTTAGCCAAGCTGGTATTTAAACATTGGGCTTTGGGGTGGCTGCCAGTGTATTTTTTCACTCTAGCAGATTGGGCAGTGAAATGCCTGTACAGTACTACAGCTGGTAGTGTGTGGTTTTGACAGAATTGGAATAAGGTTCCTGCCTATGCTTGCTCCTACTCTGAGTTGCCCCATGTATACCATCTTCCTCGTTGGAGGATCCATAGGGTAGACCTCTGATATCCCTGGCTACATATCATCCTTATCGCTGAAGGCTGCTGAGAAAGCATAATGTAGTGCTGTGGAGTGAAAGTAGAGGTGGGACAAGAGGAACTTTTCCTGGTGTGTAGCTTTCTGGTGCTGTTCCCAATGAGCTGCATGGGGAGAGGTCAGATGTTCGTTTATGTGTGTTGCCCATGGGCATTGCTATTGCTATGCTTGATCCACTTGAGGCAGAGACTGAAAATAAGAAATCAGCCGTGTGCCACACACATGCTGATAAAGGCCCACACATCTGAGCACTGAAGAATGGACTAGGGGACAACCATGTCCAGTACCTGTGGAGCTCTGTCATTCAGTGGAATAGGAGGGTTGCTCCCCCTAATTTTCTGCCAGCAGCCTCTGAAAGACCTCACTGTGCCTATTTCTCATTTTCCTCCTCTCCTCTAAAGGCAGCAAGTTTAAAGCTCAGTAACAGAAGAGGAGAAGGAGCATGTCATGGTTTGCCACTTCACCACCTCCTCACCACGATGTAGCTCTATGGCTCACCCAGCACCTGAAAAAAAGGTGCAAACATGCCCTGCTTACATATGAAGTACCATGTCCCCAGTCATCACTTTGTGGTGCTTTAGTATACTAAATACCTAACAACTCCTCAATGATATGCGGTGCTCTGCTGCAAACAAAGGCCAGCTGCTTTGGTGACACCAACAGATTCACGCTACAGTTGCTATATTAGCCCTAAAATAAAGCCAGAATAAAATAAAGCTAAAAATGACAAGATAGTCAAATAATAAACAAAATGTCTGAAAACAATAAAACCAAACTATTAGCATATATACAGCACACAGTATAGCACTAAACTGTAGAAAAATGTATGTAGCATAATACGGAAAACACACTACGCTAACCTTTCTTTCCTTTATACAAATGCCAGTGGTCCCTCACTAAATCTAAATTAACCAAGCAGCCTTTTATAGTGTGTGGGCTGCAACTTTAACATGCCCAGAGGTCAAGTACATGAACTTGGCCAATGATGGTTCAAGCAATGCATTGTGGGACATTCAGCTGGAGGAATTCCCACTGAACATTCCTAAAGTTCAGATCTTGTATGAACGTACAAACAGTGACTGGTCCGATCCTGAATGTGGACCCTGCCCCTTACAGCATGAGGGTGAAGTGGTGCATATTTTTCTTCCTATATGCATATGCACCACTTCACCCGGTTGCCTTATGGATTTATGTGAAATCTTCATTAACATCTGTAAAATATTGTAATTAGAAATAGATCGCATTTGGCTGGCATCTATGAAAGCCAGGTAAAATGCCTCCCCCCAGGTGCTTGTTAAGAGCAGACAAAGCGGGGCCGAGACTCCAACCATGGAGAACAAATTCCATTGTTCTACACCTACTCACTTCAAAGGACCCCATGCTGGGGTATGCAATGAAGGGAGGCAACCATAATCAATTGCTAAGTTCCTGGGGAAATTCAATTAAATCTTCTTCCCAGAATAGTCACAAGAATTTGCATGAAAGGGGGCCGACTTTTGTAGTAAGCCCTCCAATCATGCTCGAGTTAAGGCAGCCTATGGGGCATCAGTATGAAGGGAATATACTCTGAGCAAAGGGAAGGTAACGGTCTCTTTTGGGAACCAGTCCTCAAGAGTGGAACTTTGTAAGGATGGGTAATTATGGTTAAGTTGTTGCTTGTAACGAAATATGCTTGTAGATCACGGTCTTAGAGAATATACTTTGTATTCCTGCATGTAAATATTATATTTCAACCTAGTATTTTCTTCCTTGATGTAAGACCATAGATAGAGATTTGTGTGTTAGCTAGACTTTCAACTACTTTTAATAAATGGTGTTATGTTAAACCTTTCTTTTCCTTATCAATAGAATTCTCTTTTAACCCATATCATATCTTCTGATTAATAAATCAGAAATATAGAGTTTAAAGGTTAACAGTGGCGACCACGAAGTTGAGTACAGGACTGAAAGTATTTAATATAATACCAAGATTTGTGTAATGCAGATTAAAGTTATTGGGGGAATTTAAACTGAGTCAGTTTGTCCTATAGTTTGAAGGTCACAGCAAATCTATCTAGGGAAAAATACAGGTAAATGTTTTGTTGTATCAGTGGGTATTGGATTAACTCTAAAAAGGAGGGAGGATACACCACATATTTTGTTTTGCTTAATATCCCGTAATTATAATTGAAAAAGTTATTTGGATGTACCTTTACATACCGGTCCATGTGAGGGGGAGGAAGTAACTTAGCGGGAAAAGTTTTTGTTATAATTTTTTATTTTTATTTATTGTATTCGTTGGTGCTCACCAAGCTTCATTGCTCTCTCTAACAATTGTTTGAGTGTGCTGCATGGTGACTACATGGGTTTCATTGGAAAGACGCCAATTGGAGTGCGGTCTTGGTTTTGTTGAAAAGGTTCAACAGATTTTTTTTTTTTTTTAAATGGTCTGTCCACTAAATGCATAATATTTGTGTATAGGGCAGTGAAACTAGCTACAAGAGAGTAGTTTGTTTATTTTAGCTGTGGAATTTTACAAGCAGTAATATTCTCATGGTTGTCAGTTAAAGTACAGAACTGTGGAAGTCTTGTTGCTGAATGCTGAAGCTAATATCTGAGAAAGATTATTAGTATAGGGTAAAATAAGGTGCATCTAGCATACTGTATAATACCTTGAAATTTTTTTTAAGGATGAAACCTTACCACAAATTTGGTAATCCAAGTTTGTGGTAGATTCATTTTTTTTTTTAAACTGAATTGGGTTTAACTTTGGTGTAAACACGACTGTGTTTACCTTTCTATTGTAAACTGAGAGGGTTATTCACCCTATCTGATACTTGTGGCCTTAGTATTGTTCCTATTGTCCCCCGGGTCTATTGTTCTGCGGGGGTAGGCTCAGACAAGGTAAACTACAGGCTATTGTGAGTAGATTTGGGGTGTCTCCAGTAATCTAAAAGATTGTTTTAATGATAGCTGAAAATATATACATTTTTCTTTTCCTCCTCTCCACTTTACTGTATTTTCTGGATTTTATTCAATGTGAGTTTCTGTTTGTTTTCCCTACTTCTTTACGGTAATCTCAAAGTGACTGTATAATACAGGGGAACAGTTAACTTAATTTAGCTTACAAATTTTGCATTGTATAGCTTACGAATTGTGCATTGTATAGCTTACAAAGTGTGCATTATATAGTTGGTAATGGCTGCCATGTCTTGTCTAGAAAATTTTGTAGCAACTTATACTCTTAAACAGAAGAGCTATAAATTTGCCTGTGATGCTAAGTTAAAAGCATCTCCTTGGACTTATGTCCAGGGGTTATTTGAGGAACAAGCTAAAACAACCAAAAAGAAAAAGCTCAAAGGTCTAGCCTTGGCAGGCATGTATGCAGCTTGCATGGCTATGAATGCTAAAATACAGCAATTTGAAGCTATAATCTACAATAACAATATTACAATGTCACAGTTGCTACAAACAATTTCAATCCTTAAAGGACAGGCAGCTATGGCCAGCAGATGCGAACATGGTAATGCTATGGCACCTACTTGTGCCTATGAAATTGGGGACACTAAAGAATATGAAAAGAATGGGGGAAAGGAGGATATGGATTCTAATTCTACTTTTCCTGTGGCGATGGGAGAAATCGCAGAGCCACAAGAAAATCGAGAATGCACCATGGTCACATACCCACCAGACAATGGGGACCAGATATCCACAAATGAGGAGCAAGACAAGTTCCCCAACATTGGCAAAATTAAAAATAATCAACTCATTATTTCACACGCAACCAATGTGCAACAGAGCGGGGAGCTTTTAGGTGTGAGAAGTCCAAATGACCAGGTTAAGGCATCTTCCAGCCCAGGGCAGCGTGGCCAATCTACACATAACATAGATTGTAATGCAACCATTTTTAGTATTTCTACAGACAACAGGAAACTAGCTCCGTCTGGAGTAGGCATTAATTTCAACAACTCATTGAAAGGTGAGAGTTCTTTTGTAAGTACCCCTAGATCTTTTATGAAGACAGGAAAAGCGGGTAATCAGGTTTTAGCCATTGACGACTCTCAGCCCAAAACCACACCAGTTGTTAAGAGACGCTTTAATACTTTACAAAAGATAAAGTGCTATACCTGTGGGTTATTAGGCCACATTTCTCAATTTTGTTTGTCTTCTGGTGAAATGATATTTAAACAGATGCAATATACAACAAGGAGGCGGAACATAGAAGTGTACTCACCACGCTTGGGGGAAGGGCCTAGGAGTAATAAATATGAAAATACAAAATCATACATCCCTTCCTCAACTATTAAGGCTGAGAATGAGGCTTTACAGCAGGAGATTAGGCAAATTAAACAGGAACGGGATGAATTTGTGAAAGAATTCCAATCTTTTAAAAGAAACGTCATTGACTCCCTGAATTTGAAAAATGGAGGGAGTAACTCGTCCACCGCAAACCAAACCAGTACACTAAAAGCGGGGATGAAATACAACATATAAATTCGTTTTAGAGGTCTATGGCATTTTAGTTTCATTAGATCAAAGTGGGAATGTCATTGTCCATTTACCAATGTACACATAAGAATGATGTATTTTTAATTTTTTGTTTTGCTTTAAATAGGTTAAATAAATAAAAAGGGGGAAAGATTAATAACTGTCTTCTACAAAGTAATCAGTTTTCAGGTTTAAGTGAGTTCAGGAAAGTATATGTCCATACAAATTAGCTGTACATATGCGTAAATACACGCCTAACAAAGGTAAGGTATAACAGTCCATTGTTTTTTTTTGTTTTTTTCTCTCTTCCTCTCACTTTCCTTTGTATTCTCCCAGAGGCCAGAAACGCCTAACAATTCTTTTGCAATTACCAAAGTGCTATCCAGGATGTATGGGATGCAATCAAAATGAATGTGTATGTTTGAGTGATGGAATGCATGGGTATGAACTGTCCATGTGTAAACAAAGATTTTTTTTTTCTTGGGGGGTGTACTCAACATTGCTTTATGGCCATAAATAAGTGTGATCACACTAATGCGCATGCGTTGTACTGTTTATGATTATTTTATCTTTTTTTTTTTCATTGGAAATGAGCTCAATACTGGTATCAGTTTAAATTTATATATTTTTTTACAAGTTTAAATGTACTTGCGAATAAATAACCTGTGCAAAAATATGAAATCTCAATCCCTATAACTATGAGGAACTGTAGGGATGTTGTGTATATTTTTGTTTTCTCCTTTCCTGTGGCTTAGAGTGAAGGTTCTTTCACTCTGACACTCGGAAACTACATGATACATTACTTGGCACCTTGTGACATCTTATGGATTCAGTAGGTCTTGTGTTTTGTTTTGTTTTTCCTTCCAAATTAACTCATGTGATGCTAATATGTGTGAAGGTTATAGATCTACATGTTGTCATTTTAGAATTTAAGTATTTACAAACCCTCCCAGTTTTTCCATATTTGGTCTGTCAAAGTATAGACTCATTACCTTGGCTGGAAGTCTGTTCCAAGCATCCACTACTATTGTAGACCATTATGAACCTCTCACAGAGGTACAGTGAGGTGTTATTAATGATTTTTAAGTTTTGTATTTTAGGGTAACTGCCCAAACAAGGATGGATGATTGGACCCAGATGGGGCAAAGTATTGTGAAACACAGATGAGGACCTTAAAACATAATTTTATGTTGGTTTTAAGGAGAAGCCTTGAATGGAATTAATTACAGTCAGGCCTAACTAAATTCTAAAAATGTTTTTTAGGGTGGTCTGTTTCAATAAACAGAGGTCCTGCGCTCTCTAATACAAATTTTTGTGGCCTGCTTGACTTGCAAATGGATTTGCACGGAGAGTCAATTAATATGTTAATCACCACCGAGAGAGGGTGTTGCGCAATGTTTGAAGGCAGATTCAATCATTTTGTTTAACACAATTACAGATTCAAGGCTCTTTAACAAATTAAAGGTTGAGGCAGCATTCAATCTGAATAGTTTTTTTTTTTTTCTTTATTGTTTAGTTTTTTTTTCCTTCTCCTTTTTCTCTTAAGGAAAACTATTTTTTTTTCTCTTTACTTCCTTTATCACCTTATTTTTTTTTTTGGTGATTCTTCAGTTTGGCTTGCCTATGGTGAAATAAAAAAAAAAAGAGGGGAGTATGGGGAACATTATATGGAGAACATTTAAAGCAATTACAAATGTTGATATAGAATATTAAAAGCTTCCCTTTAGCATTTTGGGGATGGGTCGAGTATCCGACAGTTTTTGTTTTTCTCTTATGACATTGGATAATTGTTTTATATGAATTTAGGTCATTGTAGCTATTATCATGACAATAGTAACATTAGGGTTTAGCTACAACCAGGTGACTATTTTCTGTGTATATGTGACATACAATCCTCTCTACAGTTCTAATATTGGGCAGTCATCAGATGTGGTCATTGATCATTTTTCTTTTTTTTATGTTGCTCAGTTTTTCCTTTTTGTGCCATAATAAGTTCAAAGAGCATTGCGTGAATATCATAGATATACTGGGACTTGTGAGACTCATAGTGATTGGCAAATAGCAGGGAGTATAGTACATTTGTACTTAAGAGTATTTTAGTTAGATTTTTCCTGAAGCCACTAGTGACTGGTGACATCACACCTATCTGTATTCTGAAATCAAGTTATGTTTGTCTGCGTAGGTGACACTGCCTAATCTGCAATGAGAACTCTTAAAGTGATGACCTCTTCCGTAGCCTGCTAAAGGCAGGGCTCGTACAGTAGCTACACATGGTAGCCAAGGATGGAGCGATATGGCCAAATATTGCACTGAACACAGCTTCAGTAACAGGAGTTAGTGGTGAGTTGCGATGGCAACAAGAGCCCCCTGGACACTTGAAGGGTCATACACAGACACACAGTGGTATTCAGCAGAAGGCAGAGCAGAGTTACTTGCAGGCATATGACCATGGAGGAAGAAAGATGGGGGATGGAAATCAGACACCTGGCTGAAGGGCGTACCCAAATTGTTACACATGTCACTGAGAAAGGGGTCTCATTAGTATGTCGCAGTATATCTATGGTAATTCTAATAAAAGATCCTAACTGCTCAGACTTACCAGACAAGCATTAATTTGAATGCATGTGTCTCAAATGTACTTGTGGTTTTCTTTCTCTACCTCTGTCCACATTAACAAAGTATAATCTTAGCCGGGAAAGCTGATCCAAAGGCCATTACTGTATGCGGTATCCAACAGGAATCACCATGGGAGGCTGTCCCAGAAGCAAGGGCAACATGACCAGATTGACATTATTGACTTTCGCACTATCATTATTGGACGGTTGAGAACAAGGATCCTCATGTTTTTTTTTTATCCCTCTTGTTTTGTTTTTTTTTGTGTTTTGTATCCTATGATTTTTATTATGGACTTATTACATTCAGAACAAGTGAGGACTACCGATACTAGGATCCAGAAATGTGAACTGTAGAGATGGAGAGTTTAGAAATTTTTTTTTCTTCTCAAAGAGTTTTATTTCATTTCAGAGGGCAAAGCCAAACGTTCCAAATATTAAAGAAGATTGCACCTAAACCATTATTTTATGTGTGGCCGAGTCTCATATTCTCAACTGGCCACAAGGGGCCATCTGTTGCCTTATGGATTTATGTGAAATCTTCATTAATATCTGTAAAATATTGTAATTAGAAATAGATCGCATTTGGCTGGCATCTATGAAAGCCAGGTAAAATGCCTCCCCCCAGGTGCTTGTTAAGAGCAGACAAAGCGGGGCTGAGACTCCAACCATGGAGAACAAATTCCATTGTTCTACACCTACTCACTTCAAAGGACCCCATGCTGGGGTATGCAATGAAGGGAGGCAATCATAATCAATTGCTAAGTTCCTGGGGAAATCAAATTAAATCTTCTTTCCAGAATAGTCACAAGGATTTGCATGAAAGGGGGCCGACTTTTGTAGTAAGCCCTCCAATCATGCTCGAGTTAAGGCAGCCTATGGGGCATCAGTATGAAGGGAATATACTCCGAGCAAAGGGAAGGTAACGGTCTCTTTTTGGGAACCAGTCCTCAAGAGTGGAACTTTGTAAGGATGGATAATTATGGTTAAGGTGTTGCTTGTAACGAAATATGCTTGTAGATCACGGTCTTAGAGAATATACTTTGTATTCCTGCATGTAAATATATTTCAACCTAGTATTTTCTTCCTTGATGTAAGACCATAGATAGAGATTTGTGTGTTAGCTAGACTTTCAACTACTTTTAATAAATGGTGTTATGTTAAACCTTTCTTTTCCTTGTCAATAGAATTCTCTTTTAACCCATATCATATCTTCTGATTAATAAATCAGAAATATAGAGTTTAAAGGTTAACAACCCTCATGCAGTAAGTGGCAGGGGCCACATTCAAGTTTGGACTGAACAGTTACTGTTTGGATATTCATATAAGATCTTAACTTTGGAAACATTCAGTGTGAATTCCTCTAGCTGAATGTTCCACAAGGCATTGCTTAAGCCATCATATACCTGACCTCCGGGCACGTTGGTTCACACTGAAGTTGCAGCCCATACACTATAAAAGGATGTAGCTGCAGATAGTAAGATGAGGTTTAATGTATTTGAGCATTAAGCCTACACTCAGCCCTACCTAGTATGACCTCATACCCACCTTCCTGCTTGATGTATCATAAGCTATGCCTCGCAAACACCTTGTCTGACTGCCGCTTATTATTGCTTGAGGCCACAGATGTTGCAGCAGATGCAGATGGATATTCCTGTGGACTGGAGGAAGGGGTGGAAAGAGAGGGGTGAGAAGGAGAAGTATTACAGGCCTTTGACTGTTAACTAATATCATTTGTATGCTGTTCCCATTTGTGGTGAGCAGCCATGTGCTTCTTCAATCATGCGGTACCAAAATGACTGGTGGATTCATCAAGTTTGATACACTGCAGGAAGAGGCTGAAAACCACTACAGTGTGGTTTGCAGCACATGTATTAAAAAAGGACCACATTGCTGAACCCTACGAGATGGATCTGGGGATCAGAGGGGCTGTCCCTCCCTTCTTCTGCAAGCTTCCACTGAATGCCACCCTGTCTTGTTAATATTGTGTCTCTCCCTCCCCATCTTCCTCTACAATCTTAGGGACCCAGGTACGGTCTGGGCCCTCATCATTCCCACCCTTCTTATAGGCCCACTGGCCAGGAAAGATGCAGCTGCCGGAACTTTACTGCCAATGGATTTTCCTTGATTGTTGTCCACCATCTATGCTGTATGTGCTCTCCTCATCAATATCTGAAAAAAAAAAATTCTGTGCATCGCCCTGCAGCAAGTGACTAATGTTGTCCTGAAATAATTCGGCAATTTCTCAATGACAGTTTGTGGGGCTGCAGCAGGATTAGATGTTACAGAAGAGGAAGAAGAGGGTGCATTTGCAGCTGTTAATGAGAGTGTGCTTGTCTGCACCTGGGAGAAGGAGGAGGGTGATGAGAATGAAGGCTTGGTTTTACACTCCACCCCCTCCCCAGCTTGCTGTGTCTCTATAGCATGCGCACTGCCAAAGAAGAAAGAAAGGCATGGCCTGCCTCTCAAGTATGCGGCTATCCAACTACTTTGACCTGCAGATACACTTCCTACTCGCCCCCTACTAGCTACAAGGTGAAGAAGCACTGCTTCTGTTTAGATATCTCAGGCATAATGACAATAGGGGATTGCCTAAGTTTATTAGCAGCTATGTCAATAGGGGGATAGGGGATGTGGTGATTTAATGAGCTTGTTACTGTGAAGGTTTTGTGCAGTAAACAGCACCACAGTAATGTGCAGTGATGTGCTGCTAACAGAGAGCAGCATTGTCTGTTTATGCTGCTGACCCAGAAAAAAAATAATGAAAAGATCCTACCAAAACAACATCAAAATAAAATATATATATAAAATAAATGTGAATATTTCTGGCACCAAAACTACACAATATAGGGGACACTAAGAGTGAATCCAAGGGTTACTGGCAATATTAAGAGTAAATAAGGTATACATGATATAATTAAATTGAGTATCAATATAGGGTATAACTTTGAAGGTAATAAAATAGCATAGCTGTAAAGTTGTATGCTGCAGGTGTCAAAGGGCTTATATGATGGATGACACTGTTTATCATTACCTTCAATGTTTGTTCTAGAGGAAACATCAAAAAGTTTGTTTGTTTTTTTATTAAAAAAAAGAAAACATTTTTGTTAAAGGTGAAACCAGTACATTTTAGCTATTTCATTTCTAAAGAGACAGCACTGAAATAATATCTCTGTAATATAATTGATTGATGGAAATACATAGGCAGGAAAACTGTGCTGTAATATTAAACTTTCAGGTTGGTTTGCCAAATATAAAGAGAGTTAAAATGTTTAACACAAAAAAGGGTATTGTCATATTATAGTTGCCATTATTTCTTTCATAAGGTAGAACAATGTCGTAACTCATATTGAAGGTCAATGTTTATTTACGTTCACGAACAAATTCAGGTGCTGCAAAAAGATATTCTTTATGTCAGTTTAAAAAAGAGAATGTTTAATTTTGTATGAAGTCAAACATAACAATCATTCTTAATATGTCTATCTGGATTTAAAGTTCTAATTGAGAAGCTTAGATTTATTGACATACTTAGACATAAACGATAATGCAAAATTTTCTCTGCAGCTCAGGATGACCTTGAATAGAGTGTATAATAATAACAGCTATAATAATAATAGTAAAAAAGAAAAAATAGCTTTCTCCTTGAAATGACACTGTCATGTCACAGCCTTGTATAATTTTGGTCACTATGTTCAATATGTGAAACCATAGAACCTGGCTGAAACATAAAATACAGAAACAAATAAATCATAAGAATGTTGCTTAACTGCAAATGTATTTATAATGGAAAATGTAGAAAGAAATGCATTGATTTCTGTGTTGATTGACAACTCTGCTCAGAGCATTGCTCATCTTTATACATTTTGAGACAAAATCCATTATCTTTCATTGTTAGTTGAGAAATGAAAGGTCTGTTACATTAAATGAGGTGCATCTTGCAGCATGTGAGTCATCATGGGTTTGATGGCTGTACAGATTAGACCTTTGAAAACTTTAGCTCTGCTGACAATTATTGCTATTATTTAAATACATTTTCCAGAGAAAATGCAATTGCAAAAGGATACAAAATGTGACATACAGTTAAATTTGACAGATTAAAATATATGATGGTGTTGTCCAACAAGAACCATTTGTTTATATATTTGTAGGTACTTTTATGTTTAAAAAAAAAATGTACAGAAATGTACTCCCCTTCATATATAGCTTAGTGAAAAACATGTATCAGGTTCCATTAGTGTGAGAACCTGAACACTGCACAGTTTACAGTAGAAAAAAATAATAATTAGGACTTTAAGGTACACAAATTTAGCCTACTAGAATCTGTCATTTATTTTAGCTGGTTCAAAACCATCCATATAACAATGTTAATGTTTTACACACTTCTGCAGTGTTTAAAATACAGTAGCATCACAAGTGATGTTTTGATACTTTCCCTTGCGTGAAGGTTCAGGCCAAAATGAAGCAGCCCTTACTTGCCTTACCTTTCAGCAACAGATCACTCCAATAGTGATCTATTGCTGGTCCCTCCTTGGAAGGACTAAACCAAGCTCAAGCAGCCCTTACTTTTCTCTCCCTGTAGCAGCAGATCACTTATAGTGCATTGATCTGTTGCCGCACAGCTACAAAGGAAATTTAGATTTGGTCTCCACCGACCAGATCCAGACCCTCATGGAAATAAGAAAATAAACAAAAATTTTATTTAGTAACAGACTGAAAAGATGTTGTTAATGTCTGGTTCAGCAATGAAAAGGTGCCAAATCAGGTGTAAGATTCAGATGAGGTGTGGACCCTCAAAGGGGTTCAGTGTGTTTCAAAATGGCTTCTCCCTCATTAGGAGAGTCATTCTGCAGAAGAAAACAGGTGTTTACAGACACATGAGCAGTGTGTGTATGTGTTCTAGCCAGAGAGACAAAAGTTAAGCCTTTCCTTGGTGGACAAAGGAAATAGCAAGACGACTGAGTTTTTTATATTGTACTAATGTAATGCTGAAAATCCTTACAAGGGAAGCCTGGTTTGGTTGAAAAAAAAAGGGGCAGCCCTTAAACGGAACTCAATCTTAGCTTTATTTAACAAAAAAAATAAAGTAAGATAAACTATAATAAACTAAAATAAACTGATTTAGTGCAGCGCTGAAAGTAAAAATATATAAATAAAAATAAAAGTAAACATGTAAATGATTTAACCAAAGCTAACATCAAATAGCAATATATTCAATAATTTTAGAACATACAAAATATGTAAACAAACAAATAATAACATGGAAATAACAAAACATTTATTGTATCTCTCTATATTTCAGGGGCTTTAGTGAGCCTACCACAAAACCCATTTTTTTAGGCTGGTGACCACAACTCTTTTAGTCACACATGTGCACTCTGGCACTTTCACTGATACTGCTTTGCTTTGCAATAACATTTTTTTTACTTTTTCTGGATTACAGGTAGGATTTTTGCTTTCCAACACAATGCTGCAAGGAGAGGCCTCCAACATTTTTAAAATCTTGTAACCAATTGCCAGTCCTTTGGGGTATCATCCATGCTCTAAATTACTTGGGAGCAATCCAGCAGTGGACTGTGGGACCTTTATTTAACATTATTAATAAACAATGTACAATGTACCAACTCATCCAAATCTCATCCATCTTTGTTCAGTACAGCCTGTAATAAATTGATCCAGTGAATGATACTCTGCTATACCACCCCATCCATGAAGACACAGAAGTGTCTGTCATAAAAAGGAAACCCCAAATCCACGCTTAGTATCCTCTTGGGGACCCTCATTTTGCCTCACAGCTAAAGGTAACCTGATTCCTAACACAATAGCCTGGCACCTTTCATAAATCACTTCTGCAAGCTGCATTACCACATTTTTAATACTGTAAGTCTGTAGCTGTTTAATTTAACCCAGGCATACTCACTTCTATCTCAACTTCAGTTTTCTTCTGCCTTTGAAAGAACACTCTCACCCGTGGGTGAGCCCCTTGTCACCTCCTGTAGGGTTAACTGTATTTTTCCACCATTGGCAGGAGTGACTTAAGACACATTTGTACTCGAGACTGAGCTTGTTAATTGGCAATCTCCTGTGGTATTGCACAACAGAAGGCACACACAACACCATATCCCCATTGGCAGCATGCTAAGCATGGTACTGGAAAACTTTCATGGTGGCACTTCCCTGCATGCTGAAGCACACTCTCTTCTCTCTGAGACATTTTGCAGCACCTTTTTTGAAGCTCTGGTCTCCTGGCAACACATACCCACCTCTTGGTAGGGAACAGTTTTTTGTTTTCACCTGAGGTTTAGATCTTTTATCCTACAAGGAATTTACGCTTTAAATTTGTCATAGTCATTTCAGCTTTTGCACATCAGCTGGTATGTTGCACAAAACCTTACCAGTGGAAGGGGCTGAAGTAACTCATACCAACATGCTTCCCAAACAGCAATCTTCTCAAAGGCAGTTGAAGTCTTTAAGAAGGTAACAGATTTTGCATCAAGTCAGCTGCTCTCCTCAAGCTTCTAAGCAGATTTTGGCTCTTTCATTGCTTTCCACTCGCTGTAGCTTCAGTCACTGTTACCAAATGACGTGTACACCTATCCATAGCAGACTCCCAAACTCAAAGGTTCTGCTTGGTCACCTTTGGAGATAACCACAGTGGTGAAATTCTCTCCAAACATTTACTTCAGACACACGCACACTGTTTATACTATTTACATTGTCCACATCATGTTGCATGGCTCATGATGTGATACCATAAACTTACCTTAAAATGTATTTAGAATCAAGATAAACTACAAAAAATAGTAAATCAAAAGTGCATCAAGTATTCAGTCCATAGCAACCCACTCTGACTAATCACACCACCACCCCTCCACACCCCCCATCAGTGTGCTGGAATTTCAGTGTCCCCCGACACCTTAGCATGTAGAAGTCACAGTGTCACCTCGGGATGGTGTGTGTTGTCATGTCCGGTTGCCATGCAGCTGTTTTCCCCCGATGCAGTGTTTCATCTTACTGACATCTTCAAAGGGCTAAGCTGCATGGCACAGTGATAGCACAATTCATAAGCCTCTCCCTGGAAAAGTTAACCCTGTAACATCCAGCAAAGCACTTGGTCCACAGAGATGAACTTGTCCCTACATACAACCAAATAGGGGAGGAAAAAAATGTAGCCCTTAACACTTCCTACAAATATTCTTCTCTAAAATAAAAAAAGTACGAAATTGATATAAAATAAACTTAAATTAAATAACCATACTTCAAAAATATGAAAAAATGTAATGGATAAATAGATACGACATACAAGGGCTACAAAAAATACCAATCAGTAGCCAAGATCTCAAAAATGCACCCACAATAAACCACATAAAAAATTACTGAAAATATTCAAAAAATATTAGCAAAGCACACCATATACTAAAGACCATCCCTCCAATAAAGAGCTTATAGAATCCTATTTTTGAAATAAAATAAAATGAAATAAAATAAAGATTCAAAGCTGACCTTACTAAAATAGTCACACCTACTATAAGCCCCCTCCTAATCTCATGCGCTCCTATTATTTGAGATCACCAATGAAGAAGTTGATAGCCAGTTCTTCATTTAAGCCACCAGGGCTATGAAATTTCAAAGTATAGATCCAATTAGTTTCCCACCGGGACAGATCCCTAACAGTACTGGATCCCCTCCAGAAGGGAAAGACTCTATCCCCTCTATCCCCTCGACCCTGTTCACTCCATACACTCAATACCCTATCAAGATGTTCATTCTGTATATGTTCAGAGATATGTTTTCTCAGCTTTCAGAACACAGCTTGAACTTCTCTATGCTCTATATGGAAATCAGAAATAACCCCCCATTGCTGGTTGATATTCAGCTGATCACACCCATTATCTTCCATTTTTCTCTGGAAATATGTGCAACTTACTGTACTACTTTGTCTATACTCTATGCCAAATATCCCTTCTGCACACACCTCTCTTTGATCACGTGAGATTGTGCCCAAAAATATACTTCTCTAATGAAATCTCTGCAAACAAACTGATTGATGACCACTGTTGATTGATAAATAAATTTAAAAGAGTTGTAAGTGATATTTGTGATACTTTAGCTATCATCCTATATACCTTACATAATTTATAGTTTGATAGGTTAAGTCCCTATTTGAGATTTAATTATAAACTGTGGCAATGATTTTCTTGCAGTTCCCCTCATCTATGCCTGACAATATGTGCCTAGTTGGCTCCAGTGATCCACAGGGTCCTGGTCTTGTGTTGGTAGCCCCTGGGTGTTGATCAAAGATAAATAATAGTGCATTTCATTTTTTTAAATTATTTTCTAACTACAGCTATTGATCAAGCCCTGTACCCTATACTGTGGGTTGGTATTGCTTTATATAATGCATTTTCATACAACGATATATTTTTATATTGTCATGCTTACCCCTAACGCATGTAGCCAAGCACTTTAGCAAGCTTCTGTGTTCTTCATCTATAGCAGCTCCCTTTCCCATAAGGTAAGCAGGCCTACAGTTTGTTTGTATTTTTGTTGGGCTGGAATTTCTTTTTTTTACTTTCAGTGTGGAAGCCACTGACAGCTGATGACTCAATGGTTGTTAAGGATGCGGCGGCTGGCTTCCTGGCACCCCCAGTTAGCAAACAGCTATATACAGTGTGAAAATAATAACCGCAAAACACATCAAAAATCACATCACAAACGCAACCGTTGCATTTCTGGTGCGGTTCCATTGAAATCTATTACCTGCAAATCACGTGAAAAATGTCCCCAACGTGTTTCCAAAAATGCACTGGCTACAAAACGCATAGATCTGAACTAGTTCCATAGGAAACCATGTTCAATGGACTGTGGAGTGTTTCTGCAAACTGAAAAAAGCACTAAAAAGTGCATAGGTATGAACCTAGGGTCAGGGCCAGTTCACACTGGAGAGATGCGGGAACCCACACTGGATTCGCAGGGTTCCCGCATACAACTCGCAGGCACTTCACACATATGCGAAGTGCTGGGAGTGTCAGTAGAAAGCTAATGACACCCCCAAATCAGTTTGCATATCGCAGAGAGAACTGCAAATTCAGACAATGGGATCCGCTGTCGGACAGCACAGCACTGTGAACTGGCCCCAAGGCCGCTTTCACACTTGTGCGACTTGTCCTGCGACTCCTCTGTCCATAGACCTCAAAATTACACTAGCATTGCTTCACATCACATCAAATTTGAGGCAAAAAGCACTGCAAAATTATTAGAATTAGTTTTTTGTTTTTTGTGCAAATATGTGAATCTGTATTTCTACACATAATGAAATCGTGCAAGTTTAGCTGAATTTGTACAATTTCATTCCCGCATGTCAATCTTTTATATGTCAAAATCTTTATTCTCCTGTATATAATCAATTCATTTAAATAAAGTATGAAATAGAAAAAAGAAAAAAAAAAGGAAAAAATAAAAATTTAAAAATATATATAATATATATTCCTCATGAAATTATTTTTTAATATTTATATTGTACATGTATTTTTGCATATAATAAATTTGTATATAATAAATTCCTTAAAAAATTCCTTTTTTATTTTTTAGGAATATATTATATACAAAAATACATGTACAATATAAGTATAAAAAAAAATTTCATGAGGAATATATCCTATATATATTTTTACATTTATTTTTTCCTTTTTTCCTTTTTTTTATTTTTTCTATTTGATACTTTATATAAAATAATTGATTATATACAGGAGAATAAAGATTTTGACATATAAAATATTTTATTATGACACTTTTATACATCCGTGTCTATTCAAAAGTAATAGATATTTTTCTATTTTATTATTTTTTCATCATCTCTAATTCTCTCTATTCTGCTTCTCCTCTTTTTCTTTTCATTTTCTAGGGTTTCCTGCCTCTTTCTCGCCTCAGTGTATCTCCCACCCCTTCCCAGTGCCATCCTTCCATCTTTGGAGGAGGAGAAGGGTATACCCCACAGGGCCCTTTAATTATGTGGATAACTTTCCAACTATTGTATTCAGCTGCTGAGTTATATTGGTGAGATCTAATACACTGGAGAGTCACACCCTCTGACTGTTCAAGCTTACTGCTTTTAAATCCATAAGATATCATATGCCTATATTTGCAGACTTGGTTATGCTGATTTTGCTATGTAAGTAATGGGAACCATATTGCTATTGCCGCTCTGTCTTTTTGACCTGTATTACTTTTTTTTCTGCCTCTTTTCCTAATACCCTGTCATTTGTGTCTTTCACTAGAATCCTGTTCCACAAAACCTTTGCTTACCCCGATGAAGGAGTGTATATTCCCTCCGAAACGTGTAGGTTAACAAGTATTGGGGTGTCTCTCTTTGTGTATATGTGCTAAAATCTGCAATATTAACATTGTTCTCTTGTTTTTAATCATTTTGTACTACATTGTGTTTACTTTTTGTGATTTTGTATATATAGATTTTTTACTAATAAAAATACAGTTTTGTACTTATAAGTAGTACGTGCCTTTAAAGTCCACCTATAGGGATTTCTTTTTTTCTGCAATTCCCATAAAAGAAGAGAATTAATGCTGTTGCCTTCAAGCTCAACCTGCCGCAAGCTTGAAAACTCACCCAGTGTTTCATGTTTCCCTTTTAAAACGATCCATGGCTAACCCCTTCCCAGATAGTGAACCTGAGGTTCCTCCTCCATTGCTTGTCGAAAGGAACGAAGAATTTGAAGTTGAGGCCATTATGGATTGCAGAAAGAGAAGGGGTCAAACCCAGTTCTTAATAAAATGGAGGGGTTATGGCCCTGAAGATAATTTGTGGGAACTTTCTTCCAATGTACATGCTCCTCAGTTAATTCGGGCCTATCTCCAGCTTCACCCTGAGAAGAAATCTCTAGTGGGCATCTGGAGGCTGCCCGTAAGGGGGGGGGGCAATGTAAGAGAACTAGCAGTTCCCGTCCATTGCACACTCGCACGTGTGCTAACGCGAGCGTGGGTGTCCGCAAATGCCTGTGCATTGATCACTTCCTCTGCTACAAGGCTCCGGGTCCACAGCTGCGGGCATTCGTGTTCTTCCTGGCCCTTGGTTCCCTCTGTTCCACTTCCAGTGGAACCCGGGCGGGAGATATAAGAGAGGCCGACGTCGTCAATTCAGTCTCCTCCAAGGTACGTGACACCTTTCCTTTCAGCACCTTCTAGAAAGAAGAGGGAGGTGACAGTGATGCAACATATGAGTCACTCAGCCCTGTTCTGAGACACTCCCAGTCCAAAATGAAACAAACAGGCCTAGCCACCAGCTAGGCCTGTCCAAATTTTCCTACTCTCGAGAAGATTCTTCACTTTTACACCTACTAGAGGGTGCTACATTTATATTAGACAGCATATACATTACATAGAGCGAGCTTTATTTTATCATGCCCTACTTAGCCAGGCCCAGTGTTTAGGCACTAAGGTAACACACTCAACACGCCACATCTCTTTACTTTAATTTTAATATACCCAGGGTCTGTCCCTTTGTTTGTTCTCCATCTGAAGCTGGCCCTAAAGTGTATTTAAACTGTGACAGTTACATTTTTGGTTTAATAAAAGTGCAAACAAAAAAAGCAAAAAAGAATAAAACACTTTTATTGATTTTGTGCAGAAATAATGTGAGCTGATTACCTTCTGTGCTTTATGCCTGTGTTGACTGCTATTATCAAATAGGCATAAGCATATATGCCTAGGTTTGATTCACAGGGTTCATACAATCGTGCTTTAAAACCCAAACTCAGAAATGAACTTTGTTGAGGTTTTATAGCGTGAATCTTAATACTAAAATTCCTGCTCTTTTCAAGGTTAATAAGTAAGAATTGTGAAAAGGTAATAAGGAACTGGGTACTAACACTGGGAACATAAAAAAAAAAGAAAAACTTAAAAAAAATGAAAGCAAAGAAAAAAGAAAATGTTAAAGTGATTTAGAGGGTGACAATCCTTTACATTACATGTTTAGGAGAACCCTTCAAGCTGTATGTGCTATCAGGGAACAGTACAATTTTCAAGGATTATATCAGCGATTATATCATATTCTAGCATCATGTATTTTGAATGTGTAATTGAATGTTACAGAAGATGGAATGAACACGTCTCAGACAATACCCAAAAACATTACAGTTAGCAACTATTTCCATCTTGACAATATTACAAAGGCACATAATAGACATACTCTTGTAGGAATAGGCCTTAGTGCAACAAAACTAGTAATTTATTTTTTAACATTTACATTAGTACGCCAATCTGAATAATTTAAACTTGGAGAAAAAGGCTTTTGCTGGTAATTTTGGCTGTGACACCTGATTTCATACAGTTTTGATTTGAAGGGTGGGTGTAGCCACAACAGGTCTAAAAGCTATAGGAAAGATAATTCTTTAAAAAGGTAAAGCTAAACCCCTCAAATTCATACAAATTAGCCAGTAGTAAAACTGTTTCAGTGCTTGTTTACACCAGTGGTGGGAGGGCAGTAAAACCATGAGTTGTGTTTTTACTGTCCCTCAACTGCTCCCCTTTAGCTGTAAAGGCAGCAGCGAAGGGTGTACACAAGTCACAGCCTTGATGTTTCCAAGACAAAACTGGAATTATACCCCCTGTTGCATTCAGCGGGCACTAATGAGTGAATGGAGTCACACTGCAACTAACCCATAACCTCGTGCAATGCAGTCAGGCACTTAGGGATTACTCTTCAGAGATCACCACAAGTGTAGACAAGGCCTAATAATATAAGTTTGTGAGCTTCTTTTCTCACAGTGCTACACTGCATTGTCTTAAACTTTTAATGAGATAATAAAACAGAATGCAGAAACACACTTCAAAACACCACCCTCACATTCCGTGAACCTTTTCTTATCCTTCTATTCTAAATTATTCTCAAAATATAAAAAATGTTGTTTTCATGTGTGTGTTTTTTTGGCTAGTGTAATGATTATAATGAGCACCTGAATACACAACAAATAGAAAGAGACACAGCATGTTTGATCATACAATAAACATTAGTGTGTATTATTTCAAAAACAATAGCCACAAATATTGTGCAGTGGCAAGACAGTATGTAACTAACTTGGTTAGGTTAAAACATAAGAAGGAGCATAGGCGTCGTTAACAGGGGGCTATTGAGGCTGGAGCCCCGAATGTGGGCTCAATAGCCCCGAGTGTCTGAACGGGGGACAGAAAAGATGCAGCATTCTATTTAGCTGGCGAGCGCCGCAGAGTGCGGCCAAGTAACATAGTGAGTCCCGCCTTCTGGAGCCTGCAGCGCCTATGATGGACGTCCTACCGGTCCAATGCCAGAACCGTGGGATGTGTGACATCCATCATAGGCGCTGCAGGCTCCAGAAGGTGGGAATTACAATGCGCCCGCCACACCACATTCCTCAGTCCTCCTCCTCGGTCCTTCTCAGTCCTCCTCCTCCTTGGTCCTCCTCCTGCCTGCCTGCTGTGATGATGGGCTGAGCTGAGCTGCTGCAGGAGAAGTGAAGATGTCCTGGTCAGGTAGGTCAGTGTAGGTAGGTTAGGTAGGTCAGTGTATGTAGGTTAGATAGGTCAGAGTATGTAGGTCATGTAGGTCAGTGTAGGTAGGTCAGTGTATGTAGGTCACGTAGGTTAGTGTATGTATGCATGTCAGGTAGGTCAGTGTATGTCGGTCAGGTAGATCAGTGTATGTATGCATGTCAGGTAGGTCAGTGTAAGTAGGCCAGTGTAGGTAGATCAGTGTATGTAGGTAGGTCAGTGTATGTAGATCAGGTAGCTCCGTATAGGTAGGTCAGTATATGTAGGTCAGGTAGATCAGTGTAGGTAGATCAGTGTATGTAGGTCAGTGTATGTAGGTCAGGTAGATCAGTCTATGTATGAGTAGCAGTGACACTTTGGACAAAGTGTCATTCATGTACAAATTTTGTTTACTGCCTCAGAACAGTAGAGGGGTTCTGAGGGTTAATTGTGTAGGTTAACTTTGACATCAGTTTGGCTGAGTTGTGTTAGAGTTCTGCCTGATCATGTGTACAGTGAGGTGCACATGACAGGCCAGAACCAGGCCTGGTTGGACGTTTTGGGTATCAGTTTCCTCGGAGCCAATCAGTGGGTGTGCCGGGCCCCGCTGAGGAGTCTGGGGAAGGGTACTTAAGATGTTGAGGTCACGTGTTCCGGGTTGTTCGTGAGGCCCTAGCAATCCTGATTCTGAACCAGGGTAGCCCCGCGAGGGGTTCCTGTCACCGGAGCGTTCATCGCTCCACAACATGCTTCGGTTGGTTAACCCCAATAGACCCACCTGGTCTGGGTAGGGATCTGTCTGTTCCCGAGTCTCGGAACCGGCTGATCTGAGGCGCAGTAACTGAGGGAGGATTCAAGGCATCCGGGTGTGCTCTCAGCTTGGAGGGGCACCGCAGCTTGTGCAAGTGATCGGGGGAGGACTCTTCGGAGGAGGGCCAACAAGCTGGCATCCTGAGAAGTGTCTGGTTACTGAGTTGTGAAGGACATTGACGAATCCACGCTTTTTCCAGTACTGTCAAGGAGACAGAGAATGTTCCAGGTACTGAGGAAAAAGGTTCCTGTTCACTTTCAGTTACAACTTGTTCAAGGTCAGAGATTTTACAAGTTCTGAATCAAAGTGCTGACTGCCATAATCTCTGGCCAGAGATTTATTCAGCCTTGAAGCGCCCAGCTGCGAGTGGCCACTCTCTGGGTGGTACAAGAGACTTTGTGATATTTGCAGTTCAAAGTACCTGAGTTCTTTCACCCTTGCCCTCTGTTCGCACACGAGACTGTGTTGTTGGATGTTACCCCTGCAAATAAAAAAACCTTTCAAAAGGACTTTGGACTGACGTGGAAAAACAAGCCAAGCAAAGGTATCCGGTAAGCCCAAAAGGTTAAGGCCACCCTGCCAAGGGGTATGGCCGCTACATATGTCAGGTAGGTCAATGTATGTATGTATGTCAGGTAGGTCAGGTAGATCAGTGTATGTATGTATGTCAGGTAGGTCAGTGTAGGTAGGTCAGTGTATGTAGGTCAGGTAGGTCAGTGTATGTAAGTCAAGTAGATGAGCGTATATATGTAGGTAGGTAAGTGTATGTAGGTAGATAAGCATATATATGTATTTAGGTCAGTGTATGTAGGTAGATCAGTGTATATATGTATGTAGGTCAGGTAGGTCAGTGTATGTAGGTCAGGTAGATCAGCGTATATATGTATGTAGATCAGGTAGGTCAGTGTAATGGTCATTGTGTCAGGCAGTTGAGTTGATTTGTCAGCATTGAGAGGCATGGGTAAGCCAGGCAGCAACCAGCAAGTGAGCTTACCCCCGCCACACAACCCCACTGCCCAGCCAAAAAAAAGGCCTGCGCCACATACACAAACCACCAAACCTCACCCCACCCCCCCACACCGTTTCCGGCCTTGGACTTCAGGCTGAAGCCCCTAGTCATTTTGCCACCTAGAAACACCCCTGAGAGGGAGAGACAAGATTTGAAATAGAAAGATTGCACAGTGGCAGCTCTGGATGGCAGCAGACATCAGCTAACATCTGAAGATGCAAAAAAACTCCACTTTGTCCAGACTCTTTTTGCTGCAACCCCCCTCTCTCCATAAAATCTATTAAATGTTTCCTGTTCTGGATTTCCCCAAAGTGACAAACTCCCATTATATTACTTTTGTATTTCTTGGTATTGATGTAGTGGCAGGGTGTCACACAGCAAATACTCAGCAGACACTTGCATTTTTTTAGATTAATTTACTATAATATACTCATAGTTAATATCGTCAGCGCACTGGATGCATACATATCTGCAGGGGAAAACCTATGGCCATAGGCTACCCATCCTTCCACAATATAAAGGGAGGGGAAGGCAGCAGCAAATTGAGAGTAGAAATCCTACAGTACATACATGAGAAAGGATAGGCAGCAGCAAAAATTGCATGTAGAATCCTACGGCCATATGCTGCCCACCCTTCACCAAATCAGGGTTTATGTTTTTTAAAGAGGTATATTTTATTTTACTTTATCGTGTTAAGGCCTTCTTGTTATCTTGAGGCCACAGCAAACACTTGTTGCTAAAACACGCAAAGCTGCTATTTCCAGTACATCACTGCATACTCTTGAGGTAAAGTAGTGTGCTCCAAAGCAGAACATATTTACCCCCTAATGCTGTAGCTGCCATTAACCCCTTCCTGACCAGCCGCCGCAGTTATACAGTGGCAGGATGGCACTGCTGCGTGAGCCATCGTAGCTGTACATCAGCTCTTTAAGACACTGTAACAGGTGCACAATGACCACCAGGCACCCGCGCTCACTCGTGGTAGAGCGAGAACCAGGATCTGTGTGTGTAAACACACAAATCCCAGTTCTGTCAGGGGACAGGAGACAGATTGTGTGTTCCTACTAAGTAGGAACAATGATCTCTCTCCTCCTCTCCTCCTCTCCTCCTCTAGTCAGCCACATTCCCCCCACAGTTAGAGCACATCTAGGGAACACATTGATTGCCTCCTAGTGTTAACCCCTTCCATGCCAGTGACATTTATACAGTAATCAGTGGCTATTTTTAGCTCTGATAGCTGTATGTCACTGGTCCCAAAAAAGTGTAAAAAATGTCCAATGTGTCTGTCGCAATGTCACAGTCCCGATAAAAATCGCAGATCACTGCCATTACTAGTAAAAAAAAATAATAATAAAAATGTCATAAATCTATCCCCTATTTTGTAGACGCTATAACTCTTGCACAAACCAATCACTATATGCTTATTGCTTTTTTTTTTTTACCAAAAATATGTAGAAGAATACATATCGGCTTAAACTGATGAAGACTTTTTTTGTTTTTTGGATATTTATTATAGCAAAAAGTACAAAATATGTTTCTTTTTTACATCTCAAAAAATAAAAATAACAGAGGTGATCAAATACCACCAAAATAAATCTCTATTTGTGGGGAAAAAAGGACATATATTTTGTTTGGGTACAATGTCGCATGACCGTGCAATTTTGATACCACCTCATATAAGGAAACATGTATTAAAGCATGGAGAAGGTAACTCCACGTCATGGGAAAACTGCGCTTAAGAGCTACGAGGTACAACACATGGAGTGTGGGATGATGTACATAGATGATAAATACAGAAACAAAAAAAACAAATAGAAAGATGAAGGGGAAAAAAAAGAAGGGGAAGGGGTCAGGGTCTCCCAAGGGCAGGGTGGCACATATCCACACTATGACAAGATATGACCTGCTACACCCAATAAGCACAGTCAGAGTTCCAACAAAGACTCATCAGAATTCGCTGTTCCGTTCGCTTCGCATCCAGAACATGCGAATAGGCAAAAACTTTGCTCGAACATGCAAACACTGTCAAAGTCTATGGGACACGAACATCACGTAAACGGGTGACCTGGCCCCCTCTGACAACACAGGGAAAGCCATAGGGAAGTCCCCTGTGCGTCCAAGGGGGCAGGGTCACCAGGTGGCCCTATCCTCCGTTATATAAGAACTGTCACTTTAACAGAAGCGTCACACAGCAGAAGACTCCCACTAAGGTGGATCGTGCGGAGGACGAAGTGGAGAAGAAGCCGGAGGAAGATGCCAGACGAGAAGACCAAAGGAAGAAGTGGAGGAAGAAGCGGGAGAAGAAGAAGATGGAGGAAGAAGAAGCGGGGAAAGAAGAAGAAATGAATAAAGGACTTGTCAAAAACTGTCTCTTGTCTTTTTTAACCTTTTTGACACTTTTTTGTGAAATGGTAGGGGTACATTTGTACCCCATTACCAATTCACACATGGGGTGGGATCTGGGGTCACCTTGTTAAAGGGAGCTTCCAGGTTCTGATAAGCCCCCCACTCACAGACCCCCACAACCACTGGGCAAGGGTTGTGGGGATGAGACCCTTCTCCCCATCAATATGGGGACAAGGTGCTTTGGGGGGACCGCTACCTCAAAGCACCCTCCCAATGTTGAGGGCATGTGGCCTGGTATGGTTCAGGAGGGGCACTCTCTCACCCCCCTCTTTTCCTGCGGCCTGCCAGGTTACGTGCTCGGATAAAGGTCTGGTAAGGATTTTTGGGGGACCCACGCCATATTTTTTAAATTTTGGCGCAGGGTTCCCCTTAAAATCCATACCAGACCTGAAGGGTCTGGTATAGATTTTGAGGAGGACACCCACGCCGTATTTTTTTATTTTGGTGCGGGGTTCCCCTTAATATCCATACCAGACCTGACGTGCATGGTATGGTATGGTATGGAATTCAGGGGGACCCCACACATTTTTTTTAATTTTGGTTCGGGGTTCCCCTGTGGGGAAATTCCATGCCATTTTTATCAATGAACTTTTATGTGTATTGCTGGAACGACATTACCAGCAATGGTACTTTTAAATTACTTTTTTTCCTTTAGGAATGTCATTTTGCACTTGACTGTTCTAAACACGGGAAACATGCACCACTTTACAGGCATACTATAGACACCCCAAGGTATGAAATTTAAAGGAATATTACACTTTTATTGTTTCACTTTAAGCATTATTAAAATCACTGCTCCCGAAAAAAACAGCCATTTTTAAAACTTTTTTTGCATTGATACATGTCCCCAGGAACAGGACCCAGCTCCCCAAACACTTTTTATGACAATAACTTGCATATAAGCCTTTAAAATTAGCGCTTTTAATTTCTCCCATAGACTTTTAAAGGGTGTTCAGTGGCTTTCGAATTTGCTGCGAACACCCCAAATTGTTCGCTATTCGGTGACTGGGCAAACAGCCAATGTTTGTGTTGAACTCATGTTCGACCCGAACATAAAGCCCATCCCTAGTCTCTATGAGACACAGGTTGGGTAAATTCCAGGATTTAGCGATAGTTTGTTTGGAAGTAGTGATAACATGCAGGAAAAGTTTGAATTACAAGGAAGTTAAATCAGGTGTATGCTTATTCAGGAGAGCTGGGGAAGGATCGGGACTAAGGAAAACATCAAAAAGTGTACATAGCATCCAAAACATTTCAGTCTAATATGTCTTAACTATGGGGCAGGTCCATCAAATATGTAAGTGTATTGCCACTCCACACAGCCCCTAAAACAGTTTGGAGAGTAAGTTGGAAGTATTTTAGCAATCCTTGCCAGGACTAGGTACCACCTGTTGAGGAACATGTAAAATTATCTCCAGAGCTAAGATGTTGACAGTAGAAGACTTTATTGACTGCCAAATATCAGCCCAGTCATCAGGTTCCAGCAGGACATCAAGGTTGGTAGCCCAGAGAGTTGCATAAGGGAAAGGTGCAAAATTCAAGACTAATGCCCTGTACACACGGTTAGACAATTCCAACCACAAAATTCATCAGATTTTTTCCAATGGATTTTGTCCGAAACTGGTGTTGCATACATGTTGCGTATGATGGGACTATGTATAGGCTAGTAGCCAATAGCTTTGGTCTCGTAATTTGATCTGAGCATGCGTTGCACTTTGTCCATTGGAATTCTCTACAAACGAACGGAAAAAGTACAATCGCATTTTTTTATCATAAAATTTTAGATCCTGCTCTCAAATTTTTTCCGTTGGAACTTCTGACAGAAAAAGTCCGGTAGAGCCCACACACGATTGGATTTTCCAACAATATAGTCCGATTGGTGTCTTTTCCGTCAGAATTTCCGACCGTGTGTACAGGGCATAAGATCAAGTGAGCATATCATTTAGAAATTTGAAATTAGGCAGAGTATAAATGCAAAATTTGGAGGTATATAAACATTTCTCAGTTTGGAAGCTGGTATCATTCCTGCAAAGATGCAAAAGGGATAAGAGGGGAGGCTGTAACCAAGTGACCCAAGCAATGAGGGCCTAGTGATTTCCATTCTCTTGCTTTATTATGATGGTGTGCAACCATGGTGTGGTGTGCAACCAATGCTGGAGTGAGTGCATGTAGATAGAAAATGGCTGAAATATTCTAGGAGAAACATTCAGCATTGAGATTCAAATAAGGAAGAAAAAAAACAAAAAATAGAATTTTATGGAAAACATATTACAATTGTTTATGGTAGACTGTGCTTTAGCAAACTAAATGCCATGCAATTAGAGTTTATATCTACTTTATGCAAATTATGACTGTTTCATTTTTTGGAAAACATATTGTTTTGCATTGAATTTACATTGCATTAAAATACAGTCCATTTGTGAACCTTAAAGTAATAAGGGCTAAAATGGAATTCATTGTGAACAAGTCAATGAAATATGTATTATTTTTACAGTCTGGGGATGCTGTAAAGTCTTCCTTTACCTCTGTGTACCTCTTCACTGGTTTGCTCCCATTTATCATTGTCCCTTTATCATCTTTCCAAATTGATTTCTCTATCTCATTACTACAGTATGTTTTTCTAGAGCTTGACTTATTGCTAGAAGCTCTCTCCTATTACACCAGAAAATGTTACACTGCCAGTATGCTTTATTCTTTGGGCTATTATCTATATTTCACTGTTAGGTATACTTCTTTCTTCACATGCTGCAAGTTTTTATCACTAAGCAGTTTCTCTCAGTGTTATACTTTCATCCTATACCATCTGCTAGTCAGCCTCCTGACTTCCCCTAACCTAACTAAGGCTGTAAATGCAACACTTCAGCTCATCACTCATGTTATATCACATTTGCCCCTTATCAGTGGGACACATCTAATTTAATTCCTTGGTCCTCTGATTGTATATTGTAGGCTTCATCCCCATGTCTGCTGAACATTACACTTTCATGTATTGAAAGTATAACTTTTCATAAAAAAAAAAGTAAAACTGTATTCTTAATAGTGTTTTAACTGACCTATTTTAACGTGGAATTTGTTTTAAAATGTAATAGGAACTGTTATTTAAAAAAAATTATTTAAGTGTAATATGTGTTATACAGTATCTGAAATGGGTAAAATCTTTAATTACAGTGTGCAGTGTCATGCTAAAAAATTTTTTATGATAATCATTATTCTCTTAAATAAAACTTAGAACACACACACACAAAACAAATGTTTGAGGTCTTCTGAGGGAGAAGTATAAGAATGGCACCGGCAAGGAACTCGAGGTAGAAGCTTCAGGTGTACCCATCCCTCTAATTCCTCTAATGTAGAGGTAGACCGACAGCCCTGCCTCACTAACTCTCGCTAACCCCAGCCCCAGCCACACTCCCGACACCCTTTCTCCTGTATTGGTAATTTTCACGGGACGGAGGAGCTGGAGAAAGGAGATGGGGCAGTTTGGTGCTGTATGTGCTAAGGTGAGCGGAGGAGAGAGATATTTTCCCGGTATCACTGCCCTCTTACCTGTCATCTTAACAATATCTGTGCAGAAAGTTTGTGGCTCCAAAGGACTGCTGGGAGATTCGGCCTCGATGGATGCTCGGAGGAGGAGGTTTGGAGCAAACTCTCTGCGACACTCGGAGGTCTGGGAGGTTCAGGAGAACCACTCAGCAGTGAGCGGCAGTGATGGGAGATTCCCAGAGACCCGGCTAAAGCCGTGGGTGAGCCTGAGGCAGTGCACGATCAGTATACCTGGGATCCGGTGGGAAAACGGAATGCCCGGACCCAGACCCAATTCAGGAAGGAGAGAAGCTGAGCAGTATACAGGTTTTGGGAGCTCTCCCCCCATCTGAAAATCAATCAGGAGAGAAAAACATCTAATAATCATCATATAGGTTCAGGGGACTGCTCCCTTCCATGCTTATAATACAATCAGAGCAGAAGTAAACAGTGGTGAGTATTTTTTGAACTGGTATAATATACTCTGTGTACTGCTGAACTGATGTTAAACGGTTTTAAGCCCATAGTGCTGAGTACCGTGTGGACCTGTTGAACTGGTATAATATATTAACAGACTGTCATATGATATGACAAGAACATGTGGAATACCTTGTGCTCTGTTGAACTACTGTTAAACTGTTGAACGGCTATAGTGCTGAGTACCTTGTGAACTGGTATAATATATTAACAGACTGTCATGACAAGAGCATGTGGAATACTCTGAGCACTGCTGAACTTATGTTAAACTGCTGAATGGTTAAAAACAAAAAAAAACATACTACTGTTGAAAGACAGTAAGCTCACCACTTATTAGTTCACCCAGCAATAAATAACAGGAATGGGTGCAAACAAGAACAAGAAAAAAAACAAAAATAAGAACAAGAAAAAAAAAATGAGCAAGAGAAGGTTCAGCAGCAACGTCACCCAAAACAAGCCTAAGCCCTGGTCCTATAACAAAATGCATGACTCAAGATTACGGATGAGATTTATGTTCGGGTCGAATATGAGTTTGACTTGAACATCAGGTGTTCGCCCGTTCATCGAAAAATTAACATTATGGGGCGTTCGCAGCATATTCGAGTGCCGCGTAACATATGTCTGAAGCGTATCAAGCATGGCCAAAACAGCAGCCACTTGGACACCACATGCTTGACCAGACATATGATGACCTCCCATGCAGTCCATTGGCAACAGCACTTAAAAGACCTACATCAAAGAACAAGGCAGACCTCTCCTTGCTCCTCATCAGCTGGTTTCTACAACCCCACTATACTTCCAGTCCTCACAGAAACATGTTCTGAGAGGAATGAAGCTATAGAAATAGGTGTCCCAAGTACTTGCGGCCAATCTGCTAGCGGTACACCAACATCCAATTTTAGCAGGCAAATTTCCCTACCCCAGTTGCTAAACCATCAAAAGAAATTTGGTCTCAGCCATCCACATGCTCAGCATCTGAATGTTAGCTTGGCCAAATTGCTAGCACTGAAACTGCTGCCTTTTCAGCTGGTAGAATCTGCCCCTTTCGTGAATTTGTGGATTGTGCGGTACCTCAGTGGCAGGTTCCCAAACGTTTTTTCTTTTCAAGGAAGGCCATTTCAGCTCTCTACCAGCATGTGGAAGGCAATGTCTTGGCCTCGTTGAACAGGGTGGTCATCAGTAAGTTGTATATTATGGCTGACTCATGGTCCAGCAGCCATGGACAGGGACATTACCTTTCTTTCACTTTGCACTGGGTAACTCTGCTGGCAGCTGGGAAGGATGCATGACAGTGTTCAGTATTGTTGGAGTTTGTTCCCCCACCACGCCTCCAAAATGCTAGTGGTGATTCTGCCACAGATCTATCCTCCACCCTCTCCTCTTCTTCTTCCTCTATGGCCTCTTCCTCTGCAGATTTGTCCTCTGAACCAGCGGTGCTCCGTAGGCGTTCAAGGGGCTACGCAAGCACTCAGGCAAAAATATGCCATGTGGTGCTTGAGTTATTCTGCTTAGGGGAAAGGAGCAACAGTGGAGCAGAGATTCTGTCAGCTCTGCTGAGGCAGGCTCAGAAGTGGTGGACGTCATGCCAGCTTCAGTCAGGAATGGTTGTATGTGACATTGACACCAACCTCCTCTCTGCCCTGCGACGGGGACGCTTGACCCATGTTCCCTGTTTGGCTCACATCCTGAATTTGGTGGTGCAGCAGTTCTTGAGCAGGTACCCAGGCTTACAGCATCTCCTAAGGCAGGCCAGGAAAGTATGTGGTCATTTTTCCTGGTCATATAATGACAGTGCTTGGTTGGCTGACCTTCAAAGGGAATGCAACCTGCCTAAGAGCCGCCTCATTTGTGACATGCTCACCAGGTGGAACTCAACATTGGCAATGCTGCAGTGGCTACACACGCAGCAGAGGGCCATCAATGAGTAACTGTGTGAGTATGGCACCAGGACAGGGTCAGGGGAGCTTGGCCTTTTTTGCCAAGCCAGTGGCTACTGATCAAGGATGCATGCACTGTCCTGTCACCATTTGAGGAGGCCATGAGGATGGTGAGCAGTGACAGTGCCTGCATCAGTGATACTGTCCCTCTTGTTGGAGCACACGCTTTGTGGAATAATGGACAGGGCACCTGAGGCAGTACAGCTGGAGGAAGAGGAGGACTTCTTTACCTGTCAAGACCCCCTTTATCCAGATAGTATTCCTGTGTACCCGCTGATCACACAGGAAGAAGAAGAGGAGGAGGAGGATTGTGTCAGCATGGAGGTGGGTTGATAATACTCAGCATCAGCAGCAGTCTTCAAGGGATCATTTTCAGTCCCCAGAAACCCATGGAGTTGTACATGGCTGAGAGGGAGAAGGTGGTTGCAGATCATGTGATCCTTAGTGACCAAGAGGACTCAGAATCGAATGCCTCTGCAAATGCTGCATGGCCTCCCTGATCCTGAAAAGTGTGCAAAAGGACCCTAGGATTTGTGGTATCAAGGAGAGTGATCATTACTGGCTGGCAACCCTTCTTGATCCATGTTACAAGCGTAAGGTTACAGAACTTATCCAACCTTCGCAGAGGGAGTAGAGGATGAAAATCTTCAGGAGGCCTTGCAGAAAAGTTTGTGCAATGTGTTTTCAGGGCTTGGGAGGTTACAATTTCCTGGTGCTGGACAACATGTTGCTGAGGCTTTGTTCAGTCACAGAAAGAGCAGTGGAGAAGCTGACCGATGCCTATAGACAATTCTTCAGTCCTCAGCGCCAAGGTCTGATCAGTTCCAGCAACCATCGCCAGTGTCTGAATTACATGGTGCAGGAATATCTAGGGGCAAGATCAGACTTGGAGACCTTTCCAACAGAACATCCACTGGGTTACTGGGTCTTAAGGATGGTCCACTGGCCAGAGCTTGCATGTTGATGTAACCGTTTTATTTTACTATGAATGTGGGATCTCTTTACGACTGCTTATGCTAAGTGATTATCCTATTATGCTGAGTGACTATCATATTCCTTCTCAATCTTCATGATGATAGCTTCTAAGAATATTTTTGGTTCAGGGCATCACTGCCACTGCCTAAGGCCCAATTTGTCTGCCTCTGTTTAACAAGGGCATGTATTTACAATTTTTGCTCTAATATTTCACAGCAGGGCTCGTTCCTGCACTCAACAAGAGATTCTGTGAGGGGTTACAGTGTTTTGGCACCACCACCACTGCCTAAGGCCACGTACACACGGGCGGACTGTCCGTCCAACTAAGTCCGTCAGACAATCTGACAGACAGTCCGTCCTACTTTTGAATGAACGGACTTGACCACACACACGATGAACAGACAGTCCGCTGAAAGCTTGCGCGATGACGTGTACAGCACGTACGACGGGACTAGAAATACGATGTCCAATACACTGCAATGCAACCTTCGGCCGTGTAAATCCTTTCTGAGCATGCGCCATACTTAGTCCGTCCAACTTGCCTACTCACGAGCAAACTGTCCGCTGAAACCAAAGTTGGACGGACAATATTCCGGAAATTCCGAAAGACTTAGTCCGCCAGACTGTGCGCTGAAAAAGTCAGCTGAAGCCCACACACGAGTGGACTGTCCGCTGAAACACGTTTCAGCGGACCAAGTCCGTCAGACAGTCCGCCCGTGTGTACGCGGCCTAAGGCCCAATTTTTCTGCCCCAGTTTTACAGGGGTGTGTAATTACAATTTTTGATCCAATATTTCAAAGCAGGGCCTGTCCCTGTGCTCAACAAGAGAATCTGTGAGGAGTTACAGTGTTGTGGCACCACCGCTGCCTAAGACCTTATTTTTCTGTCACTGTTTAACAGGGGTGTGTAATTACAGATTTTGGTCTAATATTTCACAGCAGGGCCTGTTCCTGCGCCCATCAACAGTAACTGTGAGGGCTTACAGTGTTATGACACTCCCACCACCACCAAAGGCCCAATTTTCTGCCGCTGTTTAACAGTGGCATGTAATTACAATTATTGATATAATATTTCAGAGCAGGGCCCGTTCCTGTACTCACCAAGAGTAACTGTGAGGGCTTACAGTGTTGTGGCACCACCACCAGCACCAAAGGCCCAATATTTAACAGGGGCATGTAATTACAATTCTCGATATGATATTTCACAGCAGTAACTGTGAAGGCTTACAGTGTTCTGGTACCACCAACATCTAATGCCCAATTTTGTGCGTGGTATATAGGGCAGGCCATATAGTATATATACAGGCGGTCCCCTATTTTCATATATCCGACTTACAAATGACTCCTACTTATAAACGGACGGAGACACCAATAAGTGAGAGGAAATCTACCCCTAGGAAGGGAAATTCTCTCCTGTAAGAGTTAATATGGGAAAAAGGTGTCTCCATTGATGCTTTATCACCATTCCTTGTTTCCCTAATAACTCAAAATGTTCAAAATCCAATTGTCATTGGGACAGAAAGTGAGATGAAATCTTCTGAACAGTGGCACAGACAGCAAAACAAATTTTACAGGGAAGATAACCCTTCCCTATGTTATCCAAAAAGCTTAAAATTAGATTTTTTGGGCTGGAGCTACACTTAAAAAATGTATCTGTTCCAAATTACAAACAGATTCAACTTAAGAACAAAAATACAGTCCCTATCTTGTTTTTAACCTGGGGACCGCCTGTATACTGCTGTTCAGAGTATATAGGTCCTTGGGGCCCCACACCTTTTTTTTGGCTGCAGGGTTCCCCTTAATATTGACATGGACATGCACTGTACTGTTCATTTAAGCACAAGAGACTCCATTTTGTTCTCACTGTTGAAATGTGTTCTGTAACCTTCACCTAACACACAGACACATCTCCTACTAAACACTCTCTACTCTCCCCTCCCTTCTCAATGTTTTACTTTTGCAATTGTTCTATTCGCTAGCTTTTAATAATATATTTCTATTTGTTAGCTTTTAATAACATATTTATATTTGTTAGTTTTTAATAACATCTCACACCAGCCCTTTCTTATCTATGTATAAAATAACATGTAATAATACATTTTGAGACTGAACGGACATTTTAAACACAGTGATTGAGTCATGTGAATCTGTTCCTGCAGCTGCAGTATTAACTTTATTTTAGAGTCCCAATCAGAAATTAGTCATAACAATTTGGCGAGCCAGCCAGGAGGTTGGCAGAGTTTCCAGAAGGAACCACGCTTTGATCAAGATTATGGGGAACGCAGACATCTAAATGCGGGCTAGGTAAGCGGTCTTTAAGCTTGCTATATTTCGGCCTTTCCTATGTATCCTATCTGCCGGTTCTCAAGGAAACCAGACCACTCTCAGACCTTTCTGGTTGGGTAACATGTGTGTGTGAATGTGTTTGTGTCTCCCTTCACGGGTTGGACTGTGTGTGGATAGGGAGAATCCTCTGCAGTTCCCTGTGTTGACTCCTTGTGGGCGACTTGGGTCAGAGGCGCATGGTAGGGTCAGATAAAACTCACAGAGAAGAGAAGAGACGAGGAGGGTCTCTTAATGAGTGTTTTGTCTATTGTCATAAACCCCTTCTATCCACGTAGATAAGTGGAGACTATTCTTGTAAATCTGCAGATTTGCTGTACTATTTGTTTTAGAGGCAAGAGGGTATAGGTACAAGTAGAGAAGACTGGCCAGTCATTATGGGCATTAAATTAATTAAGGGAATGAAGGGAGAGAGGCCTTCAGAAAATGCCCAGCGCAAGATGAGCACTAGAGAATATATGAACCCAAGGTACGGTTCAGCCTATACTGAGCCCCTAGATAAATGGGTAGAATGGACAAAGGGAACAGCTAAACCTTTAAAATCTGAAGGGACATTTGATTTACAAGTATGGCAAACTTTTCTGCATGATTATGGCCCACTACTGTGCAGTGAAGGAACGTGGAGAATAGCTTGCACATGGGAGACAGAAGCTAAAGTAGCAAATCAAACTGGCTTGATGGAGATGTTTAATAAAAGTACTGCCCAAATTTACTACGTTTGGCCAGAAGACTCTATAGAGGAAGACCCCTCACCTTATGTGGCTGCCAGTTTGGCTTTAAGGGGTCCACACACAAAAGCAAAATAATTAGATTACATGGAACACACAAAAGATGAGCTGGGCAATATAGCAGAGAGCAGGGGTTTAACAGCCCCATATCAACCTACAAAGAGGGATTTGGCTCATATCCTAGAAACAGATGATTGGCATAAATCCAAAGGCACATATGCAAAACTAGATCTCACTTCCGGAACAAACCATAATTTCCAAATTGTGGCCGCAAGATGAAGAGAGAAAGAAGGGAGATGCCTTCTGCCCCAGTCACAGAGCTATTTGTTGCAGTTTATCCTGTCAGAACCCAATTTGTTTTTGAAGGTAATGCTGTTGACAGTAAGTCTCAAATTAAATGGCATGTACCTTTTAGTCCCAAGATATGAGATCCATATTAGAGGGATTGGGAGATCCTAGAAAGAATCCAATTGGGTTTGCAAACAAACTTAGAGCTGCACAGGAAGCATATGAGGCTTCTGCTACTGTCATTCATCAGCTTCTTATTAAAGCAGTGGATCAGGCATAGGAAAATGGCATGACAGTATCAATCATGTTAAATAGGGGAGACAATGGTCCTGAGGCCAGAGTAAAAGTATTTTTACAAGAACTCCCCTATCCTGGAGGAGAAACAGAATTAAGCTGTTCAATACAGATTGGTGCAAGCCGAAGTGTTTTTAATATAGAGGACTTACCTCCAGGATTATTATCTACAAATGTTATCTCTGGTGTTGGCCTAACCGGGACATCTACTGATTTGGTTCAGTCCAAGCCACTTAAACTCAGGCTAGGGCAGCAAACAGAAATTGTCACTAAAGTGTTAGTTTCAGACACAGTTCCTACCAATCTTTTGGGAGCTGACATTTTGAACCAAATTTTAGCAAACATAGACTACACTCCTACAGGAGTCCAAGTGGTTAATAGTCTATCAGGAGAAGTTTTAAATACTGCCTGTGGAGTATTTTTAATTCAGGACTCCACTCCGTCATTTCCACCAGAATTTAAAGTGATTCCAGCTGAATTATGGGCCACCAGGAAAAATGATGTAGGTCTGCTGGATTGCACCCCAGTCATGATAAAATTTAAACCAGGAGCCCATCTCCCACAGATTAAACAGTACTCACTGAGTATTGCTCAGACTGAGGGGATAAAGGATCAAATCACTCAACTGAAAGCAGCAAGGGTTGTTGTACCAATTAAGTCCCAAGTCAATACACCCCTGTTCCCAATTGCAAAGAAGCCAGACAAGAAGGGTTGGCAGGTGACATACCACATGGTGCATGATTTGAGAGCCATTAACAATATAATTGAGGCAGATACCCCGATCATGCCCAATTCCCACACTTTACTAAGTGGAATACCTACCTCCAGCACCTGCTTTACAGTGATTGGTCTTGCAAATGCTTTCTTTTCAGTGCCCCTGCACCCAGATTGCCGGTACCTTTTTTCTTTTACCTATGATGCTGAAAAGTTAGCATGGACAAGACTGCCCCAAGACTGTGTGAGTAGCCCCTCTGAATATAATACTGCATTAAAGCAAGTATTGGACCAATGATCCCCCTCACACCCAAACACAGTTTTGCTTCAGTACATAGACGATTTGGTTATTTGTTCCGATACAAAGGACATTTGTAGCAGAGAAACAGTAAGCCTTCTCATTTTTCTCTATAACAGTAACAACAAAGTTAGCAAAGATAAACTACAATACTGTCAAGAGAAAGTGATCTTCCTGGGTCACTGCATTTCACATGAAATCCGTCACCTAACCTCAGATAGAGTTAAAACTTGCCATTAGACTTCCTGACTATACTAAGACTTTCTCGTTGTTCTGTCATGAAGTCAATGGATTTGCTGCAGGTGTACTCACCCAGCTACATGGAGACAAACAGAGGCCTGTGATGTATGTATCAGCCTCATTAGACCCTGTCATCAAAGGCTCCCCCAGTTGTATGCGAGCCATAACAGCCTGCAGTTTGCTGCTAGACAAACTAACTGAGCTTGTACTAGATTCTGCTCTGATCCTGTATGTGCCACATGCAGTACAGGAAATCATGAATCAAGTAAATACCAGACATGTGTCTGCCAATAGATTTGACAAGTACCCATCTGCTCTTTTTGCTCCATCGAATTTAGCAATCAAACGATATGTTACTTTAAATCCGGCTACTCTTCTTCCTATAATTGATGAGGAAGATGCAAAAAAATGGTACTGTTGTAGAATCAGAGAGTTTTTCTCATGATTGTATGGCTCTGATGGAGGTAGTCTGAAAGAGCACCACCTCAGGAAGGAAGAGCAGAAGGGCAGAAGGGGCCCAAATAGAATGTATATAGAGGGAGAAAAAGGGGGAGGGAAAAAAAAGGAAATTTTTCTTGGGGTAGCCCCCTAAAGCACCTTGTCACCATGTTGATGGGGACAAGGGCTTCATCCCCACAACCCTTGCCCAGTGGTTGTGGGGGTCTGTAGGTGGGGGGCCCAGATCCCCTGTGTGAAATGGTAACGGGGTACAAGTACCCCTACCATTTCACACAAAAAGTGACAAAAAAAGACAAGACACAGCTTGACTGAACTGCCTCCATGGGAGGCTCCCGCCAAGTGACGCATCTTCGCTGTGACAGCTCTTATATAACTGAGGACGGGGCCACCCGGTGACGTCCCCATTGCTTCCCCGTGGTGCTGGAGGGGGCAGGGTCACACGTTTACGTCACCGGTAAAAAATAAAAAATAAAAGAAAAGCTGTGACCGAACCGCCTCCATGGGAAGCTTCCACCCAGTTAAAGGAATAATGGGGTGAAAAACGCACAATTAAAAGATATAATTGAAAGGGGTAGGATTTGTTCATATTTTGATTTAAAACACAAAAAAGATAAAAAAAATTCTGAATGAATTATGAGGTATTGTCAGTTAAAACTTTTTTTAGATACACTACCACAGTAGCCAATTAGATCGGGAAAATAATTACATTCAATTGAAAAATGTGTGACCAAGCAACTCGTATAAAACACTGTGTTGCTAGGATTTGTAAGATAATAACAGATATGGAAGGAACTGAGATACCTCCCTTAATCAGCATGCGGGAAAGGGAAATAGGAACATGAGTGAATGAGCAACAAGGAAGTAGAATACTGAGAGCTGTATATAGTACAGCCTCAGACATAAACACCAGAGAAATTAACTATAAAATATTACTGAGATGGTACGTTACACCAGTAAGAATGCAAAAATATCAAACAGAGATATACCCACTTGTGCTGGAGGAGACGTGATGGGGAGGGGTAAAATGTTACATATCTGGTGGGAATGCCTGTAGATAAGTGAATATTGGCAAAAGGCACAAAATGATATGAAGGTAATATCGGAAATATACATAGTTGATGATCCGTGGGTATGTATATTCCATAACACAGAAAAGATTGAATAAAACAGTATAAAGAGTCAGTATTACCATATTTAATTAATGCTATGAAAGGTGAGATACCAAGAAAATGGAAAGAGTTGGATAGCCGTACTCTGAGGGGCTGGTATACAAGAGCTGAATACATAAATAGGATGATGTTTTTTATGTAGTAGAGAAGAAGACAGATCAGTAAACTTCAAAAAGATCTGGAGGAAGTGGGAAGAATTTAAAGGAACCAAAGACTATATGAAAATCCTGCAGGGAGAAAGAGGTGGATTAGATCAATGGAGAATAAATGAAGGAGAAAAAAATAAATAAAGACAGAATGTAAATAAATAGGCAAGGAGTGGGGGGGGAAAGGGGTGGGGGATGGAGGAAGGAGGGAGGGGGAAGGGAGGGAGAGGGAGGATTTCTTAGAATGTGGTAATGATATTTTTTTGATAATACGATGTACAATTTCTTTTTTTTTACGTGATATATAATATGTAATGTAATATGCAAAAATTAATAAAAATAAATAATACATTTTTTTTCCCAAAAATCTGCTATGATTTGAAGGGTCTAAAACTAGCCTGCTAACTTAAAAACACTTTGGAATTATGCCTAAAGTACAACTAAAGGTTCCAATATGACAGTCTAAATAAGTCCCAAATCCAGTTTCTATGTGATGTACAATCCTTATTAAAGTGTAAGCACATCCTAACACTAAAATCCTTGCATCTACAGACATCCATAATCTAGCACTAACCTATCTAGCCCTATAAGGAAGAAATCAGTATACATATTTTTTTTTAAGCTGATCCAGTCTCCAGCTGCAGAAGCCCTGCAGAGGACACAGCTGACAATGGCTGTGAAATTATTTGGAAGTGACGTAACCCATAGAGTTACTATCGGGCTTACATTGTCAGACGTGTCCTCCACAGCAAAGCCATAGCTGAAAGCTCAACGTGGGATCGGGTCAGATCAGCTTTAAAAAAGGTATGTATATGGATTTCTTCTTTACAGAGCTAGATAGGTTAGTTTATAGTTTGTGGATGTCTGTAGATGTAGGGATTTTAGTGTTACAGTGAACTTCTACTTTAGGTAATTGAAAAAGTGCAGCTCACAGTCGGAGGTTTTCAGCAACAGAAGCAGTGCTGACAAACCAGAAAGCAGTGGGTGGGACTAAATGTAGCCAGGTACAGGTTGACAGGCTGCATTATTTTGAATTAGCAGTGACAACAATTATAATCACTCCCATTGAAACCATTTTTTCATCCCACTGTAGTGTTGTGGTGCAACAGGCACCGCCTACATGATAGTTGCTAATCGCCTGTGAATTCAGGAGCGGTGCAGCATTGTTGCCATTTATGGAAACTTCATTGGATGACTTTCACTGGCACAATCAGCAGGTATTTGTGGGACTTAGCAGGGAGACAAAGAGAATAATATAAAAACAGATGTACTTGTACTTATAATTGTGCACATCATTTTTAATGGGAAGTTATAGTTCTATTTTAAGCCATGTGTGCATGCTTAAAATGAATCTAAACACAAAAACAGAAGTTTTTATTCATTGCAGTGCACCAGCCCTTAGATTTGGCCACTGCAAAACGTTTCTTTATAAACGATAAGTTTGCCTTTTCTATAAAATAGCCTATGCAGTCCAGGGGCCTGAGTACATATTAAAAATCTGGGCAGCTTTGTAAAATAATCATTCATTTTATTGTTTTACCTGTAGGCCAGCCTTTCTCAACCTTTTCTATAAAGAAGAACCCTTGAAATAATGTTCTGTTTTAGGGGAATCCCTGCAACCCCCCAGTTGAGAACCCCTTCTGTATGTCATTTGGGAATAGTAGGACCTTAGAAGCCTGGGCAAAAAAAAAACTCCTAGTCACAGTCAGCAACACCCTAATTCTGCCTTGTTGCTGGACTCAAAAGACATTGCTTTTCGCTCCTGCAATGCTGGCAATGAGCATCCAATGGTTTTCATGTCCTATCAACAAGTCAAGACATGGGGATGCTAACTGGGTTTTTTTTTTTTTAGCCAGGCTTATGAGGGGGACCCAAATGGCCTATGGGTAAAACAATGAAATGAATGATCTTTTTGGCAGTGAGCATCCAACAGTTTTCACGTCCTATCAACAAGTCAGGACATGGGGGATACTAACTAGGAGCTTTTTGGCCTGGCTTATGGGGGGACCCAAATGGCCTATGAGTAAAACAATAAAGTTAATGATCATTTTACAAAGCTGCACATATTTTTAATAACCACTGGGGCCCCTTGTCTGCATACGCTATTTTCTGGAAAAATTGAGCTTAGTCTTTAAGGCTTTTTTTGCCTTTTATTTCAATATGGTGATACTGTCTGTCCTAGGGTGACAATGTTCACTCACTGCACTATATACGAAAAAGCTGAGTTGTCACACTAGACTGCTTCCCTGATTTGGACTACAAACACCTCCCACTCTCTTCATCAATATATCAATATAAGAATTTATGCAAGGATACTGGATTTCTACCAGGATTAAAATAATTTTTCTGTACTTTAAAAAAAGTACTTAGCCTGAAAAAAAGAAAAAAGAAATGCAGCCAGTACATATAAGGAATAGCAAGCTGCACTATATTAATAATAAATTTTTGTTATTGGGTTTGGACATACTTAAATTTGTATAAGTACAGCCCGAGTATATCTGGTATAAAAAAAAGAATATTTCAATGTGTTATAGATGTTTCAACACTTAAATTTTTTTTGTTAAACCAATAAAAGGTCACGTGTCATCTAGGACTCAAAACAAAAAGTGAAAACTATTCTTATTCAAACTGAGGTTCTCTTATGTTTCCATTAGATGCGAAGGCTGATGAGCCATGGGCTTTTTCAGGACATCCCATTATGTGTCCCATGTCCTTGGGAGTAAACAGCCATTTGGGCCATCATTAAAATAGCATGGAGAGATGTGAAGTCCAAGATTTCTAGGATGTCCTATGTCAACATGTTTACCAAAGACATTTCCCATTTGTTAATCAATAAAATTACCAATATTAAAAGGTATTATACAAAATATTTAAATAATATTGCTCTCACACAAAGTAAGAGAAGATATCTGAAGATAACAGGTGTATGGAGCTGGCTTTCTGTAGGCTAAAAGCTTATGCCATGAGAGGTTGAGAAAAACAGCAAAACAAAAGAGAGAATTATAGTGAAACAATAACTAAATGAGAGCTTAAAGCGGGAGTCCGCCGGGAGTCCGCATTTTTTTTTTTTTAAAGCCAGCAGCTACAAATACTGCAGCTGCTGACTTTTAAAATAGTGACACTTACCTGTCCAGCGCGCCCGCGATGTCGGCACCCGAAGCCGATCTCTCGATCTTCTCTCTGGTGCTGCCGCCGCCATCTTGGGTATGGGAATCAGGAAGTGGAGCCTTTCAGCTTCATTTCCCGGTTCCCTACTGCGCATGCGTGAGTCGCGCTGCGCAATAAGGATGGACCCGCTGCCTCTGGGATCTGTGTGTTTCCCAGCAGGCAGCGGGGGACTTTCGGAAAGGGGCGTAATCTACGCCCCTTTCCGCAGAGAGCTATTCCGGAAGTGGGTGCAGATACCTGTACTGTACAGGTACTTGCACCCCCCTCCCCCCTGAAAGGTGCCAATTGTGGCGCCGGAGGGGGGGGAGGATTCCAATGAGCGGAAGGTCCACTTAAGGGTGGACCTCCGCTTTAAAGTGCAGAAGGAAATATTAGATATGTTTCTATTCAATAAAGACTATTATTTGTATAATACTAACATTCTGAAATTAAAACAATACATATTTAACAATAATTTTAAAAAACAACAACAAAACATAATAACAGGAGGCTATTTCATAGAAAAATTATGCAGAAGAAAAACACAAAAACAGAAACCTGCAATGTACTTTAGCCACTTAGAAATAAAATAGAGGTAATAAAAAAATAGCAATGCTGTTTTTTGTCTCTAATATACACAAGACTACTAAATCAAGCATTTGCAATGAATCAGAACTGATATAAATTGTTTTTGACTTTTTGAGGTTAAGTGGTAGAGTGGCATACTTGCAAAGCAAAGAACACAAATATAATACAAATCACAAAGTGGGTAAAATAGAACTAGATACTATATTACTTTAACAATTCTGCTGATGGAAAATTAAAAATATAAGAACATTTTTATGTTTATTTAACATTGTATAGAAGGATTTCTATGTATATGCTTTTTTTTTGCCTGCCAATTAAAGGCAGTACTGTGTGCTGTAACCTATATTAACTGAGCACTGTTAAGCCATAAAAGGAGTCATTTACTATAGCGCTGCGGCACGAATTACCCCGAATGAGCGCTAATTAGCACTAATCGCGGTAATTAGTGCTAAAACGTTATTCACTATAGCGCTGGTAAAAAAAAAAATCCAAAATTTAATTTACTATAGTTCCCTGAAACCAAATGGTGCCCAAACCCTTACTCTGCTAAAACCTGGAGAATTGCACATGGAAATAATGTTTAGAGCATGATGTAATTGCCTAAATAGTACTGAAATATGTAGTATATTATTTAAAGATAATCTGCTTTTAAACTGTGTGAAAAAGTGATTTCTACACTGAAATATCTTTAAAAGTCTGAGAAGAGATAAATTCCCTGTTTTTGTACAACTAGGTGCTAACACAACTGAGCATGCTCAGATCTGCAAATAGCTCTCATTTTAGCTCAAGTGTCTTTTTTACAGGGCGCTATAGTAAATAGCAAAATGAGCGCTGTGTTAAAGAGCATTTTTTTGGAAGTGAAAATCAGCGCTATTGTAGTCCGCCGGGAGCTTCGTGAGCGCGATCACAGGTCCCGCGGTCTCTATGTTCGCGGGGATACCCGCAATCATCTCACGGAGAGGAAGAACAGGGAAATGCTAATTTAAACAAGCATTTCCCGTTTTGCTTAGTGACACTGTCACCGTCATTGCTCCCTGTAATCGGGAGCGGTGATCAGTGTTGTGTCAGAATGAGCCCCCCCCACAGTTAGAATCACTCCCTAGGACACACTAACCCCTACAGCACCACCTAGTGGTTAACCCCTTCACTGCCAGTCACATTTACACAGTAATCAATGCATTTTTAATTGCACTGATCACTGTATAAATGTGAATGGTCCCAAAATCGCACCAAAAGTGTCAGATCTGTCCACCATAATGTCGCAGTCACGATAAAAATTATTAATAAAAATGCCATAAAACTATCCCCTATTTTGTAAACGCTATAACTTTTGCGCAAACCAATCAATAAATGGTTATTGCGATTTTTTTAACCAAAAATATGTAGAAGAATACGTATTGGCCTAAACTGAGGGAAAAAAAATAATATATTTTTTGGGGATATTTGTTATAGCAAAAAGTAAAAAAGAATGAATTTTTTTTTTCAAAATTGTCCCTTTTTTGCTTATAGCGTAAAAAATAAAAACCACAAGGGTGATCAAATACCACCAAAAGAAAGTTCTATTTGTGCAAAAAAAGGACAACAATTTCCAGTTAAATCAGCTCAGTGCCAAATCGAGAAAAACGCTCTGGTCTTTGGCCAGCCAAATGGTCCGGGGCTTAAGTGGTTAATGTTGAGATGAAATGTATCTTTCTCTAAAATAAATTTTCCTTTGCAACATTGTTGCTTCTACTTCAAATATTTTCTTTTTAAGAATGCTAGAATGTGGAATGTTTTGATGTTTTGGTAAAAAATATTTTTCTCTGTCACTTTCACTTGTTCATCTCTATCTCACAACAATCTTTACCCAAACTGACACAGGTGTCTTTTGAAAGCACAAACAATACCATTGCTGATGCAAATTTAAAATGAGTCACAATTTGTTTGCCTTTTTTTATTTCCAAATAATCATAATTTGAGCCCAAAAAATGTGATATGTGTACCAACCTCAGAAATCAAAATGTAATTCCCAAACATTTGAGGGTAATATCACTATTCTGCACTCACCCACAAAGAATCGCCTAATATCACAGAATAAATCAAGAAGTAATTCCATCACCTTAATGTCCAAAGAAATGCAGTATTTATGTGTATTTATGTGTAGGAGGTTCTTGCATGTGGCAGCTCTGTGGCTTAGAGGTTAGAACTTCTGCTGAGCGTCTGGGTTCTCATTCCAAATATGCTGCTTCATGTAGAGAAGTGGTCTCATCTCCCAGGTCCTAAAAATGTCCAAATTTAGTATTTATGTGTAGGAGGGTTCCACCACCATTGTAAATCTTGCTAAATACGCTATCTAGCCAAAAGTATTGGGACATCTGCCTTTACACACACATGAACTTTAACTTTAGTGGCAGCCCAGTCTTAGTTCGTAGGGTTAAAATTTTATTTGGCCTACTCTTTGCAGCTAGAACAGCTTCTGGGAAGGCTAGGAAGGCTGTCCATAAGGCTTAGTGTGTCTCTGGGAATGTTTGACCATTCTTCCAGAAGTGCATTTGTGAGGCCAAGCACTGATGTTGGATGAGAAGGCCTGGCTCGCAGTCTCTGCTCTAATTCAGCCAAAAGGTGTTCTATCGGGTTGAGGTCAGGACTCTGTGCAGACCAGTCAAGTTCCTCCACCCAATCTCCCTCATCCATGTCTCTATGGACCTTGCTTTGTGCAGTCATGTTGGAACAGGAAGGGGCTATCCCCAAACTGTTCCCAGAAAGTTGGGAGCATGAAATTGTCCAAAAAATATTGGTATGCTGATACCTTAAGAGTTCCCTTCACTGGAATTAAGAGGCCAAGTCCAACTCCTGAAAAACAACCCCGCCTCATAATCCTCCCTCCACCAAAATATTTGGACCAGTGCACAAAGCAAGGGCCATAAAGACATGGATGAGTGAGTTTGGGGTGGAGGAACTTGACTGGCCATGGCAGATTCAAAAAGAACACCATGAATTAGAGCGGAGACTGTAAGCCAGGCCTTCTCATCCAACATCAGTGCCTGGTCTCACAAATGCACTTGGAAGAATGGTCAAACATTCCCATATACACACTCCTAAACCTTGTGGACAGCCTTCCCAGAAGAGTTGAAGCTGTTATAGCTGCAAAGGGTGGGTCAAATAAATTGTGAACCCTACGGACTAAGACTGGGGTGCCATTTTAGTTCATGTGCGTATAAAGGCAGGCATCACAATACTTAGGCCAATATATTGTATATTGCTTGTGACACTCAGCATGGCTATGGACTTTGTGCTTTTTCAATCCACACCCATATACACTGCTGGCTAAGTGGGTAGCAATTCCATCTAGCAGCACTGGGGTCGCTGGTTCAATTCCCCAACATCCTACTGCTTGTGTTGAAGTTTATATGTTCTCACCACACTCCAAAGACATGCTGGCATTTTATTTGTCTCCTGTCGAAATAGTCTCTAATGTAAGAAAAGTTAGTTTTGGACTTTAGATTGGAAGCTCATTGCAGCCAGGGACTGATGTTAATGTTTGTTAGCACTAATCGTGCCAGGGACTTGGAAATTTAAAATTATAGGGTTTACACTGCACAGGTACATGTGCTTAGGAAACTGTTGCTTTGCTTATGTGCATGTAAATGGCCTTCAATCTTTGGCCTGTAGATGGAGATTTTATGCAGATAGCCAAGGGCTAACACAGTTGCAAATGCCCAACTAGGGCTGTTTGCTGAAATTCTTGTGCGTTTGTGTGGTGGTGGTGGGTGTTTTAGTTTGAATATGTGCCTTTTTTAATATTATGTTGAAATGCTTTGTAAGAATAATGACTGTTAAGTATGTTTCTATAATCTTGGAGATAAAAACGTGATGTGTTGCCCGTTATAAACTGAAAGTAAAGCTGTGTCCAAATTTTAGATTGTAAACTCTTATGAGCAGGGCCCTTTAAACCCAATTGCTAACTGTTTTACTAAATGTAACACCATATATCCTGTAGAATATTTATTTTTTATGCTAGCAAATGTGCATAATTTTGTTTCTGCTGGCAAAATAAAAGTACATTATTGAAGTTGTCTGTTCTCTTTTCTTTCTTCTTTTTAATTCGTTTTGGGGGTGGTTGTTTTGGGACAGTGCAATATCTTACTTATACACATAGAAATTATAAGATATAATTATGCACCAAAAAACCTAATCTCTTCAGCACACCTGCAAGTAAATAATAAAGGTCTTTAGGTGGAGTCTGTATGTAACAGCTGTGGAGAATTGCAGTTATTGAATTCAGCTGGTGGCTAGGCACTGTTGTATGTGTCAGCCCTGGTTCATATTGGTGTGATTTGAAATGTCAAATCGCATGCCAAAATCGACGGCAATTGCACCGTCCTTATTGGTGCGGTGCTGCAATTTCTAAAAGTTGTTTTTGTACTACTTTGGGGTGCACAGATGTCTCTAAAATTCCCCCCGCAGTCGGGACTGATCCGCGGTAATAAAATCCTGAGTTCAGCTGAACTTGCACAATTTCCTCCCGCTGTCAGTGTGAACCAGGGCTCAAACTGGGCCTTTTGTCTTTGTAATTCACCTGCTGCAATCCCAGGGATACCATTTCTTATCAAATTCCATGAAGTTTGCCTTCAAATATCATTATATTTAGAAATACAGATTTGCATATCTGCAAATAAACAAAAATAGAAAAGACTAATTGAGGTTCCAATATTTGCAGCAGCGATCAAAAGAGCGTGGTTTCACCTTCTGACTCGGAAATTAGTCATTTTAATCACCCGGAAGTTAATGTGATAGTCAGGATCTCCATCTAGGTGGACATGGTGGGGTCCCTCTTTAGCAAATAGGAGGAGTTGCTCCTTTGCCGAGTAAATGTAGGATATGTACTTGTCCTTACTCAAAGTGGGGGTGGATATGGTAGTTTGATTTGGTGTGCGTGGGGTTTATTGATTTGTTTGGCATCACCACACATTTGCAATGTGCACACATCACTTCCTGCATTTGTTCTGCTGATGTAAATCAGTAAGGACTATGCAAATATAAATGAAAGCTCTTTTTATTAAAAAAAAATTAATTTATTTTATTTTTTAAAAGAAAGTCACTTGGGTGACTTTTCCAGCAAATTTGAACCTCCGAGTTGTATGGCAAGTTGTACCCCATGATTCTTAATGATACTATTCATATCTGTGCTTCTTCAAGTTGCACCAACTTCAAAGTAGTCTCTGTACTAGTTTGGTGTGACTTTCATGCAACTTGAGGTACATAGGTCGCTATATTACACAGGCTATCCCAGAAGTTGGGGCCAAGTTGCAGTGGCAAAGTGGCAGAAAAATAGTGTCACTATCAGGTTGAAGCAGTGTGAATGAAAATCATGGATAACACCTTTGAATTTGGCCCTATTGCCACTTGTGCATCCTGAAAGTGGGTCAAATTCATCCCTGCCCTTGGTTTGACTTTGATGCGATTTTAGGTCTCGGCAAAGCTGTGTAATTTTAAGATCTCACAAGTGCAAATAGGGCCTAATTCAAAAGCGTTATCAATTGATCTCATTAGGTTACTTTCACACTTGGGAGACTTTTCATGCAGCTTTGGACATCAGAGTCATATGAAAAGTTGCCCCCCATGATTTCCATTCATATCTATGCAACTTCACCTGCTCACATAGCTCTGAATTGACGTGTCAAATTTCAAGCCAAATTGGCACCTATTGACGGCAATGGATCTGTCCCAATTGGTGCAATGCCGCACAGATTCCCAAAAGTAGTTTCTGCACTACTTTGGGTGACTTCAGGGGGCAATTTCTTACCTCCCAACTTTTTGAGATGGATATAAGGAATGCCTATTAGCAAAAGTATGTAGGCATAGGACACACCCCCTAAAACACCTCCTTGAAGGAGAATTATTCAAAAAAAAATAATTTTTAGTTAAACCCCCAAGTGCTTTTTTTTTTAACAATAATATTCCAATATTAACAATAAATAATATTATTTAATAATAATACAAACAAAGAATTTAGAAATTAGATGAAAGGTTTAACACTGGGAAGCCCTTTTTGAAAGATAAAAGTGCAATATATATACAACTATATAGATCAGAACAAAATGAGGGACAAATGAGGAGTAAAGAGGGATCGAGGGACTTTGTTCCAAATCAGGGACAGTTGGGACCTATGCAATTTCACTTGACATCTGTGCAGGAAAGGGCACTGATGTCTCTGAAATTGCTCACAAAGTCGGGCTGAGGACCCTTTCACACTTGTGCGACTTTTCCTGCGACTTTAAACATCAGAGTTGCATGACAAGTCATACCCCATTATTTTCAATGAGTACCATTTATATCCATGCAACTTCAAGTTACACCAACTTCAAAGTAGTCCCTGCACTACTTTGGTCTGACTTTGTTGTGAGTTGCAGTCCATAGACCTCAAGTTTACACAGGCATTCCCTGAAATCGCGGCAAAATTGCCGACGCAAAATTTCAGGAAAATTGCACTGATGCAACTTTCCCTGTAACTCCTGTGCCATACGCCTGAAGATTACACAGGCATTGCTTAAAGTTGCATCAAAATCTAGCGACTTTCAGGTCGCACAAACGTAAAAGGGGCCTAAGTCACTGTGCTGAATACTATTATACCTAGAATATAAAGTAGTCCCACCATCAAACATTAGTAAATGTATGTTCTCAATATAATTGTGCTCAAATGGCTGAAAATCACACAAATGGTATCACCTACTCCAACCTTGCATTGTACTCAGCAGCATATGCTGAAAAGAGGCCTATTAACCAATGCCACATCAGCATGAGCATGGTTGTTACATGTAATGTTTATACAGAATCACTGTGACCCTTAACCCCTTTCTCCTGATGCATGCTGGGGGAGGGACTGTACCAGGAAGTCAGTCACAGTATGTGTGGGACTGGAAGCAGCAGCATGATACTTAGAGGGAGATCTGTTGTATATGACTCCTCCATGTAAGAATGTACATTGCTTTCTGAGTGAGTAATAAACCCTTCCCTGGTTAAGACGTGCATGCAGCCTGTGTGTAACTTGCTGAGCAGACACTGACAGCATTGCTAGCAACACCCTGAGAAACCCTGTGTTGCAGGGACATAACAGTGGTGACGAGGATTGTGAATTTTAGCATACATGGCTTTCATAGGGTTTATTCAACCAGGTGATACTGCTGCTGAATCATGGAGCTCCTGGGTGGAGAGGCTGGAGCAGTATATGGAAGCAAATAGTGTGGCTGTAGAAAAGAAAGTTGCAGTGTTTCTCACAGCATTGGGTCAGGCTGCATATGGCACTCTCAGAGACTTAATTTCTCCAGACAAGCTGGCCTCTAAGCCCCTGCCTGATTTAATTCAGAGGCTACATGAGCACTACAACCCAAAGCCATTACAAATCACATATCGGTTTAATTTCTACAATAGGAGGCAGCATGCTGGGGAGGATATAAAGACTTATATCATTGCTTTACGTAAACTAGCTGCCACTTGTTAGTTTGGAGACTACCTGCAGACAGCTCTCCGCGACATGTTTGTCATGAGACTTTGCGACCCAGCCATACAGAAACGTTTACTCACAGAACCCGACTTGACTCTGACAAAAGCCACAGACCTTGCTACGGTCATGGAGTTTGCTACACGGGATGCCACCCTACTGAAGACGCCACCTGAACCTCCTGCAGGCCAGGGAGAGGAATTATTCCACACTGCTATCACCCAACACCCACAACGGCCGTCGCCAAATCAACCTAAACCATGCCACCCTAATTGTTCTGTCTCTGGGATACTTGCTACCATTGTGGTAACACTTCTCATAGTGCACCTGCTTGCAAGTTCAAGGATGTAATTTGTTTTCTTTGTGGAAAGACTAGTTATATTGGGCGTGTTTGCCACAGCTCACACTCCACGAACACTACCACAAAAGGTAGACGTAAACAGACATTCCATGTGGATACTGACAAGAACGGCTCCAGCTCTGATGAGGAGACCTGTGTCCAGCATTTTGGACTGTTTCGGGTAGCTGAGAACACTCTTGCAATAAAAGTGGATGTCACACTCAATGGCTGTCCTGTCTCCATGGATGTTGATACAGGGGCATCTGTTTCCGTCATTTCATGGACTGATTTAAAGGCATCAGGTCTGTCCCTACCACTCCAACCTACAGATCTCACACTACAAACCTACAACAAGGAACTGCTACAGCCCTTAGGTTATGTGAAACCCATTGTGACATTAGGCAAGCGCAGTGAAACTCTACGCCTTTATGTTGTAAGTAAAGGAGGTCCTCCGTTGTATGGTAGGGACTAGATCAAAGCCCTGGGCATGCCCCCTCTTGCCATTGCCCAATGTACATAGCTTTCTGAGGTAGATCATTGGGTGGAATCCCTGAAGTCATGCTTTAAGGGGGTTTTTGAGGACTCGTTGGGCTCCGTAAAAGGAAAAATGGCACACCTTATCTTAAAGCCTGGTGCTACACCTCATTTTTGTAAGGCAAGATCAGTGCCCTTTGCCTTGCAGAAGAAAGTGGAAGCAGAGCTGGACCATCTATTGGCTGAAAAGATCATAACTAAAGTTGATAGAAGTGAATGTGCATCGCCAATTGTGCCTGTCAAGAAAAAGAATGGAGACATTAGAATTTGTGGGGATTTCAGGGTTGCCCTGAACAACCAACTTCTTGTGGATCAATACCCATTGCCTCGACTTGAAGATCTATTTGGCTCACTGGCTGGGGGGCAAAAGTTTACAAAAATAGACTTACAGCAAGCTTACCTGCAACTGTAAGTACACCCATATTCACGCCATCTGTTGACCATTAGCACCCATAAAGGATTATTCCAATATAATCGCATGGTTTTTGGCATAGCCCCAGCTCCAGCCATCTGGCAGCAGATCATGGATGTCCTGGAAGGCATACCTTTCACCCAATGTCTACTAGATGACATGCTCATTACTGGTTCCATTGATGAAGAACGCAGAAAGAATATTGAAGCTGTGCTAGAGAGACTCCAATGGTATGGTTTACGTGTCAATCTTTCAAAATGTGGATTTCTCAAGTCTCGACTGGAATTTTGTGCCCACACTGTGGACCGACATGGGTTACACACTACTGAAGAAAAGGTTAAAGCCCTTACCCATGTCACTACTCCCCAGAATGTCACACAACTCAGGTCCTACCTTGGCCTCCTAGATTACTACCACCGTTTCTTGCCGAACCAAGCACACCAGCTCTACCAGTTACATTGCTTACTGGACGCGAGCGCTAAATGGATATGGACAGACACATTTAAAGAAGCTTTTCGGCTTTCTAAAGAGCTCATTCTGTCCTCTCAGGTTCTGGTCCACTACGATTTAAAGAAACACGTCACCTTGGCTTGTGATGCCTCACCTTATGGACTAGGCGCCGCACTTTCCCATGTCATGCCAGATGGCATGGAGCCCCCCATTTCTTTGTCCTCCGGGTCTTTAATTTCAGCAGAACAAAACTACTCCCAGATAGACAAGGAAGCTTTGGCTATTGTATGGGCCACAAAAAAAAATTTCACACGCATATCTATGGATGGGGGTTCACACTTATCACTGATCACAAACCTCTGTTGTCCATACTGAATCCTCAGAAAGGAATTTCTACAACAACTGCATCTCTCTTACAAAGGTACGCTTTATTCTTGGGAGCTTATACTTATTCTATCAGATACCGCTCCCACAAGGCCCATGGCAATGCAGATGCATTTTCCAGATTACCTATTGGAGACCACCCACCTAGAGACATACGCATGGTGGAAGTACACAGGCCACGGTCCTGTATGTCCACTTCCCTAATTGCCAGACATACAGCCACAGATCCCTTCCTGTCTCAGATATTCTTGTATGTTCATGCTGAATGACCAGAGAAAGTCCCAGGTGAATTTTGTCTGTACTTTACAAGAAAATGTGAGCTTTTGACTAATGCTGGTTGCCTACAGTGGGGAAATAGAGTGATTATACCTCAGTATTTGCAACCAACCATGCTAAGGATACTGCATGAGGGCCATCCTGGTGTGGTGCGCATGAAGCAGCGAGCCTGGAGCTATGTTTGGTGGCCACAAATGGATAAAGCAATTGAAGATTATGTGGCTCAATGTCCTGGGTGCTGTCAAGCTCAGCGACCCCAAAAGAAAGGAACCCTGTTACTTTGGCCATGGCTGACAGACTTGTGGTCAAGACTCCATCTTGATTTTGCTGGCCCAATCCAATTCAAAATGGCCAGAGGTATTTCAAATGCCTTCTACTACCTCAGCTGCTACCATCTAGTCTTAAGAAAGCTCTTTGCTCAGTATGGCTTGCCAACAGCAATAGTCTCGGACAATGGAACTCAATTTACATCACATGAGTTTCAATCTTTCCTCAGGGGCTTGAGCATCCAACACTACAAAGCAGCTCCTTATCACCCAGCCTTGAATGGGCTGGCAGAACGGTTGTGCAGACATTTAAGAAGCACTTACTGTCCCCTCTGGACCAGATCGGACTGTCAGAGGAGAAGCTGCTGGATTTCTTGACCATGTACCGAAACACAAAACACGCTACTACTGGGCTGTCCCCTGCTTTTCTTATGTCTGGCAGACATCTCTGCATCAAACTGGATTTAGTCCATCCACAGGAACAGTCACCAACACCTCCTCCACCAGGCCGTCCTGGATTCCGTGCCAGTGATCTTGTATGGTTTCAGAATTAGAGTTTTGCCTCATTGGCTTCCTGGTATAATTGATGGACCTCTTGGAAGAAGACTGTATCTTGTTTGCCTGGAGAATGGCATTTATGTTCGACAACACCTTTCACAATTTAGGAAGCACATTGCCGACCACTAGAGACAAACCTGACTCCTCTTTCTAACCAACCACCAGAGTCTACTCAGGGCTCTACTGGTGACATATAGCAATGGTGTCTGGCATGATCCCACAAGTTTACAACCAACCCCTGAAAAGGTTGGTGACCATATTCCCGAGGAGTCCGGACATGTGCATGGAGTTGCCGAGACTGATTGGTCTGTTGGACACCCACTGACATCTCCAGTACCCTTTACCGACTCTATCCCTTCCAGTGCTGTGCCACTTTGTAAGTCTGCATGCCAAAGATATCAAACTCCTCTTTGGCAAAGCACTGAAATCTTACAGGACAGGAAATGGAGAAAAAGGGCTCCTGAAGTGCTGCAGAACCACACAACTGAGTTGGAGATACTACTTGCTGAACTGATCCTGTTGCCTTGTTCTTTATGTGTTGAGTATTTTATGTGTTGTGTATTTGTCCTCTTGTTATATACAGTATATATATTTTTTTTAATGTTTTATTTTTTTTCTTCGAGAAAAAGAGGAGGTGTAATGTTTATGAAGAATCACTGTGACCCTTAACCCCTTTCTCCTGATGCATGTTGGGGGAGGGGCTGTACAAGGAAGTCAGTCACAGTGTGTGTGGGACTGGAAGCAGCAGCATGATACTTAGAGGGAGATCCGTTGTATATGACTCCTCCATGTAAGAATTTACATTGCTTTCTGAGTGAGTATTAAACCCTTCCCTAGTTAAGAAGTGCATGCAGCCTGTGTGTAACATGCTGAGCAGACACTGGCAGCATTGCTAGCAACACCCTGAGAGAACCTGTGTCGAAGGGACATAACATTACTATAATATTAATGCCTGAAATGCAAAAAATTATTGTATAGAATCAAATATTAGTAAATGCATTTTCTATGCAGGTATGCAGGCAGCATAGTGGTTTGCCCTGCTACCTTCAAAGGTTCAAGCCATGAGTTCATATGCCACTGGCACTATCACTTCCTGACAACATGCATTGTACTCAACAGCATAATTAGCCAATGCACATTAGTTTGGTTTATTCCATATTTTAACTCTTCAAATGCATACAATGGTATGTACTTATTCAATAATATTATGGTGTACTTATGGTATGTACTTATTCAATAATATTATGGTGTGGAATTCCAAAAATCAAGAAAAAAACATTGTAGGGTCCCCCAGTACATACCAAGCCCGTTGGGTCTGATATGGACTTTAAGGGGAACTCCACACCAAAATTAAAAAAAATTGATATGCCCCCCCCAAAATCCATACCAGACCCTTATCTGAGCATGCAGCCTGAAGGTCAGGATGGGGGGGGGGGGGGTTACGAGTGGTAATCCATACCAGGCCACATGCCCTCAACATGAGGATGGATCTTTGGGGTCCCCCCCAAGTACTATGTACCCATTTTGATGAGAACATGGGCCTCTTCCCAACAATGCTGGCCGGGGGTTGTCGGTCTGCAGGCAGGGGGTTTATCAGAATCTGGAAGCCCCCTTTGATAAGGGGGTCCCCAGATCCTGCCCCCTATGTGAATGAGTATGGGTTATATCGTACCCTTACCCGTTCACCAAAAAAAAGCACTGAAATTAAATTGATGTATGCCCCATCAATTGCCACTACTGTTCCCCATCAAATGCTGCCATTGTGCTCCCTGCCCAGCACCTACCTGTCTCGCCACTGTCCTCCATGCTCCGAGTCCTCCATGTCTTCTCCCGTCCTCTTCCTGTAATCTCTGCTATGATTGGATATGCCTGATAGGTGTCCAATCACAGCGCCTGTTGCTTCAGGAGACAGGGTAACCAGACCCAAGCACCCGATTGGCTGAGAGGCGGGTCAGTGTTAGGGAAGCAATGTATTCGCTTCTCTAACACAACACTGTGTAAACAGCGAATGCAAAGCATTGCGCCCGCTGTTTACCAATTGTTTCCAAATCTGGAAGCCCACGGCTCTCATCAGGTGCTTCCTTAAACAGCCCCTCACTGTAATTCAGATGCCCGGTTCTCAACAAGGGGCCAGACACCTGAACAGGGGGCGGCAGCGGCAATGAATGAATCTATCTATTGGTGATAGAGTGCAGGAGAGAGGGGGTGGCGCTTCTGCACCATCTATGGATGTACCACCACTGGTCTTCTCCCAGAGCCATCTCTCCTGCCGCTGCTGTTTTCTCAATGTGCTGTGTTCTTCCGCACCACTGGTTACCCACTAATACAAAAAGTCTCTCTTTTTCTGTGGCGGTCTTCCTCCACTATGTTGGCACCTGCTGTGTGGTGTCTTTTACATAGCCATGTACTTTAATTTGGCTGATTCTATTATATTAACTCTTCAAATGCATGCAATGGTATGTAAGTATTCAATAATATTATGGTGTGGATTTCCAAACACCACACCCTAGCTAATGGGCAGTTTACATTTCCTTGTTTGTTTATTTTAATTCGCTTGAGCACTTAAAAAAACACAGCAGGTGGATGGTAGGTTGGCCAAATGTTTGAACTCATACCATGAGTGCTGTGAAGATATCTGAGCAGTAAAAAACAAAGAAGAGAGCAGCGCCATCTAAGTGGGCGGCTGGACACGTCACTGCTGGATGGTGAGAGAGTGGGGAGGTGCTCTCTCACCATCCGGAAGTGACATGTCCAGCCGTCCCTGAGCCGAATCTGAGAACCAGGAAGCGTTGGGAGCCACCAGGGTAGCCGGGAACATCAGCTGCCTCTCCACCTGCGAGCCGACCGCCTTCCCCTAGGAGTGGATGAACTTCCTATACCATTTCACATGCGCTGTAATCTCTACAATCTTGTGAGTTTAAAATCATCAGACCTATATTAAAATGTTTTTAACATGCTGTACTTAGATGGCACTGCTCTCTTTGTTTTTTACTGTCTACAGAGCCCCTTCTTGTTATGAGCCGGCAGCCATCCAGAGTCAGCCCATCTGTGACCATCTACACACCTCTTGCTGCATTAGAACTCTCATGCATGGACTCCCCACTATAGAGAGTAGAATAATCGCCCATTTCTCTCTATTTGAGCTGACAGAGCACACATGAACATTTGTATGTGATATCTGAGCAGACCACCAAGCCATTGTGCTAAGTATGTTGAGACCTGCATAATAGTGTAGTATGATTAAATAATGAACATAAATAGTTACCGCTTTATACTTTAAAAAAACATGAAAAAACTAAATACAACAAATAGGTAACCTAAATGTTTAATACATGTAACTTTACAGAATAGCAGACATTACTCTGTAATATTTATTCATAACGGCATTCATTAGCAAAAGAAGGAAAAAAAAAAATAGGAATACTAATTGCAATATACATCAATAGATGCACATGAGGTAGAGCGCATCTCACATAAAAAATTTTCTTTCACATACATGGATCATGGTTACAGTGTAGTGCTATATAATAACTTAGTAGAAATTGGCATTTGCATATACGCAGAATCGCTGAGCGCTGATTTCCAAATTTACTAACGTATGTTCGCCACTAATTGCGCTCTTATTTATTCGCAAGTTCACCTGTTGAAATCTTGTTGCCTAAAATGGGCGTTATTATATGCAATAGTGCCCAGTACTTCCCGTTTCTATAGTAAATGACTCCCACAGTGTAGGGAGACACAACTCTCATTCCTGCATACAAGGGTGGCTCCAAAACGTGGTACAAGAGGAAGGAGCCACCCTAAAACAGGAAACCTGGGTAGTGGTCATGGCACCAGCTGTAACATGAAAATCAGCAAGGATTAAAAGATGAAAAAATAATTGAAGTGGCACTAAACTCTAGTTTTAAAAAATCTATTCAAGTATGTATTCTTAACTCAAAAAAGTACCTTCTATTGCTATAATTTTCCACAGTCCTACTGCATGTGGGAACATACTGTAGCCACCCTCTCTTGCTTGCTCCCAAGAAGGAGTTCATGGAGGACATTAGAAGGAAGTAGAAAATGTTATATTCATGAAAAATAGATTACAGGGCCAATAAATAACAGATGAGTATAGATTATTTTTGGAGAATAAGAATATTTTTGTGTGTCACCTTAAATGAGCTGCTTACAGTACTTAAAAATATTGAGTGTTTAACCTCTTGCTGCTCATGTAACGCATATATGTGCAGTGGAAAATAGGGTGTGCTTTAATGCCCATGCACCTCACATATGTCTCTATGGATGGCTGAGGTTTCTGTGCTGAGAGCGCAATCAGGGCCATTTTTAAGGCAGGGCAAATGGGCAGCTGCCCTGGGCCCTGTAATTGTTGTGGGGCCCAAAGCAGCTGTCTCATACTTGCCAACTATCCTGGTTTAAATTCCCTTATCCCTTGAGGTTTTAGTGCTGTGCTGTGTCCCAATATCTCAGTGTAAAGTGCTGCTATTAATGCTGCCCAGCTCTGCCCTATTGTTGTGTACAGACTCACCTGCAGACCTTGTGTTTACATGTAAATTACCCGGCATTCATATGTAAATAGCGGTGGCCGGCAGCATTGATATGTATATCATGCCCCCCCGGAGGTCATATCCACAGTAATCTCTAGCAACCAATCAATAAGCAGAAATCATGTGCTGTAACCTCTAGCAACCAGTCAGTGAGCGGTAATGATACACTGTAACCTCTGGCAACCAATCCCAATAGCTGCCTGTTCTGATTCAGTAAATTGATTTTGAGTCTAGCTGCTATTTATTGAATGTCTCAGAGCAGGTGGAAAGCAAAACTGCATGGGGGGGGCCCAAGAAAAGTTTTGCCCAGGGTCCAGTCAATATTAATGACGGCCCTGAGCGCAATCACTGCATGCTCTTAGCACACTGACCAATCTGTCAGCTCCTGGTTTATGGTAATGATCGGGAGCCTAAAGGATGATCTTGAGATCATGTTCCCACTGTGACAGCCACTCACAATGGTCACATGATTGGGCAGTCCTTCATACCCCCAGGAAGTAAAGACCCAGTTAAAGGGATGCCAGGGCAGAATGGGAAGGGGTTAATATCATTGCAATGTTTATATATGTACAGTCAGGGCTTTTTTTTCAATTGGAACATGGTAGTATGCAGTTCTGGCACCTCCAGCATAGAATGTCTGGCACCAACAACCATGCCACTTTCAAAGTCACTTAAAGTGGAGTTCCACCCAAAAGGGGAAGCTCCACTTGTTTGCACCCTCACCCCCTCCACTGCCACATTTGGCACTTTTTTGGGGGGAGGGGTGAGCAGGTACCTGGTTTTGCCAGGTACCCGCTCCCATTTCCCTGGTAAGATCACCACACAATGATCTACGACATTTCCGGACCCTCCTCCTTCCCCCGCTGCCTTCTGGGATACACAGGACTCAGAAGATGGCTGGACCATTCAGAAAGCACAGCGCGACTTGGGCAAGGGTAGTAGAAACAGGCCGTGAAGTCGCAAAGCTTCACAGACTTTTTCCCTTACCACAGATGCTGACACCCCCAAACTCGAAGCCGATTGACGAATCGGCTAGGGGTGCCAACATCGTGGGATTCCTGTACATGTAAGTGTCCTTATATTAAAAGTCAGCAGCTACAGTACTTGTAGCTACTGTTTTTTATTTTTTTACAGACTGGAACGCCTCTTTAAATTCCCTTTCTTCCCCATTCTGATGCTCGGTTTGAACTTCGGCAAGTCGTCTTCACCGCGTCTAGATGCCTAAATGCATTGAGGTACTGCCAATGTCCCCCTCTCCTCCCACGTATCCCAAATGTTTCTCCTCTCCTCCCACGTATCCCAAATGTTTATCCTCATCTCTCGGCGGAGCAGCAAGACCCACGAGAAGATGGATGCGCCGGACTACAGGGGACAGCGGTGACTTCGCTGGCTCTTGTGTCAGGTAAGTGACACATAATGGACTACTATGTGATGCATAGTAGTCCATTATGCTTTACCTTTGCAGGGAATGAAAGAGGAAGTAAACTCATCAGGGTTTACTTCCTCTTTAAGGCTCTTCCACTCTTAGGGGGTGGTGGTGTGGTTATGTTCCTGCACCTATTCTCTAATAAAAAATGCCCCTATAGTATGTCCGCAGCCTCTGACCATCTCCTGTAGTATGTGTGCAGTCTCTGACCATCTCCAGTAGTGCGGCTGCAGTCTCTAACCATCTCTTGTACCATGTCTACAGTCTCTGAGCATCTCTTGTATCATGTCTGTAGTCTCTGACCATCTATTGTATCATGTCTGCATTCACTGACCATCCATCTCTTGTACCATGTCTCCAGTCTCTGACCATCTCCTGTGGAGAGGAGACTATTGGATAAAACCAGAGCCACCAAGCTGGAGCCGACTGACTGATCCCTGCACATTGCTGAGAGGAGGTCAGTGACAGCGCTGCCAGGCCAGTCTGAGCGGGGAAGGGGGGGTCACTGATGTAAGAGGGAGTGAATGCAACAATGTATAACCTAAACATTATCTTTAATGGATATGCAGACAATTGAAAATGAAAGGAAATTGATGTAAAAAAACAAAAACAAATGAAACTAACTCTTTAACGAAGGGAGGGTGCCGATACAAATTCTTGCCAAGGGCGCTGGAGACCCTAGGTACGCCTCTGCCTATGGTGGACTACTGATCCCAGTCAACCCTCTTCAAGTCCTGCCAGCCCTCCTGGCTGCAGCTGCCTGTGACATGGCAATCTTTACTGGCTCTACACCCAGCTCTGACTGTTTCCTCTCAGTCCTCCTTGATATGCCTCTCCAGTCCTCCCGATAGCACATGTCACTCACCAACCCTCCTGGCTGAAAACCGATGGTTCCCTCCTGAATACTTGCCCAGCAACACTAGCTCCTGTTGTTCTCTTTGGTTCCTCTCTGTGCCTCCTGACCAGATCCTTCTAGATGGCGATTGGTAAGGACAACCCAGACAGCTACCCCTCTCTTCCCCCCTCCTCTTCTAGAACTCTCTAGAAGCAAGAGGGAGGAGACAGAAAAATTATGCTGTGAGTGATCAGTGAGTCACTGTGACGGACTGGGGTTTATATGGTCACAAAACAGACACCCCAAAGCAAAGTACATATTCATTTTTTTTTTATATTTCTAAACATGGCCCTTCTATTCTATTAATAACCAGTAGATGGCAGAGAAGGTACACAAACAGAGTCTATATAAGGCCACACACCATGTGACTGGAAATTAAACTACTTCCAGCCATAAAGTCAGTGGTCATATCTCATGCTGTTTGTGTGATTCTTTGCAGGTATGTACTCTAAATTGTTCCTAATCTGTATTAACCTGTGATAGAAAGATTCCTAAACATCTTCAGCAGATGCAGAAAAAGTCTCAGCAGATTTTATGCTATAGTTTTGCTGTAATTAGAAGTTTAGAACAGCATGTGTCAGAAACAAGTGAAAAGTGCATAAGAACATGAAAATACTGCATTAGTCAGAACAAATGTCTATGATAAACACTAAACCTTTCTAAATAGGTATATTTAAACCTGATTTATTGAAAATTGCATAGATTTATAGAAGCACATGTTTTCTGTTATTTAATATAGAAAAAAACCTATTGTATGTAAAGCTTATGTATTGCATCATACAGGCATGCAATGTGCACCATCTAGTGGTTAAAAAAGAGTACTACCATGAAAATATTTGTATTAAAGCAATGCATTGCTAGTATGATTATTGCACACTTAAAGTGTACCAGAGAGATAAAGATAATTATCTATAACACTGAATAACAGGGATATATATGTTATTAAATTTAGTAATGTTCATTGTTATAACTACGTTTTAAAATACTTTAGTTAAAAATCGGTATTATATATATTGTTAATGGTTATAAACATGTGACTATAAAAATGTAAAAGATGTATTGTTATGTAAAAATTAAACTACTTCCAGCCATAAAGTCAGTGGTCATATCTCATGCTGTTTGTGTGATTCTTTGCAGTCCACGCCAAGCTGATCACCTTATCTCATCGCGTCTACAATCATCGGCTCTCTTAATTCACATTTTGAGGCCGGTAACATTTTGGGGGCTCGTGTGCCGGGATTCGTTGTGTTACCAGTGAAAGGGAAGTGCGAGACAAGCGTGAGCCTGCTACAGAGCTACAAGGAGAGTCATGAGAGTCGTCTGCCTCGTGAGTGCAAGTCTTCAGATTGCAACAGAGATGGCGTCTCCTCATCGTGCGCTGATGTGGGATATCCGGAAACAAATTCATCTGCTTAATGAAGAACAGCTGCATAGCCTTGCTATTACGCTGGGAGATGAAAGAGAAGTGGACGTTCCATCAGTGACTGGTACCAACGAAATGGAACTTGTTGAATTTATTGAAGATTACTTGAGAAGTGATCAGCTGGAAAAGTTGGAAGATCAAGGTATGTCTTACCTACTCATCATCCAAGACAAGATCAATGAACTAAAACTTAACAAGGAAAGTACACCAACTGTGGACATTGCAACCACTGAAAAAAAAATAAGTAGTGGGACTGCAAGGACTGAACAGGTATCGGAGGTGGTGAGATTAACTGATGTTGTTGCTTTATTGCCACGTAGAGAATTTAAAATGCATGGTGGTGTAATTTCAGATCATGGTTCGGACATGAGTTACAGTAGCGTGTGCAGACAAATTGACCAGGGTCTAACAGAAAAATTCCCTGAATCTGAAATTATACGCACAGTGTTGAGAATAATCAAACCTGGTAATTTTAAAGATATGTTGACTGACAAAGATGATCTTACTGTTGCTGAATTGAAAAGGTTTTTGAAGTCACATATGAGAGAACGAAGTGGTAAGGAGTTATTTCAGGACCTTAGCAATGCTGCCCAGCAAGAAAGAGAAACAGCACAACAATTTGTTTACAGGCTAGTGGGGTTAAAACAAAAAGTTCTGTCTACATCACAACATGATAGGCAAGAGTTTAACTATGACAAAAAACTGGTGCAAGGCATATTCCTTCATACACTGTATCAGGGACTAAATGAGAAAAATTCTAATGTTAGACGAGATATCAAGCCTTACGTGTCTGATTTGACAGTAACGGATGACTTTATCATAGAGCAAGTCACCAGATCAGTTGATGAGGAAACAGAAAGGCAGAGACGCTTAAACAGTGCTCCTAAACATAAACCTCTTACTGTTCATTCATCACAGACACCAGGGAATAGTGAAAAAGACACCTTGCAAAAGAGAGTTGAGGGAGATGTTAAAGCAAATCACACTGCATTAATGGAACTAACAACACAGGTCTCTGCTCTCACAAAGAACCTGGAAAAGATGATGAAGCTAACTCCTATTGTTGGAAACCAAATGACTAAGCCACTAACCAATGTTCAAGTTCCAGATACAACTCACTGCAAGCCCAGGTGTGATGATTGCATTAAACGAGAGAGTCAGAACTGCTACCATTGTTTCTACTGTGGTTGGACAGGACACAGAGCGGTTGATTGCTTGAAGAAAAGAAGGCAGTCGGGAAACGACAGACGGTCACTGGGAAAGGGACAACCAGTGCCCACCTCAAATGATCTGTCCCATGCTAAGGTAAACAGGGTATTCACCCACCGGTCAACTAGAACACTCCCAAAAGAGAATGGATTCTCCAAACAACACGTAGCACAATTAATTGGAGGAAAATGCCTACTGTCATGTCGGATGAATGGTGTACCGGTTGACATGTTGATGGATACAGGAGCTCAGGTCAGCATTGTCGGGAAGGCATGGTTAGAAAAGTTTCTACCCAGCGTCTCCATTAGGCACATACAAGATTTATTTTGTGATGACAACTTATCCATTACAGCTGCAAATGGTTCTATCATTCCATTCATCGGATGGATTGAAGTCTGCCTGGAATTCGAAAGTAGTGGACATGGAAACTCAGCCATTTATGTGCCAATGCTGGTGAGTGACTGCTGTAATGATAATCCAATTCTTGGGTTTAATGTTATCGAAGAATTGATCAGAGAAAACCGTGACCGACCAAACAGCACCCAAAACCTGACTATCTTGCTGAGTGAAGCTATGAAAGTAAGACAGAGTGTAGCGAATAACATTGTCAATGCTGTCAGTCAAGCAACTGACCCAGGAGAAATATTCGATAGTCGTATGGTCAAAGTGGGGAAGAAGGGACTCCAGATTAAAGGAGGCGAGCTCTGTGAAGTCAAATGCAGAATTAGAGCGTGGCCGAAAGGAGGAATCATGCCATTTGAACCACTTCCCGAATATCCAGTCGAGGAAGGACTTGAACTATTTCCTTCAGTGGTAGATGTGCCAAATGGGTTCTCTAAACTGGTGAAGATACCTATACTGAACCGTGCTCAACATGACATCTACCTTCCACCCAGAACAGTATTGGGTACCATTTCTCCAGCAGCTGAGATTCTACCATTGTCTCCAAGCAAAGACGATGGAGAGGGAATTGACCAGAAGAAAAGGGTGTTTCATGTAAACCAGTTGAATCAAGTGGACACTGGAAATCAGCTACCCACTAACAAATCTGTTAAGTGGCACCCACCTGTCAATTTGGAAGATCTCTCAGAAGAAGAACAGGAGATAGCGAGACAAATGTTATATGATGAATCAGATGTCTTTGCTCGAGATGAGGGAGACATAGGATGCATCCCTAACCTGAAACTGAGGATAAATCTGAAAGATGAAACTCCTGTCCAGAAACGCTACAATTCGATACCGAAACCCCTATACAAAGAAGTGAAAGAATATATCCAAAACCTTCTTGACCGAGGTTGGGTAACAAAATCTTCTTCCGCATACTCATCACCAGTTGTTTGTGTTCGAAAGAAGGACAGTAGCCTACGACTATGTGTTGACTTTAGGGAGTTAAACCGAAAGACTATCCCAGATAGACATCCACTACCCAGAATACAAGATCTGCTGGATAGCTTAGGAGGATTTACGTGGTTCTCAATCCTGGACCAGGGTAGTGCGTATCATCAAGGCTTTGTGCATGAAAACTCCAGACATCTGACGGCTTTCAGCACCCCCTGGGGACTCCTGGAGTGGAACCGTATTCCATTTGGATTAACGAATGCCCCAGCAGCTTTTCAGAGATGCATGGAGAATGTATTAGAGGGCATCAGAGACAACTGTTGTTCTCCATACTTGGATGACGTACTTTGCTACTCCAAAACTTTTCAGGAGCATGTCAATGATATTAGGCAAGTGCTTAGTCGAATGCGTGAGCATGGTATCAAACTTAGACCGAAGAAGTGTGAACTCTTTAAACGACAGATTCGATACCTTGGACGAATGGTGTCAGAAGAAGGCATAAAAATTGACCCAAAAGATCTTGAAGCGGTATTACATTTGAAAAGGAAAGAACCAAAAACAGTGGGAGGAGTCAGATCTTTGTTAGGATTCCTGAGCTACTACAGGTCCTTCATTCAAGATTTCTCTCGACTTGCTAAACCCCTGTATGAACTTTTGCAGAACACTGAGAAAGAATCTGCTACATCCATCCCCAAAAACAATCGGAGGGAATCTACAAAGAAAAACGGGAACAAAGCACAAGTGCCATCTAAAACACTGATTCAATGGACACCCAAACATCAAGCTGTAGTATCCAGACTGGTGGACATGCTAACCAATCCACCAATTCTAGCATACCCTGATTTTGATTTACCCTTCGTCTTACACACTGATGCTTCCAATGAAGGCCTAGGTGCTGTACTATACCAACGACAAGGAGAAAAACTTCGTGTTATTGGGTTTGGCTCCAGAACATTGACTCCAGCAGAGCGCAATTACCATCTTCACTCTGGTAAACTTGAGTTTTTAGCTCTCAAGTGGGCAGTCTGTGACAAATTCAGAGATTACTTGTACTACGCTCCAACATTCACCGTTTACACAGACAACAACCCATTGACATATGTATTGAGTACTGCCAGACTGAATGCTGTGGGTCATCGCTGGGTTGGCGAGTTGGCTGATTTCCACTTCGATATCAAATACAGGCCAGGTAAACAGAATGCAGACGCAGATACACTGTCACGATTTCCGGTGGAACTCACGAAGAATCTGAGTGAGTACACAGAGCTTGTACCATCTGAGGTTGTGTCAGCTATGTGGCAAGGGAGCAAAGCTGTTGACGAAGAAGAGGCATTATGGGTGGCTTCATTGACTCTTCACTCAGAAAGTGATGTGGCCGAAGAATTGCTGAAAGGACAGACAATATGCCCAATGACTCAGGAGAATATCAGAGCATTACAACAAGACGATACCAACATTAGAGAAGTGGTCTGGCTAAAGGAGAACGACTGGATTCCAAACCACAAAGAAAAGGAGAGTATGACCAGCAAAACAAGACGTTTGATACATGAATGGAATAAACTCAGAGTCGATGAAGGAATCCTCTACCGACACTCTGGAACCCGAAAACAGCTAGTTCTACCAGAAAAGTTAAAACCATTGGTCTTAAGAAATCTTCATGATGACATGGGTCACATTGGTACTGACAAAGTAACCCACCTAGCACGTGAACGATTTTACTGGCCATTTATGCAAAGAGACATTGATGAATATGTGCTGAAGAAGTGCAGCTGCATCAAACGAAAGCGTCCAAATATCACCGAAAGAGCACCTATGGGTTCGATTACTACCAGTTCACCTTTGGAGTTAGTATCCATTGATTATCTTCACTTGGAGAAAAGCAAAGGAGGATATGAGTATATACTTGTAATAGTTGACCATTTCACACGCTTTGCACAAGCGTATCCAACTAAGAACAAATCTGGAAAAACGGCGCAGAAAAGATCTTTCAAGATTTCATACCACGTTTTGGCTATCCAGAGAAACTCCACCATGACCAAGGAAGAGAATTTGAAAACAACTTATTTCAGACATTGCAACGATTGGCAGGGATTTCTCATTCAAGAACTACTCCATACCATCCACAGGGTAACCCAGTGGAGAGACTGAACCGTACTTTGTTACAGATGCTTCGCACCTTAGAGGAAGAGAAAAAGTCAGATTGGAAAGAACATCTTCCACATATGGTTCATGCATACAATTGCACCAGGCATGAAGCCACAGGATACTCGCCATTCTTTCTATTGTATGGAAGATCTCCTCGTTTGCCAATTGACCTAATGCTCAACCTAAATTTGGAAAAGGAATCAGAAAGTCAACCAACATTTACTCAGAAATGGGCATCTAGAATGCAAGAAGCTTACAAAATCGCATCCGAGAATAGCAAAAAATCATCTGCTAAAGGGAAGAAGTACTATGACAAACAGATAAAAGGAGCACCTCTTCAACCTGGTGATCGGGTCTTAGTACGAAATCTCTCTGAAAGAGGAGGACCTGGTAAACTTCGTTCATACTGGGAAGAATCAGTACACAAAGTGGTAGAAAGAATCAAAGATGGGCCTGTGTACAAAATTCAGCCTGAAAGTGGTAAAAAGACTATTCGAGTACTGCACAGAAATCTTTTACTACCAGTAAATGACCTACCAATTGAAGGACACATTCCAAGAGTACCGATGAAACAAAGACAATCAAGTAACAGAAAGGATACCAGAATGGATGTGGACCAGGAGGAGGAATGTTCAGATGAAGAAAGATGGTATTATCCTTATATACCAGAGACTACAGAAAGTCATGATTGTGTTGTGTCTCAACCAAACTCTCAAAACGTAGAGAAAATCCCATTAAGAGTTTCTGCTGAAGCGTTCTATCCTACAACTACCACACCCAATCTTGAACAAGAACAAAATGATGGAACAGTAGTTGGCGACCAAATCTGGGCTACAGACATGGTGGGACTAGACACTGCAGAATTACCCTCATTAAGTCAAGACTTACCTGTGAACCAAGATATGCAAATGGAAAATGATGTTGATGGAGAATACTCAACTCCTGTCAGAAGATCTACCAGACAAGTTAAGCCTAAAGAGATCTTTACACTAGGTCAGCCAAGATACATACCAAGTCAGATTCACACCATACAAACTCCTACAATGCTAGCTACTCCCAGGACATGCCAGGTAGTTAACGTAGCTCCTTGGTGGCAACAAGTACCTATTTGGGTTACTTAAATCACTAAATAGTGTTCAGATACCAATTGAGTTTAATGTCGGGAGCCATTAACTGAAGGAGGGGAGAGTGTGACGGACTGGGGTTTATATGGTCACAAAACAGACACCCCAAAGCAAAGTACATATTCATTTTTTTTTTATATTTCTAAACATGGCCCTTCTATTCTATTAATAACCAGTAGATGGCAGAGAAGGTACACAAACAGAGTCTATATAAGGCCACACACCATGTGACTGGAAATTAAACTACTTCCAGCCATAAAGTCAGTGGTCATATCTCATGCTGTTTGTGTGATTCTTTGCAGGTATGTACTCTAAATTGTTCCTAATCTGTATTAACCTGTGATAGAAAGATTCCTAAACATCTTCAGCAGATGCAGAAAAAGTCTCAGCAGATTTTATGCTATAGTTTTGCTGTAATTAGAAGTTTAGAACAGCATGTGTCAGAAACAAGTGAAAAGTGCATAAGAACATGAAAATACTGCATTAGTCAGAACAAATGTCTATGATAAACACTAAACCTTTCTAAATAGGTATATTTAAACCTGATTTATTGAAAATTGCATAGATTTATAGAAGCACATGTTTTCTGTTATTTAATATAGAAAAAAACCTATTGTATGTAAAGCTTATGTATTGCATCATACAGACATGCAATGTGCACCATCTAGTGGTTAAAAAAAGAGTACTACCATGAAAATATTTGTATTAAAGCAATGCATTGCTAGTATGATTATTGCACACTTAAAGTGTACCAGAGAGATAAAGATAATTATCTATAACACTGAATAACAGGGATATATATGTTATTAAATTTAGTAATGTTCATTGTTATAACTACGTTTTAAAATACTTTAGTTAAAAATCGGTATATATATTGTTAATGGTTATAAACATGTGACTATAAAAATGTAAAATATGTATTGTTATGTAAAAATTAAACTACTTCCAGCCATAAAGTCAGTGGTCATATCTCATGCTGTTTGTGTGATTCTTTGCAGTCCACGCCAAGCTGAACACCTTATCTCATCGCGTCTACAATCATCGGCTCTCTTAATTCACATTTTGAGGCCGGTAACATCACCAGCCTACTCCGTGCCACTCCCAGCCCACACGGATCAATACAAACAGGCCTAGCCTCCAGCTAGGCCTACCTAAATTTAACTGCAGTAACCAAAAAAACTATCTCTAGCACCTACCTAAGTAGAGGGTGCTACATATGTTTATATATATATATATACACCATATTTACAGTATATATATATATATATATATATATATATATATATATATATATATATTTTTTTATATTAACAATGTATTTTACATATATGTATATATATATATATATATATATATATATATATATATATATATATTAACAATGTACTTACTTTATATATACTATATATATATATATATATATATATATATATATATATATATATATATATATATGTATATATATATATATATATATATATATAAATATATATATATATGGGCCAGTTCACACCATAGATACTAGGTCCAGATACTTTTTGGCATGCATGTTTTTGATGTGTTTTGATGCTTCCCAGTGCATTTTTGATGCGTTTTGTGTTGCTTTTTTGACTCAATCCAATGCCTTTATCCCCCTCTTTTTTCTTCCTTAACCACTTGTTTACTGGGCACTTAAACCCCCCTCCTATCCAGACCAATTTTCAGCTTTCAGCGCTGATGCATTTTGAATGATAATTTGGCGGTCATACAACACTGTACACAAATGAAATTTTTATCATTTTTCCTCCCAAATAGAGCTTTCTTTTGGTGGTATTTGATCACCTGTGCGATTTGTATTTTTTGTTAAAAATGTTTTAAAAAGACTGAATTGAAAAAAAAAAAAAAAAATGTATTTTGTTATAAAAATTTTAAACGGGTAATTTTTCTCCATCATTGATGTGCGCTGATGAGGCGGCAGTGATGGGCAGTGATGGGTGGAAGTGATGGGCACTGATCGGTTACACTGATAGGTAGCACTTCTATGTGGCACTGATTGACACCACTGGTGGGCATTGATAGGTGGCACTTGTGGGCACTGATATGTGGCACTTGTGGGCATTGATAGGTGGCAATTATGAGGCATAATTGCCTCTTCCTCTTCGGGACCGATGTCCCTTTAAGGTGAGCCGGTGATCGGCCTTTTTTTTCTCCTCCGCTGTCAGCATGAGGAGAAAAAAAAAACGATCACCGAGCTTTTGTTTTGATCATGTGATCAGCTGTCATTGGCTGACAGCTGATCACATGGTAAGGGGCCGGGACTGGCCCCTTACTCAGATCGGTGATCACCCGAGTCTCAGTGACTCAGTGATCACAGCGCAATCCGCACGCACCCTGCAGGGCGTGCGCAGGGAGCGTGCACAGGGGAGACTGTCATATTACGGCCTCCCGGGAATTCAAATCCGAGCTGTGGCCGTCATTTGGCCATATCGCAGATGTCAGGTGGTTAAGAGCCAGCTCTCACCATAGAAACGCAGTCCTGATGCGTTCCATATGCGTTCCTGCATGTGCATTTTTGAGGCGTTTTTGATGCATTCTAGTACATTTTTTCCCCCTCTCTTTTGCTTCACCTTAAATTAAGACATGTTCATTTTGGTGTGTTTATGTGCGTTCCCGTGTGTCTTTTGATGCGTTTTACCGTGCTCCAGTATAATTCAGTGTAGAAAAAAATGCAGCATGTTCTACTTTTTTTTCTGGAACTGGAATACACTGGAACCGATCGCACTGTTGTGAACAATGCCATTGGAAACCATGTAACCTACTCTCTATGTGTTTATGATGCAGAAAAAAAAACGCACTAGACTGCATGTGGTGTGAACCAGTCTTGAATAAGTACATGTATGTTTCAGTGCATTTTTGGTTGTGTTCTGGTACAGTCTAGTGCAGAAAAGAATTACAGCATGTTCTAGTTTTTTTCTGGAACTAAGACTGAGCGCACTCCGGAGTGAACTAAGCCATTGAAAACCATATAACCAACATAGAAAAATACACAATGAAAACCATATAACCTACATAGAAAAATACACAATGAAAACCATATAACCTACATAGAAAAATACACAATGAAAGCCATATAACCTACTATCCATAGACAAAAAGGAAAATGAGTGTGTGTTAATTCTGTACAGTATTTGGAACCATTTGCATGGATTGAGTTGTATGACATCACACTGTAGGTGGGGTAGTTTCCATATATTGAAGGTAAAACGATAAGCCCCTCTGTGTGTCTTGCAGGAACACGAAGCACAAAGTGTAGCAGCGGCAGTGATGAGGATCTGGCCGCACGGAGCCCTCTTTGTGAAATCGGAGCTGTATGTAAAACACGCCATTCACAGGACAAAGAGAAAGTTCTCATCCGCCGGTAGATGGCGCTGCTCAAGTCAACAGATCCAACGTGTCTAATAACTGAAAACACAGTGATATACATACATACACACACTCTCCCTCCTCCCCCTCCCCCTCCTCCCCCCTCCTCCTCCTCCTCCTCTAGTCATTGCACGGGGCAGCCATTCCTAGGGCTGGGGAGAAATCACATTCCCTGCCAGGTCCCCTTGTCCCCTGTGAGCAGGAGAACATCAACAGTCCGGCAAGTTAAAGAGATCATCCAGCGGGAGAGGAAAAAAAAAAAAAGAAAAGCGGAGAGAACAGAGCGAGCGGAGCCTAAACTAGTGCGGGAGACCCGATTGGCTACTTTGTTGTAGTGCGCGCGGAGCGGAGCCGGGCGGAGGAGCGGAGCCGGGCGGAGGAGCGGAGTTGTCACCCATGTGTGTGCTGCACAGTGTGCTGTAAGGGGGTTTGGTGTAAGCGCTTTTTTTTTTTCTCCGGCTTGATTTTCTGCTCTTGGACATACTAACAGGCTGGAGTTTCCTTGATGTGTGCAGTGCAATGGATGTGAGGTTTTATCCACCACCAGCACAGGCGGCTGCAGCTCCTGACACCCCCTGTTTGGGACCATCCCCCTGTTTGGACCCCTACTATTGTAATAAGGTGATTTCATGTCTTTTTTTTTTTTTTGTATACATTGCCTTTGCTTTGCCTTTTCTCCTCCCTGCTTCCTTTCCCAGGCATGCACACAAAGCCATGCACTGTATATTACTACTATTGCTGCACATTATAACACCCTATAATTGCTTGACCTGCACTTTGCACTTGATGTGCTGGATGATCTGTTTAGTAGGGAGTGGGGGAGCCAATGGGGGGGCACAAAAGCTCTCCCATTAAATTAGGATAACTCCAGATTATAGATCTTTTCCTTCTGCCTAATGAGCTGAATTTCTCTATTGTGACATTTGCTCTGTGATCTCATTGACAGCATCCACTTTACATTTACTGCCTGCAGATAACTACAAGCATTTATTAAGCTATTGCTGCTCCTGCTGTTGTCCAGTTAGGGTTTAGTGAGTTTTTATGTGTCACCTACAGTGTTATCCTTTTTTTTTGTGAGATTGATCTACTTTACTACAGTGACCATGTGACTTGCGATGTTGTCATTATTGGTTTTTTTTTTTTTTTTGTGCTGGGCTAATGGTCTCCCACTGCAAACATCACAGGGCAAGAAGTGTGCTAAACATCCCTGAGCTTGAGCCAACAGTCATTATTTATTACTATTATTATATTCATTGGCCAGGATGGCCGCCTTGGGATTTAACTTGCTCAGAGTTTTTTTTTTTTTTTTTTTTTGGAAGCCTCTTGTCATTTGATGTCTTGACTGAGAACCCTATTGCTCCATCTCTGTAGGGTGGCAGCAGGAAAATCTATGCATGAATTACACTCTGCTGCACTGTGATGAGTTTTGTGTGCATGAATAAAAATAGCTTGTTTAGCACAAAACACTGACACATGACAAGGGCAGCTTTCCAGGCTTACGACTTGTGCCAGGGAAAGTGCTGTGTGGGACTTGCACATTAAAAGTTTGGCATTGCTTGTTCGGAGTGGACTCGCTACTGTTCACTTGTTAACAGTCATAATTACTCTGCAATAAAAAAAAAAAAGAAAAAAGAAAAGAAGTCAATTAGGCAGCCATTGATTTTAATATAATCTGTGATGACCTTGCACGTACAACCTTTTTACATTTATTTTATTATTTTTCAAAGATTGGCGGCAGTAAAAAGATATTTTGTACATCAATGTCAGCTTAAGTTTTGCAGTAGATATCTTATGTATATGCAGTGATGACCTTCCATCTTCAAATCTTTCTACAGTCGCTGAACCTGCACAATGTATTTGTAGTAATTGGCATCTAGTGGACTGTGTACCTTCATTTAAGCGTGTTGCTGATACATTAAGCATGGCCTGCGTCCATTACTGCATACTGTAAAGGCTACAAATCTCTGTAGCAGTACATTTACTACATAGTGCCTACAGCATCTAAATTCTTTCCACTTTCAAAGGATTTGTTGAAATAACCTTCCTAATCAGGTTTCTGTTAATGCAAATGATTGTTGCAGTACACAGAGGCTAGCGGTTTTCATAATACACGTTAAATAATAAAAAAAAAGGTTTGGAAGACAATGCAGGGTGCATTATGCTACAATTCAGCCTGGCAATGAGAAATATTTCTAATTTGTTTAGAAAATAGGCTTCTGTTATAATTGCTTTCATCACAAATGTACTTAAATGTAACAATATCCCAGTAATGTAATTGAGTTCAGTGACCTTACAGGCTGTAACAAGATATGTCATCAACATTAGAAAAGTCACTAATTACTATACCTCCAGCATAGTACTTCAAGAAGAGCACTTACATCATATCTGTAATTGCAATCATTTCTTCCATGTACCAGAAAACTGATTCTATTTTATGTTATAATGTCTCCACTAGATCCCTACTCCATTAATACAGTAGGTTATATGAAGAGGCTTTTGCCCTTGAGTAACAATTCATTTGTAGACATGGATCAAAAAGCGCTACACTACATTAAATACAAAGCATAAACAATTGTGCTACACCAGGAATGGATTTTATTTTGTTGTTTCCATTTTGTCGTCAATAATGTGTTTTGTTTGCTGTTTTAAGTGTTTATAAAGCTGTTTTTTTTGTTTGTTTTGTATACACTCAGTACTGAGTATTATGTTTTAACTTGAAACGTTTGTATTTGTAATCATTTTTCTGTAATAGAAAATAGTTTTCTAGGAAAAATAAAATGTGCTAACATTCACTGCCCCAATAGTTTCTAGCTTGTTATACCCCTTTTTCATGCAAATTGTTTGTGATGACCTCAATCTTGCTGTGCTCTGCATTATTCCTGCTTAGGCTTCTAGTAATTATTAAGCACGAGAAAGTCAGATTATTCCAGTTGTGCGGTAAATGGGCTGCTACTGGTTGGTTAGTGGTTCAAATAGCAGGAGATGTGATAGCAACGTGGACAAACTCATTGAGATGCCTATCTTGTAATGCTTGTAGCTTGAGGGATAGCTACCTATGAGACATTTGTCCAGCTATCAAATAGCAGCCACTAATCAATAAACGGCTTCTTTAAATATTACGTTCCGCAGCAACGCGGCCAACAGTACATCTAAAATAGCAATTGACAAAAGCAAGAGACAAATTTAGATAGATTTCAGTGTTATGGTAAAGGATATTTAATCTAGCCAGATTGTTCTTGGGGCTTTACCATATTTAACGAGGGTGATGTGTAAGACTTTGGTGCACTGTATTTGTGCAGTGTTGCTCTGTTTTATGAAACATCTACTACAATAAAAATGATAGCAGTATAATGATATTTTGACACTTCTAGCAGATGTTAGTCTCTCCGATGAGAGGGAGCCTGACCCCTGCTATCAGTAGGAGAGAAAATAATGGTCTACACCGCTCCCTATGGTGAGCCTCAAAGAAATGTACACTAGATATCGTGGGCTAAGCTCCTTCAGGAGAAAATGAAGTCTACAGCCCCTTCACTTTAGACTCATACAGATATTTTACCTCTCAGGGTAATGAAAGCATGTGGAGATGTGTTTAAAGATTACATTGCCAGAAGAGCTTGCCCCTGTAAGTTGGCATTTACACTTATTGTTGCGCAACATATGCAATTAATATACATTCATTTTTTATAAGTGATCCTACTTACTGTCCTGGCTGCACTGCATCATGGTTATAGAGATTGTATTACATTCTAAGCTCTGGTTATTAGTTATTCTAAGGCTTCCATCAAAGCTTGCAATGTTTTAGCTATTTTTTCCATATCTTTCCAAAACATGCCATTATGCTGTCAGAGATGACTTGTATTTAAGATATTACCTTTCATAGATGAATGGACTGAATGCACAAGCATAAAATCATCGAACGTTTCGGCTCTTCACTTTCACTACATTAATGGCTATGTGTGGTTACAAAGAGTCATTCTATTCCATCACCCACAAATTACTGTTTTTTTTAATCTCTTCATGGAATTTTCAATTTAATAAACTGCTATTGATTCGGCGGTATGTGGACTTGGGAAATTAGGTGTCACAAGTTTTCTTTTCTTAAAGTTGATTGAATTTGATTTACTGTTTGAAAGAATGGAAATACTGAGGGCTGAGCGAAACAGATAATATTTAATCTGTAGGTTCTTAAATATTTTCCAAATTTGCAGCCACTGGTGTGTACAGTGGCTGGACATTGTTGGGGGATTGTTGTGAAATCTTATGAGAGTCAGTGTACAGAGTTAAAACAAACTATAGGAAAAAGCATATTCTGGTCTACAGAGGCCATTAAACATTTCTGTGATGCAGTTAAATTTTGAAATGATGACATTGTAGAAGATCCACATGATTTACAAAGATTGAATCACTCCCAGGAGAATCAATAACGAAGTTGGGCAACTGAAAATCGCTTGTGTAGCCTTAGGCCAGAAATAGACAGGCAAATCTGATAAGTACTTACTGTACCTTAGAAAACGATCTCAACCCACGAAAACAGTTCTGCTGTCTCTCATTTCCATCACATATCACATTTAAAGATATCATTCATATAACAACTTATGTGCATATATGTAACCTTCCTTTTATGCCCCTTATGCGAATGGTTAAAGGCTAAACTGGGCTCACAGATAGGGTGGTTCTAGCACCATAGAGTACACAAATCTTTATACTTACTAGATCACATTTAGCATCATCAAGATTAAGATAATAGTCTGGATAATTTGGCAGGGCATCCATGTATATTAAGATAAATGGCAGTATAAAAATGAAAGCAATTTTGTAGGTAGGCCAGTGAATTCAAGTGATTGAAACATACCTTGAACTGATTATCAGCCGCCAGTCTTTTTTCAACATTCTTCCAGAAGACATTGAGGATGTGTGATCACTGAAAGTGATTATTATTACTGGAAGACATTTTTCAATGTATTGAGAATCTTCTGCGTTCCCATGAGAAAGGGAACAGTTCTTACACCACTTGTTGCTTGGACAAAAGTTGCCTGGTAATTTGGTAGAAGAGTTCCATGATCACTTAGAGCAGGGGTAGGCAACCTCGGTCCTCGAGCTGTTTTGAACCTACATGTGCCATTAGACATTACAAGACCTTGACAATAACAGGCACTGGGAATGAGGCAGAGGCATGATGGGATTTGTAGTTTCACCACAGCTGGAGTGCCGAGGTTGCCTACCCCTGACTTAGAGTGTAGATCTCTCCACATCCCATCATTTTCAAAGAGAGAATGGTCCAGCTAGGAGCAGCCTGAGACATTTTCCCAACCTCTAGAATGCTGGGGTTATCATGGAATTCACCCAATAGGCAGCTTCACTGCACAATTGCAACAGATTTAATATTTTGGCGAATGAAAATTTCAAACAAGTTCTGCTATTAGTGTAAGTGAAAAGAAGTCCTGCTGCTCACAGGTGAGTCGGCATTAGCTGTGATCCAAAAGTGAATTCCATGGAGTGGGGTGCACTCTCTGCCACTGCAGCAGTCATATGTGACCGAGAAAATAGGATAGGCTCCACACCGACACAATTGTGTCGATTCAATCACTTTATTGAAATATCATAAAAGCACTAGATGAGTACAGGCAGGGGAAGAGGAACCCATCTAGAGCTAAAGTGATTGAATCGATACAATTGTGTGGGTGTGCAGCCTATCTGATTTTCTCATTCACAAGTTCTGCTATTAGATGTGCTTGTTGGAACGCCTCCAAGGCATACCCCTAAATGGCCCAAATTTTCTTGTTGAGTTCCCAATTAGATAAGGATTAGGTTGATTATAGCCAGCCTGAGAACTATTTTAAAAACAAAAATAAGGTACTAGCAATGAGAAATCTGACCCAGTTTTTACAAAAATGCAAATGCATAGCTTATTGTACAAATATAGGTAAGAAGTTGAGGTTCAGCACAGGTGCAATTTTCAGCTTTTTTTAATATGCTTCTTTTGCTGAATGTGAAACAGGTGCACTTAATTACCTTCTAAATGATGGTTTGTTGAACAGAAAAAAGTTAAAGAGGATACTGTAGCTGCTTACCAGTGCCTGCATTTTACTTTTTAATATATTGATTGACAGAAAAGCCTAATGATTCACATTAGATTGCCAACTGCTGGCAGTTCAAGCCTTACTTGTAACATAGGACCATGGCTACAGTTGTACTGGAAATACATGAATTAGGTAATGGGGAATCAAATGCATGATCCATTAGAACGGAGGTAGCTGGAATTTTAAACTTTACTGCAAGGACTGTTAGATCTGAGCTGGAGGTTAAAGCACAGAACATCAAGAGGGCATAACCAAATATGTGAAATTGATATGATAGTTTTTGTCTTGTCTATAGTTGTTTCAAGGGTCAACTTAAGTTCCCTAGTGGTGATCCCGAGTCTGGCTCGGGCTGGGATTTCAGTACCACGAGCAGTAACCCCCGAGCCAGACTCGGGATCGCATCGCTGGATACAGGAAGGATACAGGGAGAAGTTACTTACCTTGTCCCCTGGATCCAGCAATGTCCTCCCGCTGTGTGTGCGAGCCCCTCCGCTCGATTCACACAGTGCCCGAGTGCCGCCGAGCTCCGTTCCCTGCGACGTTACGACGCACGGGAGCAGAGATCGGTGCCAAATTCAAAAAAGTCAAAACACATAATACACATACAGAACTGTAATCTTACAGATTACAGTACTGTATAAAAAAATACACACCCCCTTTGTCCCTAGTGGTCTCTCCAGTGCCCTGCATGCACTTTTATATTATAAATACAGTTTTTTTCTGCCTGGAATTTGGAGATTGTCCATAGCAACCAAAAACTGTCCTTTTATTTCAAAAGTGATTTTAGACCAACTAGAAAACAGTGATAATAAATTAGAATCACTTGCAGAATTGAGTGATAGCGATTTGTGGGGAAATTCGTCATCAAACACTAAATCTAATGACGGCGACAATTCTGCAAATGAGCAAATTTCTATGTTTTTGGATTTGATTACATTATTGATTAATTTTTATTATTATTTATTATCATTATTTATTACGTTATAAATTTTATCATACCCGGGATGTCTACTAGACTCTTGTTTGAACAGATTTAAGAGAGTTATTCCTAAGAATTACAGGCCTACAATATAAAATGCCAAATTTCCATGCAAAATAATTGTACCGCTTTCAGCTCCTAAAATCAGAACTAATCATACCGCCAGGGAGGTTAATCCAAATGGAATGATTCTGTTATGACTGGACTAGAGCAGGGTTTCACCTTCTTCCAGAGTGGGGTAGCCGAGATATATGACCACTTCCCTGCACCTTACACCTAGTGGCCTGAAACCCTTGGTGTGCTTCTAGCATTTCCATCTCTTATCTCCTTCTTGCACTGTTGAAGTCTTCATAGTATTTTTTATCACCTAGAAAATATTTTCTTGCCTGCTTGTTACATCAGATGAACCATTTATCTGCATAGAAGTTATGACTAATAATAAGGAAATTCCTTATAGTTTCCATCTTGCACCAGGACCCAGATGAGTTTTCCTACTGACACAACTCTTCTGGTTGGGCAATGTGTCTGGGACTGCTTTTATTAGAGGATATATGCTTCTGGATTGCCCATAGTTAAATATAAGAGCCAAACTACACTTTTTTTTTTAATACCCCTTTAAGGCAAAAGGCATAATGAGCTCAGCTATGAAATACTTACCTTAGAACGAGGTGTCGGTATCTCACCTGGTCCACACGAGGGAGATGACATGTTGCCTCGGCGTGTCTTCCGGGTATTGCGGCTCCAGCCACGATGTCATCACTCCCGCGCATACGGATGGGAGACTTCTTTCTGGCGAGGTCGGCCGTCTGCCGGCCTTTCATCCAAGAATCCCCATGCGCATGCACTGCTGCAGTCAGTGGCTCATTGCAAGGGGAATATCTCCTAATATCTCCTAAACCATATTATTATATTTTTTTACTTACAGGTAAGCCTAGACTATACAACCACTTTAAGCAATGCCTATAATAAGCACCTAATTACATAGATCAAACCTATATTACCAGTTCATTCAAAGTTAAATAATCTACCAAAGGTGTGCTTTTCTTGTGAGCGCACTGGCCGGTTTTGAATGGTGCTCCCTGGGTAATAGGACATCACAAGGTAATATCTCACTTCAATAGAACACAATTTTTCCATTAAGGATGTCCAAAGTCAAGTTCAGTTTTATATTTTAGGTTGCATATATTCTGCTTTCATCAATGCATAATGGGATATAACAGTCTGCTACTGCTACACTTATTCAGACACATTTGTTTGATAAGTGAACTGAGCATATTGTATGAACCATGGCACAAGATATTCGTAGAGTAGTAATGCTGCAGAAAAAGTTGAATGGCTACACTGAAGGTCCCATCAGTTTCATATTATTGTCAATGCTCACAATACATGCTGAGTTTGTTTATTTTGCAGATCAATAATCATCTACCTAAAAGAGGCATATTTTCACTTCCTAAAATATTTCCTTATACTGACTTGCTTTCGGTATGAATGTCTGCTTTGTAAACTGTCTGCTTTGTAAACTGAAGAGCATAGGTAATACTTGGTTTGACAGTAAAATGCAAAGGTTCTACCTACTGATCTGGGGGCTACTAGTAAGGTCCACTTTAGTTTACTTTGTGGGCCCCCTCACTCTCTAAAAATCACTGCCTAAGAGTATGAAATAGTAATGTGCATGTAAGGAAAGACATAGATTATATATTTATCTCACACCCTAGAACTTAGGTGAAGGTGACTTCATGCTGCTTCCGGTGAGATCCTGGGGAATGCAGAGTAGTCCATATCTCATAAAAAGTTGCTCTTGCACTGTACTGGAATGTTCTAATTTCCCAGGAAGCTCAGAGGAAGGGTCATGATGTACACACTGCAATGTGGAAGACAAGGAGAAGGTAAGTATATAGGTCGACCGATATGGGTTTTTCTCTGGCCGATGTCGATATTTAGAAATCGATATGGCCGATATATGATGCCGATTTTTGCGGATGATATTTTAGGCCGATTTGTTTTTTGGCAGGTGGCACTGGCAGGTACTGACAGGTGGCACTGCTTGGCACTGGCAGATGGCACTGGCAGGTGGCACTGACAGGTGACACTGGCAAGTGGCACAGGTTGGCACTGTTTGGCAGGTGGCACTGGTGGGTGGCACTAATTGGCACTGGCAGGTGGCATTGGATGACACTGGCAAGTGGCACTGGCAGGTGGCACTGACTGTCACTGGAAGGTGGCACTGGCAGGGGCACTGGATGGCACTGGCAGGTGGCACTGGATGGCACTATTTTGGCAATGGAAGGTGGCACTGGCAGATGGCACTGATTGGCACTGGCAGGTAGCACTGACAGGTGGCACTGGCAGGCACTAATTGGCACTGACAGGTGACATTGGCAGTTGGCAGGTGGCACTGGTTGGCAGGTGGCATTGGCAGATGGCACTGGCAGGTGGCACTGATTGGCATGTCACTGGCAGGTGGCACTGATTGGCATGTCACTGGCAGGTGGCACTGATTGGCAGGTGGCACTGGTAGATGGCAATAATTGGCACTGGCAGGTGGCACTGGTTGGCACTGGCAGGTGGCACTGGATGGCAATGGCAGGTTTCTCAGCCGATAGTGTAACTGTGTGAAACTGAATGCTCTCTGCAGCGCCATGGTGTGTGAAACTGTATGGAGGGAGAGAGAGGAGCTGACAAATTCAGTGTAATGTCAGAGGTGGGCGGGACCCACGGCGGGCTGGACCCAGCAGCTATCCAGCCAATTATTGGGCTGTTTAAGAAAAGGGTGGGGCCAAATACACTTAGCGGCCTGCCCAGATCCCATCCCATTGGCTGGTGTTGGATAGCTGGGTGAATCTCATTATGTTACAAGTTAAACAATTTTAGCAACTATATCTCTTTATTTTTCTGTGCTACTTGAAACTTTCCCTAACAGACAACTATTATCTAATAAAAAAGCATGTTTGCATTAAAAGATACGTTTTTTATTGACTAGACCTGTATAGAAGAAAATAAAGATTTTACCATCCTAAAAAAACAGGATGTTCCCTAATATCTAGTAACCAGAATGTACAAACATTGAACATGTTTTTTTTTGTTTGGGGGGGGGGGGGGGGTAATGACCATAAATGCTTGCCAAATGCTTGCCAAATTTACAATCGGATTATAAGAGAGGCTTTTTCAAGTCGGTGAAGCTCAGGTATTAATTTGTAATTTGTATTTATGCTATTAGATCCTGAAGACAGAAAAGTCATAACGCAAATGATGTTTTTTAATGGGCCAATCTCCTTAAGGGTCACAAGGAATTTGGGCCCATTTCTACTCTTAGTCTAGGTTCACACTACTGCAGTGCAATCTACTGAGAATTTGATCAGTTTTTTTGTCTTGTGTGAGGTGCGAATTTGCCTTGTGTTTTGAGGTGGACAGTTGCGCATTTACAGCAAATTTACCATGATTTTACCACAAATTTACAGTGATTTTACTGTGAATTTCAGGAGGCAGACAGTGAACAATTCTCAGAGATGTGAACCGTGTGCTGCCGAGTTTACTGCAAATTCAGTTGAAGCCTATGAAAATAAAATTCACGCTGTACCATAGGAATTTGCATTGCACTCGTAGTCAACACGCACAAGACCCTTTTTTTTCTCGCACCAAATTCGCAACGCATATATGTGAACCAAAGCCATGGAATACTATGGTTTTTACATGACCTGCAAATCTGCGTGTTCCAAAACGCATCAAACCCGCTGTAAATTTGTTTCAGTGTGAACCCAGGCTAAAACAGAATTGTAAAATGTATGATAAATTAGAGTAAGCATCATTAGGGATCTTGTAATAGGCACATTTTTGCAGCAAGATTTGTAGTGATTTATTATCTCATTTCATGGACTGTGTACCACTTGAATGGCTATCACTGATGTGCTATTACTGTAGCAATTGTAAGCCCAATTTACACAATCGAAATCAATGTCCAGAGAAATTACATAGGGACTCTTCCACATTTGGCTGTGAAAACAGAAAATTAAAGTAGGTTCATTGCTGTAAATGACTATAGTTTGAAAAAGAAATAAAGAAATTAAGAAAGAAAGAAAGAAAGAATAGAAAAAAAGAAGAATACAAGACCTTTAAAAACGTCTACTGACATAAAAACATGTAACTATAGTGAACAGATCATGCAGTTGCAATGGGGGCTAACAGTACAGAGGGTAAGAACTGGATGCAAGCAATATTACTATTATTTATTACAGGTACTTGTGTAGCGCTGTCAATTTAGGCAGCACTTTGCATATATAATGAACATTCACATCAGTCCCTGCCCTCAAGGAGCTAACGATCTAAGGTCCCTAACTGTGTTGCCTCAATATTAGAGGCTGGACAATAATTCTGTATACAATGAATACACATATAATGTATGACAGCACTTAGTTAATGTTATTGCAATGCTATAGAGCAGTGATGGCGAACCTTGGCACACCAGATGTTTTGTAACTATATTTCCCATGATGCCCAACTACAGCGCAGAGTGCATGAGCATCATGGGAAATGTAGTTTTCAAACATCTGGGGTGCCAATGTTTGTCATCACTGCTATAGAGTATTACAGATCTTTAATTGGAATTACCCTGCTTTCTTCTTTCTTATATGACATCAACCATGAGGGTGCAGAAATAGAATTGACACAGACACAGCATGGACAAGAAAACACACAACAGCATTAACATATATGTGTATATATATATATATATATATATATATATATATATATTTATACATATATATATATTCTCTACCACATATTACTTCCACAAACAATGTTCATCATTATATCATTGAGATGTGCTAACTGACCTGATGAAAGGGAGACCTCATAATCTCATGTTGGCTGTTTGTTTTACATTTTGGACTGCCAGTTTGGGTGTGGCATTTTACTCTTTGTCTCTACAGTCTACCGTTGGAATTATCAGTCAAACATGGGATGATTTTACCAGAGTACTGAATTCCAACATGAAAATACATTCCAGTAATATTTGTGTACGCAAACAGTTTGTCAATAACCCCACATACATTGCATTTATACATTGAAGGCCCCATTTAGAGTTTTTCAAACTTCTTAAAGTGGGTATAAAGTCACATGTAATAATTACTTTGATTCTCTCTGTTTTAGGTCCTTGTTCAGTACAGTACAGTGTTATTCTCTAAATTATAATGCTAAATGCCTTCTTTGCAGAGCCCTGCTGCCCTGTCATGTAACCTCCCTTTGCTTCCCTTCCTGAGTAAGTGAGTACAGTGGGAGGAGCTGAGATTTCCCTCTGATAAATGCAAGCTAGCAGAGGTCAGTTATGTGTCTGCACAGCAGGGCTCTGCATAGAAGGTATTTACCATTATCATTTTAGGAAAACACACACTGTACTGAAAAGGGACCTAAAACAGAGAGGATCAAAGTAATTAATACATGCTTATTTACTGTACAAGCACTGAAGCAGCTGCAGGGAATATATTTACACAGGCATGGGAGGAGAGGGGAGGGGCAGGGAGGAGATTGTTTCTCACACACAGACTATGGAACTGACAGAGAGAGCAGGAGGGAGAGAGGGGAGATGCAGAGACACCGAGGAGATAGCTGGATGACGGAGGCACATAAACTGACCATGCTATCATTGATCAGCAGCCATGATAAACATAGTTTACAGAGGGGAAGACAGGAACAGGCAGGATCAGCCACATATTGTAGAACATAGAAAGGGACAATTGACATGGCAGAAGCACTGTGCTATATCCTGTACCTTAAAGGGACAGTAACGTGTTTTTTTTTAGGGCTGCAACCACTTACATTTTTCTGTTTTTGTTGCTATATATGGCAAAGTAGAACTATGGCCTCCCATTACAAAAAATATGTGCAGTATTTATTTATTAGATATGAACTTACAGTTTTTTCTTAGTCCCACTGCAAAGCCCCACAAATACATTGTTGATCCTGCCAGTGAAGTCCTCCTAACACAGTTTCCTCTGATGGGGCTGCAACAATACTTCACTGCTTCTGAATTTAGAGTAGCATTGCCACCCTCATGTAGGCTCTGCCTGCTTGCAGGCAATTTGAGTACCAGCATTGATAGCCCTACTGCTCACTAAGGTGATATCAGTGCACCGAGCGATGCATTTTCCTACATGAAAAGTGAATTAATAATATATCACTAATGTAAGTTTATTGAAGAGTGCACTTTGATTGTTCAGCCTAGTTTGCAGATGCAGCAATGCAGTTGGGAACATGCATATTTAGAAAATCAGGCCTGCAGTCTAAAAGACATGCCAATTGTGCTTTAGTGCGAGTGAGTGGAAAAACTACAATATCTAAGCCCAAACAATTGTAACTCTCCTACACAGAACATAACAACAATGGTGCACAACGTACCCAACAAAGAACTAAATGGTTAATTTTAGCAGCACACTTTTTTTTAAGATGTCATTAAACATCTGCTTTGATTTTTAAGAATGTAAAGAGCTTGAAAAATTTAGATGCCTGCTATAATTTTTAAGTATGTGGGATATCTGGCTCATGGAATTAGTCCAGACCTACAAAAAAAAGCATTTTATTTGAACTAATATGTATGCTAAAAAATGGTAAGAGACTGGAATGTAGCCAAATACCATATCTAAAAAAAAAACATATACATTAGTTTTATCGCTGAAAATTAAATCAGGCTTGATATGTTTGAATAGTTTCTTCTTGACAGATAGTAACAACAGCTTTTCAGAAGAACTCAGAATAGCCCTAGGGTAGCTTTTTAGACTGAAGGCATTTTGTCAGCAAGCTTAGAACATGTATTCATTGAGAAGGAAGAGAAATATAGTTTACTTACTATAGCTGATTTCTAGTTGATTCCTTGGCTGTGTTTCTCATTTTGAATTGTACCATAATATAAGATTGACCTTGTCTAATTTATAGTACTTTGTAAGGACCTGGTTTTTCAGCTCTTTTGACATTTGGTGTGGAAAGTAGAAGAGAATTACACAAAATTTTATAAATGATCATAAACCATTTTGGATTATTAAAGTGAATCTGCCTTGTCCTATGTTTTTCTTAGGCAACAACAGCGATAAATTGTAGGCAGCCTTTGGTGCCTGCATGTATCTGCATTTGTCTTCATATGAGTCCTTGTGACCCTGTGGAGCTCCGTGGATCTTAGGCTCAGATTAAATAAAGATTAAGCCCCCCCCCCCCTTCAGTTAACCACCCTTTCTGCTATTCAGAGTTTAAATGCCACAATTCACAGGGCAGTAGATGCAGTGACATTTTACAAATATATGCTGGGAGAGGATGGATTTAAATGTAGACCTGAGAAGGAGTCAAGGACCAATGTACAGCTTAGACGTAGGATTCTATGGGTTTCCAAGAGGAACTAACAATATTATGGTTTAAGGGAGGGTTGAACTACCCTTTGCTTTCAGTATCTCTGAGAGATTTCCTTTGTTATGATTTGATTCCTCATGTTCTAGCCCTCACAAATGCATATTGATGATGTCTCTATTGCAGCTTACATTTTTGGAAAAGCATTACACCATCTTAAGCGCTGCACTTATTTTAAGGGGTACTTTAATTAGATACCAACAAACCAGTATTTTTATGAAGGACTCCGTTTGGTTATTAGGAAATTGAATACAATAGAAATATTGACCCTTAAAGTGGACTTTTCACCCCAACTGTAATGTTTGTTTGTGAAATGTAAGCCTTCTCTCATAAACTAAAATGACTAAACCTAAATTCAACCTACTCTTTTGGAAAAAACATACCTTTCCTAAATTTATATCCACCAGGTCATCTATTTAGGCCTAGGTGACATAGCCAGTGTCTTTCATCTGTCTTCTGGGAAGGCAATGTCGCCAGAGACCCCCAGATTGTCTCAGGCAGGTAAAATCTAACACATTTTTGGTGATTTGTTGTTTTTGACTGTTTTACGTTGCACCAGATTTATTAATGTACATGTGTAAGCTCTGCATATGTCATTATTGGTTTGGCTCAAGGATTTAGAAAGGAAATGAAGCTCAATTCACAAAGTTGCTTTTTTCTTGTATGGCTGTTATTTAGCCTACTTTATACATAGTGATATTTTACCAATTTAGTGCTGTTATAACATTTCCAGTGTTACTTTATCATAAAATCCTTGTAAAAGTGACTTTGCAAAGATAACTACACAGATTATCACTCATATGAATAACAATAGCTCCATTCTGGCAATAGCTGTGGTTTTCAATATGTGTTTATTGATGAATGCAGGAAGAGGGGCCATTGAAACCCAGGCCCCATACTAGCTTTGAGGCAATAAGCATTGAGACTGATGTGCCTGTAAAGATCTAGCAAGTGTACATAGAGTTTGTATGCAGGCATGGAGCTACCGAACAGTCTAGAGGATCATGCAATGGTCAATTCCAGAAAAAGTATTAAACTTAGCCAACAACATTTTTTTTTTAGGTACCAATATTAGGCAATCTGATTTTGGTGGTATTATTTATAATTTAAATGAAAAAAACAAACAAACATGATAGTTTTCATTTTCTAACCTACTTCTAAAAAACATGGACTTTGATTGGCTGCACTGGACAACAACTTTACTTTTTCTACCCTAATTTCTATAAAATAGTCTCAGGCGTTTTTTTTTTTCTTTCCTGGAGTTTGCATAATTGATTTCCGTGGTTGACTTTACTGTCACAAAAATGTCAGAAAGTGGGATTGATTTACTAAAGACAAACGGGCTGTTCACTTAGCAAAGTAATACTTTACTTTGCAAGGGAATTTTCTCTTTAGCTTAGTGAATAAGGTGAAGATCTGCTAACTTCCTTCACCCAAGCACATGCAAGCAAAATAGTTTCTTCTATCTGACTGGGTATTCATTGTATAGTGAATTTTTACCACATTCAGTAAGTTAAAACCCCCTTTCAGTGTTGCACAAAGCAGGTAGAACCATTTGTGTATGCAGATGCTCCTGATTTTGTGTATGACCCTTATGGCTTTTCACAACTTGTCCAACTCTTGTTATTTCCCAAGTGTTTACATGCTGAATAATTAGTAATATTTCCCTTTTAAGCATATTTACATATGGTATTTGAAAACTGCCATGTAAATCATATTACCCATGTTTATAGCAACATAAAATACTTTCATTCCATTCAGCCATGACTGGCTGATTTAATATATCTTGTACGTGGTTTGAGTTAAGCTGTTTAAATCAATATTGCATTATGTCAGATGGGTTCATAAAAGTCTGTTTTAATGGCCTCAGCTGTTCTTCAATATGATTTTTGTTTAATGTACAGTATTATAATTTCTAGTCATTGAGCTTCCAAGGACTCTTTTTGATCCAATGTTTGATTTGCTTCCCTTGCCCACAACATTAAGAGTTTCTCTTTTCCAAACCGTTAGTGATCTTGGCGAGTTTAAGGATTATGACGGAGAGAGCAAAATACTTTTTTGCAGAGAAAGCTCCATTTATGATATATCAAAACAAGCTAATTATCAGTATGTATGCCACATCAAGCTAAGGGAATCTGTCAAAATCCTTCAGCTTTTGGATCAGTGAAATTGCAGACTGTCTTGCTAACTAGTTATCGGTAGGGACATTTAAAAAGCACAGCATGATTGTGTTTATGCAACTAAGCTTCTGAAACTTTTATTTGCATCTGAGAACCTTGGCTGGGATCCTAAAAAGGGCTTTAGAAGGAGAGTCTGCTGTGGTTTCTTATTGATATTTTAAGTATTTGATCAAGGATATCATAGTAACAACTGGTTGTGCTCAATCATATCTGTGTATGTGTCAGTAATGTGAACAATTGTTTTTTTAATTATATAAAAAAGATATTATTTTTGAACAAGCATATCCAATATATAATTACTTAGAAAACTGAAGGGAAGAAAAAAAAACAAATGTTTCCATTTTATTCTTCTTTTTGTTTCAGTTGTTGATTTAGGGGATTACAGCCTAATGCATTATTTAAACCTTGGTCTGGTTTCACCCCTCAGAAAACCTTGAATGCAAAATGATGACATTCTTTACACAAAAAAAGAATATATTTCACCATTTGACAGATGCAGTCATGACCATTATTAATAAAAACCTCTTCACAGTGGAGGCTTAATATCAAAGCTAATGATTTATTTTATGTTAATGACTTTCTGCTAGAGCATAAAAGACTATTCATAATGGACTTTTCAGTACTCTGTTCAGTTACTAAGGCTAATGGGGTAATCTTTTCTTTGCCAGATTTGAGCTTTTGAAGTAAATCATGCTGTTACTTTTATAAGCTTAATTCTTGAAATTTATTGCAAAAATCTAATTTTAAAGAGCTGGTTGTAGAATTAATTATGAAAGAACCAAAAAAAAGAAAGAAAATGCGACTGCATATTAAATAAGCAGCATTAAAAGTATGAAAAATTCAGATTACAATTAGAAAAACATACAATTCTTTATCAGAATGTTCAAATCTCCTGGGATTTTTCTACTCCGCAGCATTCTAATGTGGTTGCATTTGTTATCACTAGACTAGTTAAATCTAGAATTAAAGTTAATTACAAACAACACAATACAGCAACAATAAATAATTTGTCTAGTAAAGTTCACATCATGTGCTAATCATGACTCCTGGTTAATAAATGTCTTCTATCTTTCTCCCCTGATGCCCATAAAGGTCTGTTATATACATGGCATCAGTTCAGGTACAGCTGCTGCATGTTAATAATGCATTACAGTCCTGCTAATAAACACAACAAAGGTTATCACCTTAAAAAGAATGCACCGCCTACTTTCATTTCTCTAGGTTTGCTACATTATTCACATGTTGTGCTCTCAGTAGCTGTGTGAACTATTAGTGGTTGATGAAGACAATTATTACCAATTTCATGCAAGCTTGGCCTTGTAAACACAATTATATTTAACCTTTGCAAGAAATGAGCAATTCATTGGTTATGACTGGTTTATTTAGGAAGCTAAATATACATCTTATTGAACAGTACTCATATCTTTATTCACAGTTATTAGTATTAGTAGGGTCAAATATAGTTGCATGTTAATGGGCCAGATATTAATAATAAAGATCAATACATTAATAGAGTTATTAGGGTTGGTTATGACTGGTTTATTTAGGAAGCTAAATATACATCTTATTGAACAGTACTCATATCTTTATTCACAGTTATTAGTATTAGTAGGGTCAAATATAGTTGCATGTTAATGGGCCAGATATTAATAATAAAGATCAATACATTAATAGAGTTATTAGGGTTGCCACCCCCCCCCCCCCCATGAGGATTTAATATATCCCATATCTCCATGCATTCATTGAAAGGCAACTGTAAGCTAAACAAAAACATTTCTCTATTCTACTTTTTTTTGAAGCTTAGAGGGCTACTAATATGCAAATTGAATCCATTATTGTGTCTGCACTGGTTTAGAATCATTTGAAGTGAGTGAGGAACTGATAACTAGTGACATGATGAACAGAGGAGAAGGCTTCTAGTGGTTTAAATTCTTCCACCTATGTATGGCGTTTAAGGCAAAGGCACCCCAAAACAGTATTTTTTATAGAAGAAGATAGGTGTGAAATTACTTGTAGCCTCCACATTTCTAAGTGGATCCTCAAGTTAATATAAATATACAATCCAAATATGATTTAGCTGCAACTTCCATAAAGCATGTAGACTTGGACAGAAGATTCAATTGTTACTCTAACAAATATTATAATGAGGGTAATGCCTGATCTAATGATCTAAGAGATTTTGTAAAATTAAACAGCTCAGAACCTCTTGACCTTGAAGAACGTGGCAATGGATTACTAGAATAGGAACTTTGTTGCATGGTCTGATCAATCCTAATTTTTCATGTGGGATGCGGATGATAAGGTCAGTATACACAGCAGCAATATTTTGGGATGAGACATATGAGGCCTTTGCAGTCTGGAAGCCAAGTGTGCAGGTTTATGTACTGAGAAGATGTCCCCAGTGAGAACAGAAGCCGTCATCCTAGAAAGTAAATTTCAGGTATTTTGTTTTTCTCTGGAGATTGACCAACCAGGATATATGTCTGTAGTGTTCCCAAAGACATGCATCTATGGATAATCTAAACACATTATTAGGCTAAGGGATATGATGCCATATGAGTGCTAAAGCATGCTTGCACTTTTTGTAAAATTATCCTGAAAAGTAACCCTTTCCCACCAGCACCCCTCCCCCCAATTTAAAGCTGTCCATAGATGGATTAAAATGCAGCTGGGAATGGCTGAATTTCAATCCATCTATGTCTGATTCGATCAAAAGCTTTGTTCAATGTATGGACTGACTGCTCTCGAACAGGCTTGTTGGAAAATTTTGCTTCGATCAGCACTGTGTCTAATCAGCTACAACGCTAATCAGTGTATTCTGACAGTGGAGGAGTCCCCACTGTCAGAATACAGTGACACAACGGGGAGGATTCCACGATTCACCTCAGTTATGTGGATGGGGGAATATGTTCAGCTTTCTTTACTCAGCCCGCTCGTTGATCAAAAAACTGATATGTGTATGGATGGGCAGAATTACTGTTACCTGTGCACCCTCCATGCATGTGCTTTATGAATTAACGCAAATACATAGACATCACTTCAGAAGTCTCCTAATTGTGCTGTATTTATTACACAAAGTCTACTAATTGGGCCATATTTCTGCTGCAATGTGCGTACCACAATCTCCAGTTTTCAACACTAGAATCTGCAAGAGCTTAAAAAAGCTAGGGGCCAGTTCAATACTGAGATATCAGTTTGTGGTATGCAGGCACACCAATAGAATTAATGTTTTTCTTTTTCCGGGCCCTCTAAGGCAGTGGTCATCAACCCTGTCCTAAGGGCCTACTAACAGGCCAGGTTTGCAAGATAACTGAAATACATCACAGGTGATATCATTTGCTGCTCAGTGATTGCAGTATTCTAGTCTGCATCTCCCCAAGGTAATACATAAAACCTGGCCTGTTAGTGGGTCCTGAGGACAGGATTGATGACCACTGCTCTAAGAAATCAGATAAAGAATGCCAAGTGGCATCTGCTGTCCAGTTTATTAACTTCTAATAGCATAGTGTTTGCCCTGGTTGAGACAGGGCAACTCCCTTATATTTATTTTATGAAAGCAACCTCATGGGTGGCGTAATGGTCCAATTAAAAAAATATTTGTTTTCCTGATATTTAAACTGTTTTTAGGAACTGTAAAAACAGAACTAAAGAATTTATGTATAATGTCATCAGAGAATATGCTACACATGAACTTCAGTGAACATTGGCCACCAATGGTAGATGGATGTAGGAAACACAAAGTTTTCTATTTATTGTCCAGCAGTCTACCAGACAAATGTGTATGTATATTTGTGCTATACAAATGTAAATGCATGGTTTGGGGAGATAAGGATTAAATCATGGAATGGAACTGTCTGTGCAAATCCTTACTGCCAGCAGTTATTTTTCTGTCAATCAGAATAGCAATGGATAACATTTATCATCTTCAGAACAATGAGGAATTGTCACACACTCTGTTTTTTCTGTTTTCATACATGGTGAAAAAATGAACAACTAATATATTTAATACAATTTTAAATGTATTTCTACTAATGGGCTATTGTTCAACACCACAAAGCTATGGACCTATTATGGTCATTGGGTCATAGAATTGCTTTAGTTTAACTTATTTTATATTCAGTAATTTGTAAGACTTTAGAAATGGAAAAAAAACATAAGGCAAAAAATGAAGTTGCTGTATGAAAAAAAGGTTATATTTTATATTGCATACACTAATGTACATTGGTATCCTATGATTGCTGCATCACCTTTGGACGTTTGACATTTGACGTTTTTGCCTTGAGCATGGTGAGCATTAGGGAACTAGATGCAGATTTGCAAACCAGTTAATAATTTTTTGTTTGACTTTGATAACTATCTATGCCAACAATGTGCATGTCTCATACATCCACAAATTTTGGATGTTGGACAGGAAGAGATCTTCCTATACTGACATAAATTGCATGCATCTAGATCACACTATGACCTTTCTCTTTATGTCAGCTGATGTTCTATTGTAGCACACGTACAATAAAAATTGTGTTTGCTTTTCTGTAGAGAAAAGGGATATTGCAGCATATGAGAAAATCTCTACTTTTTTCATAGCTTGCTTAAACAAGTTGTGTAATCGAGTGGACAAATTAAGCATGTTTAATTGAATTTCTGCTTTATACTTTCATGATATCTGTATATGTGCAATACTTACAAATAAGTGATTGTATTTTTTAGCTGAAAAAATCCAATGCTAATTTGCTTCAGACAAAAAAATGTTCCTACAGCCCCTGAGAGGAAAGGCCAGCCTTTTATGTTGTTTAAGTCCTAACATTCTGACTGATGTGAACTAGAATGACATTGGTTTACTGGTCACTAAATGAATGGAAGCACTTTGAATTTGAACTGCTGCCAATTTTGCACAAACAAAGAGGCCTAACCAAAGAAAGAAAGACTTTACTTAAATAAGAGGCACAATCGTAGCATTACCAGAATGCTACTCTGAAGGCAAGTGCAATGTAAAAAAAAAAGTGAATCTTTTTAAAATTTAGAAATGCAAATGTAAAATCTAGTATGATTTCTGTCTTATGCTGTGCCAGTTTCTGTAAAAGATACCGGGCAATACTAAGCCTGCATAAATGTATTCATATAGAATTTATGGTGTACCTTTTTTCTTTGGGGTGCCACACTGTAATTTAAAGGTCTTAGCACATCACTAGAGTTGTCCACGGCTGGAGTTCCCTGGTCTGTCTTTATCAGAGTGGGAAATTGTAGTTTAATCAGTTATGGCACTTTCAGTGTATAACACTCATTAGCAAAGCAATTTGTCATGACTGTTATTAGTCAGAAATTGTATCTTTCTCCATGTCTCCATGTTCAGTTACTGTTTAGGAAATTTTCTCCATATATTGAATTATAACGTTTTTTTTCCATCCAAATTATAGTCTGTTACTAATGACTTAAAACCCACAAAAGGATTTAACAAGCACTGCACATTTATTTCTGCAATGCAAAGCTTTTTATGAATGTGTAGTCAGATAACAGCATAATATAGTCTTGCTAATTAATTCTGTTTTCTGCAAAGCCAATCTTTCATATTCACCTATGAAGGATTAACTTGGCTAATTGATATTGTATGACAATAATAAAATATGCAACCTTTCTATCTGTAGGTTTTATGTTTTGTTTAGACATGGTTTAAAAATAATTATATTTAAAGAATGAACTTGGCAAAGTAACAGGTTTGCTTGAGAGAAGGCACTATAAGGACCATATGCTCACTTTCCTGGTTTTCCCAATTACATTGATCTAATACCACAGTATGGGGGAGCAAGTGATATCCCCCTTCTTCCCACAGTCCAGTGTTCACTGCCTGAGCTGCCAAGCACTGAGCCTGAACAATATTACATGGCAATTGGGGAACATGAACAGCCCTCAGCACGCATCAACTTTATGAAAAGCAGAACGACAGCAGCAAATGTGAAAGGTAAACATAGCTTGTGATGATTGCTGTCAAGCAACCTGTTACTATGCCTAGTACAACAGTCAAACCTTTTCCCAGAATCTAAAGAAAAATCGTTCCTGGACTTAAAGGGGTTGTAAACCTATGCATTAAGGTGAAAACACACCTGTCAGTGACTGCCCCCCAGCCCCCTGTCTTACTTGAACCCTCGAACTTGACCCGGCAGGGACACTGTCTCTCTGCCTGGGGTTCTCGGCTCTTGAATGGATAGATTTATAGCAGCACAGCCATTGGCTCCTGCTGCTGTCAATCAAATCCAATGACACGCCCGCCGGGGGCGGGGCCGAGTCTTGCATTCGACCTCTATGGATGCTGAATGCTGGACTTGGGAGCATGCCCGCTTATCAGAGGGATTATCAGATGTGTAGAGGAGCCGCAAGAGCCACTGGGGGACCCCAGAAAACGATGTTTGGGGCCACTCTGTGCAAAACAAGCTGCACAGTGGAGGTAAGTATGATATGTTTGTTATTTTTTTTTATTACCTTTACAATCACTTTAATTGCAAGGTTCTGTAGTAGTATGATTAGTAGTGGAGTTTCTTGGGAAGAGTTTATAGCCTTTTTTGGATGCTTGGTGCAAGGACAATCTATTAGGTGCCTAAGGTACATATGTGAGATCACTCTTTATCTAAAGAAATGTCTATGATGTAGTTAAGTCAGATAAGAAAGATGACTCTTATATGACAAGGAAGTGATTCACTGTAGAAACAAAGATGCAGCTGTGCTATGAGGAGGCTTAGGGAGCTCCTGTTATGTATGTAAAGTTGACATGTTCTGGGGATTTGTCGGACCCACACAATGACCAGATTTATTGAGTAGAGGGTTTGTTCCCTAACTGAGAGGGTAATAGGCTTCTTGAACCATACTCTTCAGAGTTGATTAAAAATGTGTAGTAGGCTTTCAAACAGCACCCTATCTAGGGAACTTGTAAGACATGCACAGACACCACACACACAGAAGCACACACATGCACACACACACACATGTATATAGTATATATGCAGTATGGTCTTTATAGCTTTGTACTGTATTTGCTGGCTTCTTAAATCACAACTGAGGTCAGTGGGGGGTATGTTTCATGTGCGAATAACTTGTGGAAAGTTATTTTGAATGTGATAACTTTACAACGTGAAATCTGGAGGAGCAAGCTAGAACTCAATTACACATCTAGTTGACGTCACTTCAGGAAGTCTAAAGACTCTTCCCATGGTTGCACAGTGCTGACTGGCTAGCAGGGAGAAGAAGCCTCTCCCAGTTATCCCTGCAACATGACAAGTTGATCACATGGGCAGCGAGGAAGGGAGAGGTAAGACACCCCAGACAAAGTGCTGGAGCCACCCCTAAAGTTGACAGGCAAAGGAAGAAAGTGAAACTGGGATTTTGCTGTATACATATGGAGAATGTGCATTAAAGTTGGCAAAGCAACAGCCAGAGAATCGGCTGCAGTTGCTTTGACATAGAAAATTAGGATGTGAACAGAGGATTAACCAGGTATTTACTAAGTTAGAGAACTTAAAAGGTTTACAGCTTTAGAAAGATACAGATTCTAATTTTAAAGGCAAGCACATTTAGTGACATTTTAATAGCCACTATTCTACCATCTGTACATTTTTCTAAAGTTATGCTCTGCTTGAATAAAATCACATAATACTTTGAACCTCATATTAGGGTTAAGCACCCGCTTTTCCACAATATGACTAAATCTTTGATCCAAACATAAGTTTGTTGCGGTACAAAAAAGTATAACCATTAAAATGAATGACTTAAATAACCAAATAGTTGCTTCCCTATTAGAATTTAAACACATTTTTTATTTGTTTTCTAAGATTTCTAAAAGATAAAAGAAGCATCTCCTGCCTCAAATCAGGGTCTTATTTGCCTACATTGCCTAAATGTTCAACTTTGAGTAAGTGTTATATGGCTTTACATCCTGTTGAGGTTTTGTAAACAGAAAAAATATTTTTATTACAACTTTGTGAAATCATCTTTTCTTGTCATGTTAGTCTATTTTAACATTAATATATAATCCCCTGGTTCTCAAAATGAACATTCAAATGGCTTACAGAATCCAAAATGAAAGAATCTTATTTTGCAGATATCCTAATTTCTTCACTGAAAGCTTCTGAATTCTGAATTTTAAACAGGAGACATCTACCTAGCCCCAGCCAGCTTTACATAGAAATAGATCAATACATTTCTTTACATTTTTCTTTATATCTTTTGTAAAAATTGTATATGAGGTACCAACAGTAAATAAGAGATGGATGCTTCATAGTGTAAGTTAATTAAAAATATTATACAATCCTGCAGTACTCTTTTCTGATGACAAAGAGATAAGCTTGGATTGATTGTCTACAGCAGCTTTTTTTCACTAAGGGTTACTAAAGGGTTACTAATGTTAAGGGACAACTCCATGTTTTAGCGTTTGCATTTCTTTGCATCAGACCATTATTTATTTTATTTCATGGTTATTACTAAAAATAATTTTGTTGTATATATCAGGTGGTGTAAAAAAATGTAAATTAAGGTATCAAATATTGTAGGTACACCATGTTCTTTATTATCATTTGTAAAAATGTTCTACAACTCACTGGCCATATAACACGAGCTGTATCTATAATTTTTAGCTGGGGTTCTACAAGACTTAAATACCATTTCAAGATTTCCTCCATGATAAAAAGTGAGAGAAAGCCTGGTCTACAGAGAGATGGCCATACCATCCCCACCAGAATGGATATGAAAGCTATTTAAGAAGATGATTACACAAGGGTATGACTATCAGTAAATAAACTGAAGCTTTAGTGTATGGTCAAAATTTCATATGAATTAATATAAAAAGTCAAAAAGTATAATGTCCTCTCTGAAACCACATCTGCTTGCTGTTATCAATAATATCTTAGCAATATCACATAAGTACCCTTCTTTCTGGAAATGGACATTAAATGTGATGGTTGATTTACGAAAACTGGGGAGTGCAAAATCTGGTGCAGCTGTGCATGGTAGCCAATCAGATTCTAACTTCAGCTGCTTCAATTAGTCTTTAACAAAAAAAACTTGGAAGCTGATTGGCTTGGAAGCAGAGCTGTACCATATTTTGAAATCAACCCCAAGTAATTTCTCCCAAACAATTATTATTTTTTATGTAAGCTTACATATGTTATTAATTGCTTTGATCAAGGTATGGAAATGTCATACAGCTAAAAGATGTACAAAATAAATTTTCTACATCAATGCTCATCAAATAATTGGTACTCAAAAAGGTAATCAAATTGCTCAGGTATAAGCAATAATATATACTGTATAAAACAGTGATCTCCAAACTATGGGCCTTCAGCTGTTGCTGAACTACACATCCCATGAGGCATTGTAAAACTCTGACATTCACAGACATGACTGGGCATGATGGGAATTGTAGTTTCTTAACAACTGGAGGGCCATAGTTTTGAGACCCCTGGTATTAAACATTGATTGTGATGAAGCAGTTATGGACAATGAGCAGGCTACACACATCCTATAAAATGCTATTAAAGCACACCCTGTCCTTCTGCCCTGCTGCTATTCGCACTTGCTGTCAATTCCTTATTGTCAAACAGCTGTGAGTTGCTGTGTGAATAGCTGCCACTGTCAATAAGGGACCATTTGAATGAAAAAAAAGTACTAGATTCCCCCATCCACATTTAGTGTGGATGGGGGAATCCTTCCTTCTGAGCTGTTGTATTGTGACAGTGGGGGGACTTCCCTATTGTCGGAATACAATGGTCAGCACCGGCGGTTATGATTGAGCTGCAAAAATCCAACAGAGCGGTTGTACAGAAGTCAGTAGAGTGACTTCTGTACAATCACCCTGCCCAAACATGGATCAAAATTCAGAAGCTCCCTGCTGAATCAGACAAATTGTGATCCAAAAATGGGCGGTTTAATAATTTTGTATCCACTTTGTTGCATTCATCTGCAGATCAAAAAGGTGAGCTTAGATCTGTGTATGTGAGTTAAAGCAACCTAAAAAGTTAAAAAAAAGTTATTTTACTAAATGTGTTCCTAGTTAACCTGTTATTAAGCCTAAGCAGCCCTAACAGTTAGCAGTGCGTCATGCCCTCATTTGTTTGACTCATTCAGTTCAATCCACTCATTTAGACCTGACGTCCTTTTATACCCAACACCATAGCAGTGCTCAGGAGGCATTTGAAATATGTTTCGCTATCCATGGGGCCTAAGCCAGGGCCACCAAACAGTCATCATTTAAGACAGCCAATTGTGTTAAGGGAAAACTGAAAAGGACTGTTTGCTTTAATCTAATTGGTCGCTTGAAGCAAATACATGTTGGGTTGCCAAACCATCAGTAAAACATCTGCTGCTTGGCCAAGCCCGCACAAAGAGAAGACTAGTAAACATCTGTGATTAGGACATTCTTAAACAAGGAATGTCTTTCTATAATAGAGAACGACCTCCTTCTGCAAGTTAAAGAAACATTTTGCATACTAGAAATGATTTGCTCAGTAAAATTCAATGCATGATTGTAATGGCTAAATCACTTTTTATTAGAAAAATCTATCACAGCAATCATCTAGATCTGCACTCCATTATGTGTCACAATGCAGGGAAATAACACAAGGGAAAAGCTGTTGCATAAATTGCCTTCAGAATAATTTAGTATTTCTCATGTTTTTTTTTTCTTTGCAATATTTTTTTTTCTTTAGCATGGTAGAGAAGCAGACTTCAATTATGTGTTCACAATTGCTTTTTTATATGAGCTGAAATATACTCCTGACACTCATATTACACTTTACATAAAACATCTGCAAAAAGGTGGTTGATGGCTGTCAACACTTCTTCCTCTACACAGCCAGTGTTTCCATTGTGTGTTGAAATGAAATCATTCATAGGTTCAAAATCCCTTCCCTTCAGCAGTAACAAACTTCAGAATATTTCCACAGCATATAAGAATATTACTCTTGATTGTAAAGTATATTCTTTTCTGTAGGTGATAGTTATACCGCCGAGCTATATAATTTTAACTTAGATTGACATCAGCTTAAAGGCCTTTTTTCATATGCATGGATGAAGCACTTCTGGTGACATTTTTAAAACAGCAGGAGAAAAAATTCATTTTGATTTTTAGAACTAATTGTGCTGGGTGCTGAAGTGATTTCTCGGCCATGTTTCTCCCTGGCGCTCCAATGCTTTGAATTTTCCATCACTTCCTGTATCAGGGACAATTGTCTTCAGGTCATATGTATCAGGGCAGTTTTCTTAGGGGACACAGCAACAGATACTTGTCATGAGTTTTGACACTTTCATATTCTAAATACACCTTAGGACACATACACTTTAAGGCACATTGCCCTTTGGATTTGCAGGTTCAGCTTGATCTGCCAAAGTACTAACCTATTTACTTACACTGAGCCATTTGGCACAATAAGATGTTTCCAGCCTAGTGTTTAGAGTTGGGCAAACAATTTGAGCCGAGCAAAATTTCGACCTGAACATCGCCCATTCAGCAAACACCCAAATTTGCGGGGGGGCTTGGCAGAATGTGTAGTCCATAGTGCATAGCTGGTTGTTAAGGCGCAGAAAACAATTGTTGCCAGCAATAGAAAAAAGTGAGAAAATGGTGCTGGGGCCCCCCAATCTATACCAGGCCCTTTGGGTCTGGTATGGATTTTAAGGGGAACCCCATGCCAAAATGTAAAATAAAACAGCATGGGGTCCCACCAAAATCCATACCAGACCCTTATCCGAGCTTGCAGCTTGGCAGACCAGGAAAGGGGAGGGAAGGGGACAAGCAAGCGCCCCCCCTGAACTTTCCCAGACTACATTCCCTCTGCATGGGGAGGGTCTTTGGGGTGGGTGGGCTCTGTCGTTTTCTTTTGATGGGGACAAGGGCCTCTTATGGCAGCAGGTTCTATACAAAGTACAGATGCGCCACTTTAAAGGCAGACTAGGGCACTATATTTAATGGTTCCTGACTGGCCCACTCAGATATACTATGACACAATGTCTCTCCTGGGTGAAATCCCATATGGGTACCTCCTTCCCTTTAGTGGCCACCAGAGGGCAGGCGCAAACTGCCTCTGCACGGCGGGGCAGCCAATGATTGCTGCCAGCCACGCATGATCGTGCGCACGAGCGCTGGTATGGGGAAATCCCTGTGTTGTCAGGGCAGAGGAGACATGGTGTTTGTTCCTACTAAGTAGGAACAACAATATCTCTCCTCCGCTAGTAAGTTACATCCCCATACAGTTAGAACACAATGAGGGAACACACATTTAACCACTGATCACCCCCTAGTGTTAACCCCTTCTCTGCCAGTGACATTTACACAGTAATCGGTGCATTTTTATAGCACTGATCGCTGTATAAATGTCAGAGGTTCCAAAAATGTGTCCAATCTATCCGCCACAATGTTGCAATACTGCTAAAAATCACAGATCACCGCCACTAGTAAAAATAATAAAAATGGCATAAATCTTTCCCATAGTTTGTAAACGCTATAACTTTTGCGCAAACCAATCAATATACGCTTATTGTGTTTTTCTTTAACCAAAAATATGTATAAGAATATATATCAGCCTAAACTGATATTTATTATAGCAAAAAGTAAAAAGTATTGTTTTTTTTTCAAAAATTGTTGCTTTTTTGGTTTAAACCACCAAAATAAAGCTCTATTTGTGGGGAAAAAAAGAACATACATTTAGTTTGGGTACAGCATTGCATGATCACGCAATTGTCAGTTAAAGCAACACAGTGCCAAATTGTAAAAAGTTCTCTGGTCAGGGAGGGGGTAAAATCTTCCGGGGTTGAAGTGGTTAAAGGAATTTTTCATTTTTATTTTTATTGTTTCACTTTAAGCATCAATAAAATCACTGCTCCTGTAAAAACAATCTTTTTAAAGAATGCATTGATATACATCCCCAGAGTACCTGGGCCCTCATACTCTTTTTACTGCATAACTTGCATATAAGCCTTCAAAATGGGCGCTGTTGATTTTTCAAGTTTGTGTCCCACAGACTTTAATAAGGTTTGTGGTTCAGGTCTGAACTTTTGCGTTTTGCGTTTTTCATGAGTTTTGCAGAACCGAATGGGGGGGGGGGGGTGGTTCATCCCAACTCTACTAGTGTTTGTAGTGTATAATGCCTTAGGCTGGCCATACGTATAAAAATTTTCTGAAGTATGCATATCAGTGAAAAAAAAGTCTGTATTTTTATGGTTGAATTTTGTACCATTTGTACGCATCAGAATCATTTTATCTGCTAGACTGAGGTACTAATGAATTTATGTATAACATCTAGCATTCTCATAGTCATTTTAATTATGCAATTATTACAGGAGATACAGCTTCGGGGCTATGTATGGCCAAAATGAGAATGTCGTAGATTGATGAAGCATGTTCTTAAATAGATTTTTGGCTGCCAAATGTTACTGCTGCTACCATCTCTTCTGACCCAGCATGTAATGCATGCATGATAACCATAACATTGAGTTTTCCATCGACTGTCTTCTCACTTCTCACTTCCACACAAGAGTGTTTAGCAAATGATCACCAAAGAGTTTTCAGCAAATATTATCTAATGAAAGCTCTAACAACTGCTTTTTAACACTAGTTTAGGACCTGACTTCATCTTTTCTCATGCAGAGAACTGTATGCCTTTCAGCATCTGGTAAAACTACTAGGAACATTACTAACGTTTGTCAAGTATCCAGTTTTTTTACCGTCATAATTTATTGTCATTAGGGGTGAGGTTAGGTTTTGGACTGATGTACAATTCAATCTGAACTTTGGCTGCTTGGTTTTGGTAAATTGGCAAACTAAAAATCCGACCCTACAGCTGGAACAGGAACATTTAGCTGTGGTGTTACTACAGCTGCTAAATGGGAAAGATTCCCATACAATGTTTCTGGTAGTTGGAAGGCAGTAGTAGCTAGTGTCCTAGCAACTAGTGATGCATTCACAGCTCCATCCACCTGCTACCCAAAAGATTGCTGGTCATCAGCTTAATGTAAACAAAGCATTGGGGATGCTGGCTAACATTATGGCGATATTTGGTCAGTGACATTAGGCAGCATCCCCTCCCCTTTGTTTAAAGCGGAGAGTCCGCCGTTTTTTTTTTAAAAAGCCAGCAGCTACAAATACTGCAGCTGCTGACTTTTAAAATAATGACACTTACCCGCCCAGCGCGCCCACGATGTCGGCACCCGAAGCCGATCTCTCGATCGTCTCTCGGGTGCTGCCGCCGCCATCTTGGGTATGGGAATCAGGAAGTGGAGCCTTGCGGCTTCATTTCCTGGTTCCCTACTGCGTATGCGTGAGTCGCGCTGCGCAATAAGGATGGTCCCCGCTGTCTCTGGGATCCATGTGTTTCCCAGCAGGCAGCGGGGGACCTTCGGAAAGGGGCGTAGATTCTGCGGAAAGGAGCGTAGCTTCTGCAGAATCTACGCCGGAAGTGGGTGCAGATACCTTTACTGTACAGGTACCTGCACCCCCTCCCCCCTGAAAGGTGCCAATTGTGGCGCCGGAGGGGGGAGGGTTCCAATGAGCGGAACCTACACTTTAGGGTGAACCTCCACTTTAAAATAAAGCTGCCTGACAAGGGATCTGTCAGGGCCTGGGGTTGCCTGAGCCTAATGAAGCATAAGGGTTGCGTATTGATTTTGGGTCCCCCCCGTGTGCTTCTTCTTCCAAATTCCATACCTGTAGGATGTTCTGCAGCAAAACTGGCATTTTGTGAAGTAAAAATAAAATTTTCCGTAAAACACATTTTGCTGATGGCTTGTTATTGTTTTAAAAACAGTATGGACCCATTACACAAAAAGCCAGCAGCAAAATGTCATTTATCACAAATTTAATTTTTTTTTCTTTCACAAAATGTCAGTTTTGCTGCAATATATCCTACACATCCTACAGGTTCACCACTTGACAGGCAGATTTGTGGCATCTTTAGATCACCAGTCACCAGAACAGTGCCCAGCTCCTCATATGCTTTGTTTGAAAATCCCCTGCCTATTAGCCTTGAAAATGGCCAGAATTGATTTTAAATATTTGACTCCCATTGCCTTCAATGGAGATTAACATCTTGTGTCTGGAACACTTGCTGTTTCAAAATCTGCACGTTATCAACTTCAAGTCTATAATAAGGTGTGTGTTTCTTACTGGACCAGTCTTTTTCTATAGTAGATTATACAACTCCATTTTGAAACCATTATGTATTCATAAATGGATATTCCTTCTGATGTTTTTCTTTCATCTCTCATGTTTTTACTATAGGACATTGGAGGGTTTGCCCAGCTATTAATATGGTCAAACCCCCCTTTTTTGGTTGGAGGTTAGACACCCTCTGTGTGATCTCTTTTTGGCTTGGGCCTGTCGTATTTGACCTCCCTGGCTTTTCCATCCTGGCTGATCTGGGGCAGCAGAATACTTCTCCCCGTTTCTTTTAACTGGATGCATTTCTATTGATGTCTCAAAAAATTATATGACCTGATATTCTAACCCTGTGCGCTAGGCTTAGGTTTGTCCTAGGTGTAGTGCAGCTGTAGCAGGACCCTGGAAGCTTTAAATGTCTTTCTTGTTATGGTCTACTCTAGATCATGGACTTTTCTTAGCTTTCCTCTGTGTACATCAGGACTTTCGGCTCTCTGCAAAAGGGATGGTGCATAGTGCTGCATAGATCGATTTATCTCTTTCCAGTCCCACCCTTTACCTTTTATTTTTGATGTAACTTCCCTCTGTTTTTAAATCTCCTTCTAGCATTACAGAAAGAGAGTGAAAAGGACAATGCAAGATAGAGAGGAGCAGATTATGAACACAATATAGGTTAGAATACACAGCTAATTAATTATTTTATGGCTTGCTCACATCAGCAGCTATATTATACTGTGGGATCAATGCTGGTGCGCCATTACTGATGCATTACACTGTTGACTATAATGTTCTGTTTTTAGCTTTATTGAAATGACATAACATTTCATTCATCTTTGTTCACTGAAGCATGTTGTGATGCAGTGTACTGTGTTGCAACATGCTACCTTGAAAAAATGCATGTCTATTTTTTTCAGTGTCCACCACTGCAGAGCAGTGCCAAATGTCTTCTCCATTCATTGGGTGGGCATTGAGGAAGGCTGCCTCATGCAACCCAATGCTTATGATATGAACGGGCCCCAAAGGTTGACAACACTCAACAAACAACATTCTTATTAAACGGGTGCTGCTTTGAACATGATAGTTCTGCTTTATGACTTTCTGTGGCTCTAAAATTACGGTTATTTCCATATTGGAAAGCCAAGTTTTTCAAAGAAAATAGTTTTGTGTATGGCGTGTGAATGTTGTCCTTGTACTTTAAAATGTCACATCTGTTTAAAATGAAACAACACAATGTTCAACATAAAGTCTCACGTTTGGAAATTTTCCTGTACACAGGTGAAAGTATCTAATTGGTAAGGCATGTAATTACTGCACATGTTCTCTCACTGTGAGGTCTTTAAGATGTGGCCTGCTGGGAATACATAGATGTCAGGTTGAGAAATGATGATCTATAGTGCATCTTAATGATTTTGACTGTATCACTTCTCTACATCTTCAATACATTTTTTGCTCATTTCACTGGCTTCAAGATTATGATTACGATTGGGAAAAAAGCATAGCTGGAACTACTAAGAATATGTTTTTAAATGTATGAGGTTTTGGACTTTTTCACTTTTCAAGAGGGTTTGAGATACTGAAAGAATAAAAATATACAAGGATAGCTTAGTTGGAACATAAAACATAAAACACATTTAACACTATATATTTTTGTTACCATGTTGGTTTATATAAACTGTGAATAGATTTTTTTTTTGAACACCACAATTTATTTTGCTGTTAATGACACTTCAAGCTGGATACAGACAATCTGACATTCGGACAGTATGTACAGCTGCCTGTCTGACAGAAGTCGGTCTTACGCCCAGCTTCTGTCAAATGGGAGATCGCCACACTAAACATCACTTAGTTGATACAGTGACCTCTCAGTTTTTCCGTTCAGCCCACTGGGTTGAACGAACCAAAAACTTACCGTGTTTACCTATCCTTAGCACCAACATAAGGAGGAACTTCAGTCCCCTTGATTGTGGTTCTGCACCAGCACTGTCATTTTCTAATGACCTCCTTGTCTAGGCAAGAAAGGAGGAAGTGCTGCCCTGCAGGACAAAAAAATAACACTGAAAAAAAAAATTATATATATATATATATATTCAGTAGTGGTAGAGGGATGCAGGTGGAGCCAGGTACATCCAAATTGTCTTTCAGGGGGAAGAACTCATAGGGGGTCACTATCAGGTGAATTTAGCTTTCATTTAGGAGTAGTTTGAGACGATTCCAAGGTTATTTAAATTTCCTTCATTTGACCCTCAGTTGACCTTTTTCTTTGCTGCATTTGACCTCCCTATTAGATACATCAATCTGCTTCAAGCCACTTTTGTGTTTTAATTCAAAAAAGCTGTCCTGGTAAGCTGTCCTGATGTGGCCAACAGCATAGGTCCAAAAAGGTAAAAGCACTTGGAAATGAATAAAAGCAAGCATCTGTATGTTAGCTATGATTAAGCAATAAGTGCAAAACATGTTAGCTGTTTTCTGTATTCCTTTGCTGTAGCTTTTTGTGCATTTCATTCAAACATCTACAATAAATATGGTTTTATATGTGCAGCCAACTACCATTTTTACCTTTCCTGTGAAGCATCTGTGCATGTTTGCATACATCCTTACATATTGTACAGTGTCCCAATAGTGCCAATACTTAGGGGATTCTGTTATGCAAACCTCATCCAGCTCTTGTGATTTTGAGCTCAGGCACATTCCCTCCCATGCTTTACTACTGGCGAGTGAAGCCATCATCATATTTATAGACCAATGATGAGGCACATGAGGTGGAAGGGGATGGGCCCTAACTTTCCACCACAGTAGCCAGTTAGAATTGGCATAATAGAGTGACCTGGGCTTCAGAACTGGAACCTTTGGATGGCTGTTTTTAATAGCTTCCACTCATTTAGCAATTTTAAAGTGACCACATGGCCCATCAGTCTTATATATATTTATACATTTTTTATTTGTTCATCTGAGTATAGATCTATGTTTGTCCCAAGCATGTTTGAATCCACTTACTGTTGACTAATTCGCTACCTTTGCTGGGAGACTATTCCAAGCATCAACTACTCTTGCAGTAAAATAGTACTTTCTAAGATGCGTTTTAAACTTTCTCCTGCTGGAGAACTTTAATTTTGGAGTGTTTATAAAAAAAGCAAGTAAAAATAAAAAAATATGCCATGTAAATGGGAACATGTAAAAAAAAAAAGGAAACATTATCAGAGTTTGGCTGCAAAAATGGAAATATATTTTAAAGGGTAACTCCACTTTAGTGGGGAAAATAAAACAGGAAATAAAGAAAAAAACAATGTAGCATATACAGTTGTGAGATTACTTAGAAATTACCTTTCCTTTTCAATCTGCAGCTCTGTAATGTTCTGAAAATGCAATGCAATATGGCTACCTGGAGGTGTTCTGTACACAAAATGTGTACAGAACACCCCCCCCCCCCCCAGAAATATAATTTCCTGCTTGTGTGATTGGCTCACTGATTTTCTCAGAAGTCATTAGGCATCTCTGCAACCAAAAATCAAAATTTAGGTAAGATACTTACAATAGGAAATCACATCTAAAGTGATGCAGGCCCAGCAGCTTTCCTCATTAGAGCCCTACAGGTGCACAGCTGATTGATAATTCTGAAACCACTCCCATTGGACTCACTTTCCCATATAGATACATACACTCACACAGGGATTTCTTCAGAGTAACAAAATGTAGGAATCTGCAACAAAGTTTATTAAAATCCTTGAAATGTACATAGATCCCCAGAGGGGGATGTTTTTTCTCAATAAAAGTGGAGTTATGCTTTAAAGTGAAGCTACAATACACTATGGAAAAGAATCCTAGATCTTTACAACAGATTGTTTACAGGCTGATTTTACTGGGAATCCAAATAAGGTGGTTCTTGTCACAGTCTAAAGCTGGCCATACAAGGATTGAAATTCGGCCACTTCAGCAGGGACTGCTAATCCACGTGTAGCTGCTCCCATTCATCAGAAGTCAATCCAAAGATCAACTTCTATCTAAGAGGCTTGTTGGAAATTTTTTCCCAATCAGTGGCAGCACGGAGTAAAACAAATTTTTTGTTGCGCTAGTGGGTATAGGCTATATTTAAAAGAAGGATCACATACAGCGGGGGGGGGGGTTGGTGGGATATGGCTAAGATAAAGGGGACAATGTTTAAAATTCAAATGCTGTTTTGGAGAAGTCCAAAAATCAGAAGCTGTTCTGAGACATTGAGTCTGTAGTCACTTGAATAAGGGAGTGTTGTTGCACAAGAACGGAGGCAGCATGTTGAAGGGTAGAAGGCACCTTTAGAGAATACACAAGCAGAAACACAAACAGCGCCAACCTAAGTGCAGTAATAAAATCCATTCATTTGTTTTTTAACTTCAATTCACTGGCTGAATGAAAAAAATAAACTAAAAAATATCCATCTGTGGCCATCCTTAACCACTACAATACAGGGCACTTTCGCCCCCTTCCTTCCCAGCCCAATTTTCAGCTTTCATCGCTCTAGCGCTTTCAGTGACAATTGCGCGGTCATGCTACACTGTACCCAAATGAAATTTTTTTCATTTTGTTCGCACAAATAGAGATTTATTTTGGTGGTATTTATTCACGACTCCGTTTTTTATTTTTTGCGATATAGGCACAAAAAAGCGGAAATTTGGAAAAAAAACAATATTTTCTTTTTTCTATTTTAAAAGAAATCCAATAAAATCAAATTTTGTCATAAATTTAAGCCAAAATGTATTCTGTTACATGTTTTTGGTAAAAAAAATTCCGTTAAGTGTATAATAATTGGTTTGTGTGATCATGGACATATGTACGCAAATGATCATGTACATATGTGTGCAGGTGATCACGTACATATGTGTGCACATAATCATTGGGACAAGTGATTTTAGTGGGACATATGTGGGGGACATGTTTTTATTATTAGGGACATGTGTTTTTATTTTTTGGGGACATGTATGTTTTGGGGACATGTGTGTTATGGGGACATATGTGGGGACTGTGTTTACACTGTGTGGTGTGTTGTGTGTTTACACTAGACTGAAGATCAGTGAGTAAAAAGCTGTAAAAAACAGCTCATACTCACTGATCATCAGCCGGCTGCAGCAATCTGCTCTCCTCTCCTCAGCGATGACTTCTGTGTGAGGCTGTTTGTTTACATCACATGACGGCCGTGATTGGACATCGGGATCGCGCCGCTGCGCGGGCACGCGCGGGCACGCGCGCGCGCGATACCGCTCCTCCTGATGGACGTTCCTGAACGTCCTATCAGGAGTAGACGGCTCCCACCCGGCCGTATATGTGCATTGGCCGGGTGGGAAGTGGTTAAAGAGGAGCTGGAGTCTGCTCACCTAATTTGTAATAAAAACATCTTTGCCATTCTGAAGCGTCTCTCCATACACTTTGCATATTATTTTAAATATAATGTAATTCTGTACTTGCCAAATACACTGCAGAAATCTCCCTCCACTGAATCTGGCTGCAAACATTTTAACTGTGGGCAGCTGAAGCTGCTGCCTGTTCACTTCCTGAATTTACACAGATACATGGAGGCACACCTTCAGCTCTGCAGCCCTGCAGCTCTGATTGACCCTCTTATGACTCATCCCTGAACCTTCCTGGCAAACTATCACAGAGTGAGAGAGAGAGAGAGCTGTGCATGATGTCATAAGCCTAGGCCAGTGATGGTGAACGTTGGCACCTAGAATGTTTTGTAACTACATTTACCGTGATGCTAATGCACTCTGCAGTGAAGTGGGTGCATCATGGGAAATGTAGTTCCAAAACTTCCGGGGTGCCAAGGGTTGCGATCACTGGCCTAGGCTAATGACCACACAAGAAACAGGAATTGGGCAGTATAAGGGATTTACTGTCAGAAAAAAAAAATGTTTTACTATCCAAAGTTAGAAAGAACAAGGGCAGAAGATTTAATAGATGGAAAGTTGAAAAAAATGACTGAAGGTCTGTAAGTAAGGTTTAGGTTTAGATGTGCAGAAATGTTGTTTTTACCCTTATATGCCTGTGTGTTTTCTGTTTTCATGTTTTGCATATTGGATTCATTTTTATTGTTTTACCACTTTATTTATTCATAATTTTAATTTTTTTGTATCTTTATGCTGATAGCTGAACTGACTTATAAAGCCAGCTTTAGACTCATCAAATTTAATAAGCTAGCTTTCACTAGACATGCTATGAATGCCTTTTTTCCCATTAGAAACCACTCTAATTGCACATTAATCATATCATACAAATGAATACTTTACAATGTTTAGGAGGAAATCGAAAACAATGAGATTAAAACACTTTAGCTTTTAATGCACATTGCATTGGCAGGATAGGTTATAAATATATTTACCATAAAATATTGCTAATCAGATCAGGTTTTCATAATGCAATGTTTTGGACTGTATTTGTTGTGATAGACAGCTTTTTCACAAGACTGTCTCAGATTGCAAAATGGCTTTTTCATCTGACCTCATTCATGGTAATTGTGATTCTATGCTTGGTAGTAGTGTTTCACGTTCAAGATTTTATGATAAATTTGAGGTTGTAGGATGTTTAAAAATATACAGAGTATATTTGGACATGTAATCTGAAAGTTACATTTTGAAAAGGTGGTTTGTGGTCAACCTCATTAATGTATGTACTATATATTAATGGAAGTCATGCTATCATTCTATGTGTATATAATGGTGAAGGGACATCATACTGTAAGATAATTCAAGGGCAGGATCTCAACTATAGATCTTTGTAAAACATTGTCAGTTCTATATCCAACAGTAAAATAGGCTCCAACTAAAAGTGTGTTTATTACATTCCCATCCCCAACATTGTAACCTAAAATTCCATAAACCACTCCCACCCCTGGTGAGTTAACTTAGACTAACAGCCCACTCCCACCACAACTTCTTTACTTTTGTAGCAGGGCTGCATCTCGTACAGTTTTTACTGCTCAACTGGCTGTGAGCAGGCAGCAAACATTATAGGTGATGTATGATGATGTAATGAGTATTAAGGACCATCATGTATAATATATGGAGGTTTTGAGTGTATGGAGGACCATGATGAGAGGATGTGAGCAGGCAGCAGACATTAGAGGTGAGGTATGATGATGGTGCTAAAATCATAGCGTCAGCTGAGTTTACTTTAAGTTCTCTGTAACCAGCCTTTATTCGACTTCGCACGGGTTCAGTTACAAGGTAGGCTTAAATTTTATGGCTTGCTGTAGGATACTGATGTACTACAGAAATGCCCTAATTCAATCCCAAAGTAATGACCGATAGGCTTCTTACTTTAGTGTAGGAGTCAGCAGACAGTATTTTTTGGGCTGTTTTGGACAATTCTATTTGGGCTATGTTTTTTGTCAGTTGAGCTGCAAATATATATCATTTTTTAATGTAAAAGTAATGTAATGCCTTGGGGCCACCTCTCTTTTGGTGACAAAGGATCCTGCTTGTTGCAGCTTTCCAGCAAAATACACTTTCTATAAAGATGAATCATTATGTAGATAAAAGCCACCTAAAATGTGTGTAAAATGCACCACACTTAAAAACCCATCACATGTCCCATGGATAGTTATAACGTGACCGTTGTTTTTATCCTGATTGTTTAAATGAAAATCATAAGACCCCTTTCACACTGAGGCGCTTTCACGCTAAAAAAAAAAGCACATGAAAAGCTCACGAAAACCTATTTTCATTAAAATCAATGAATGCTTTCACCCTAGGGCAGTGCGCTAACAGGGTGGTGAAAAAACACCCCTCTCCATTGAAATTAATGGAAAGCACTTAAAAAATGCCTGAAAAGCTCTTCAAAAGTGCTCTGTGTTTTACTGGCAGTTTACAAACGCCTCAGTGTGAAAGGGGCCTAAGAGCTAACAGTGCTAACAGACCTGTATGACATCTGTCCTAGATTATTAAATTATTATAAAATCTCACACTGAACAACACATTTGCTCTTCATGCTCTTTTTGTGAAAAGTTCAAGAATGTACTTTTGGTATGCATTCACCCTTATTTTGAAAGGTGGTGAGGACAAATGTAAGTGATCTTTGACATGGGGCAATGTGTGTTTCCAAATACAAGTGTTTAATAGGCTGAACAGTTTGACACAGAGCAATCTCCTCAGAAGACAAGCAAAGCAAAAATATTGACATCCTAATGGCACCAACGTATTGATTACAGTTTCCCATTCAAATTTAGCTAAGACTTTGTACTGAAGATTTGGCTTGTTTGAGTTGAAAGAGTGCTACACCATCGCCAGGCATGAGCAGTCTAAATAATTTATTGTGTCTGCAAAAATATATATTCAGCATAAACTAAAGGTCAACCTGTTTGGAGGTTCCAGGGATCTCCTAACTTTAGAGCTTATCTGAAGGTCAATGGCCTCAAAATGAATAAAAGTGGTCTTTAGTAGGGTCCAGAGTGCTTCAAGTAAAGCAAGCTTTAGCAACTGATCCTAACATCACTAGAAACTGCCTTCATGTTTTTACACTTACTGCATATAGCAAGTACTGTGTCCAAACTAAGCCAGCACCCCAATCTCTTACACTGAATTCCTTTAAGTGACTGTTTCCTTTATGCCTGTGTCAGGTGATTTTTATATCACCGTAGGTTGTGCCATTTCACATTGTATTTTTGGTGCAGGATTGTCAGAGTTGATTTGGTCTTCTGTTTGCAGACAGATCTTCTCATGTTTCAGATAGTATTTGCAGAAGATTTATGGCATAATATATTTTACACCATGGCTTGTGGAGGCTCTGGAAGAATTTATAATATGGTGGATTGTTTAGTTAATGCTTCAAGCTAATGAATGATTCATGCTGCAATGGCACTCCACTTTTTACTAACTTCATTCTACCATCAACAGATTAGATTAAATCCCCATTTACGGCATTATATTAATATTTTCAATGGCAGACTAATCCAAGAAATAAATGTGTCAGTTTCTATGGATACGCTGTAATGGGTGCAGGCACAAGGAAGTGGCTCTAGGCCACAAAAGAGGCTTAATGTACAGATTGGTTAGGAAGACATTATTTATTGCAAAGCTGCCAAGCAAGAAATATTTAGTGATCTCATTTTTATATTTGGTCATTTGACCTGAGCCAATTTGCTTAGCTGCTAATATTGAACTACTGAAAGCTTGAAATATTTTTAATTTTAAGCAATTTTATTTTGCAGATGAACATTAGGGGGGAAATTACTCAGTATAAGATATATGTTTGAATTCACATCCCAAGACATACACTTATAAAGAAAGTTATTTTATAAGAGAATCTCAGTAAGGAATGATTTGTTATATTATTGGTGGTTCTAACAGATGCAATATATTCCTGTTATTATAGTTATTAATTAAACTAGTGGCCTGACTCTTTATAGTACTAATATTAGTAGTAGTAGTAACAATTAGAACTTTGTACATTCATTTTACATTAAAACAATCCTACAATGCAAAGCAAGACCCATAGACAAATACTGCTACACATAAAATAAAGTTACTTATTCAGTCCCCTTGCTCATTGTGATGTCAAGGATATCAAAAGAAAATAACTTTCATAAACTTATACCCCAAATTTACTTTGATTTATTAGGGCTTAACCTTAGGAACTCAAATAAAACACATTGGCCAAAAAGCTTTTAATTCTGCTTATCAAGTCTTGCAATCCAGGCACCATGCTAGACAGAATCTGTGCACCACAACACACCCTTTAGTGCATTAAACAGCACTAGGCAGGCTATTCAAAATGCATTCAGGTGCAGATGAATTGTAGAGGTGCATTAGTTTGAATTTAAAATGATTGCCATTAGAGTGCACCAACTCATGTTAGATGAATTACCGTACTTTACAGCAACACACATTTATAAACACTCCCTAAGACCTCTTTATTTTTTTTACAGCAAATAAGCTATACATAGCGGTCCAGAACAAGTCCCTGTCATCTGACTGAACAATGACATAGTAATCACAGGGTCATTTCTGTGTTCTCCCATCTCACAAGCATTTTCACCTGTGTATATGACCCTCTAGCAGTTTGAGTGTGCTGTGTAGGAGTTTTTAGGAAACTAATGCTTAAGGCAGTATTAAATCCAAAAACAAAAATAAAATATCAAATCGCAGCTCACCAATTCTTAGATGTGGTTTCTGTATTTTTTTTTCTTTTTTTGTCGTTCTCCTTTATTTTTACCTGGTGCAAGTCTGTTATTTTTTAAACTTACTTTAACAGTCTAAGTTGTTCAGACAAAGTAGTAAAGTTTTAATTTTTTTTTTACTTTTTGCAATTCAGCTTTAAACTCAACATTATTTCACATAGCTATTGAGCCTCAAATTCAATTTGAAAGATATCTGTTGGTGCAATTGCTGACCTCCATCTACAATTGCTAGTTTTATGGCTGGTATAGCAAGCTAATGTGAGCTATATTTTTAATTCATTGACCAACAGTAAGTTTGCAGATCAAGAATGTAGTGGCAAACTTTGATGTCCCAAACTGCTTACAGTATTTGTTCCAGGCCAGTGGTTCAGAGCATTGAAGTGAAAGAGTATGTCTAAAATTGTCTCTAATATTTGTGTATGTATGTATGTATATATGTAAGATAGAGACCTTCAATTGAAGGCTCCTTGAGGGCAGGGACCGATGTAAATGTACAGTATGTAAAGCACTGCATTAATTGTGGGTGCCAGCAATAAATAAATAAATAAATGGTCTGCATGACAACCAGGCATATTGTTTTAGAAGGAGAGCTAAACAATGACAGCCTCCATATTTCTTTCTTGGCAGATTTCCTCTAACATTTTTTTATTGATCAGAAGATTGCTCTCTGTGGACAGAAATTCCAAATTATGATTAGCTGCCATTTTTTGAGTTTGACCAGAATAGATTAGCAGAGCAGCATAATATATTTTATAGTTTAAAAGATTTTTCACATCAGTGCTTCATATTTTTTTAGTTTTTGCTCAAGAACTAATAGTTTAAAACTGCATACATTGAAATGGTTACTTATTACAGTTAGCATTTTTGAAATATTTTCTTCCCAGTCATTCTCAGGGTGGATGGGCCAGTTAATTTCCTAATGCCTGGTCCTTGGGAGGCCTGCACTTTTTCTTCTATGTATACGATAAATTATAGGTAAGACCACTTTTGGGACTGATTGTTTTATTAATAGTACCCTCCACGGTACTAAAAAAATAAGAAAAGAATTAGAGAAGCTGTTCAGCTGAGAGATTAATTAAATACATAACCCTTAAATTACCTTTAAGAGGAATAGTTCTGTAATCTACAAAATCTTGGCAGCTTGGAACAAAATCTGGGTTCCTTAATAGAGAAATTAGGAGTATATTTCTATTGGAAATGCTCTTAATTTAATCATATAATTTAAAGTCACTATTGGGGTTACTGATGCTTCTAAATAAGGTCACACCCATGCCTAGAAACGTTTTTTCTTAGAAAATTCAAATTGGATTTTCCTCCCAAACTGTTTAGATTGGATACACACTCCGTTAAAAAAAAAAAAAAAGTTACAAACATAAAATTTGAATACCTAGATCCTGCAGTCCCTACTGATCTACAATTCCAGGTCATTCTCAAACACTTCCTGGCAGTGCCAAAGTTTTCCCATCATATCATAAAAAAATCGGATCACGTTCAAGACCCTTTGCCTCACCCACAAATGCGTGCATAGAGAAGCTCCGCAATACCTAATGGAGAAAATAAATCATTACACACCAAACCGCAGTCTTCGATCAGCCAACAAAAACCTCCTCCTCGTGCCCAAAGCCCGGTATAAATCCAAGGGTGATCGGAGATTCGCTGTCCAAGGGCCTCTGCTATGGAATGCTCTACCAATCAACATCCGCCTGGAAGAAAATCACCTGGCTTTTAGGAAAAAACTCAAGACCTTCCTCTTTTAGCAGATGATCAAAGCTCGCCACAGCGCCTAGAGGTGATTCAGTTCGCATTGCGCGCTATATAAGTATTTCATTCATTCATTCATTCATTCATATCTGGCCTCATGCTCAATTTTATTAGCCCATTAAGTAGCCAGTGAGAGGGCCAAAGGAATGTGTAGATGTCAGGAAACATCACACAGAACATCCCACAATTAGGACACTGAAGTAGAGATTGCAGATTTCCCGGTGCCTGCACTTTATAGTGGTTATACTTGTTTTTTTTTTTGAACAAATTGGACTGAAGTCTTATTAGAGTAATTAGCAAAAGATTAATTTGATATGTATCCATGAACATATCTGTTTATTTTTTTAGTAAACCAAGTATATGACCTCAACTGATGGTACATAGAATTGGTGGAATAGAATTGGTCAAACAGGCTGAGTTGAACTAACTGGGATTATAAAATCAATTGCAGTTCCTTGTTACTGGCTAATTAGCCACCTAAAAGTGATTTACTACATTAGTATTCAAATAACTAAATTTGGCAAATGCTATAGTGTGCGCAAAGAAGAACTGTTCAATTTTTAGTCTAGGATGTATTGTCCTGACCCAGGGCAAATACATTTTGTTTTCTTAATACTTAAACACAATATGGGCGGATTGTGACAACAATTTTCTAATATTTCTTTGAATCACTAAAAACTGTTAAAGACAAATCAGATACTTCTAGGTCTCTGTTTCTTCTAAAATCTAAGTGCCAAACTGCCCAATCTGCAAAAATATATTTGACAATCTAACATTTCAGGATACATACCGTGGGGCAGTTTAATAGACATTCATGGATTTGGGAATGTCACAAAATTTCAATTAGTAAGTAACCAATTCACTATATTCTGATTTAAAGAGATTCATAGCTTAATTCGCTTCTCTGAAGGAACTCAGCACATAGGTTGTTCCAAATCCCCTTGTCTCCATATAATCCCAGAACAGACTCAATGACCTTGAGATCAGGGCTTTGTGGGGGCCAAACCATCACTTCCAGGGCTCATTGTTCTTCTTTATGCTGAAGATAGTTACTAATGAAAGCTGTATGTTTGGGGTCATTGTCCAGCTGCAGAATAAATTTGGGGCTAATCACATGCATCCCTGATATTATGGCATGATGGATAAGTATCTGCCTGTATCTCTCACCATTAAAGACACCATTGATCCTGACCAAATCTCCAACTCTATTTACAGAAATGCAGCCTCAAACTTGCAAGGAATCTATACCATGTTTTACTGTTGATTGCAGACGTTCGTAATCTTACTGCTCTCCAGCCTGAACAAACTATCTCTTGCTACAGCCAGATATTTAAAATGTTTACTCATCAGTCCAGAGGTACCTGCTGCCATTTCTCTGCATCCCAGTTCCTATGTGTTTTCATGCATAGTTGAGTCGCTTAGCCTTGTTTCCACATCAGAAGTATGGCTTTTTGGCCTAAATACTTCCATGAAGACCACTTCTGACCAGACTTCTCTGGATGGGTGTCTTTGGGTCCCACTGGTTTCTGCTAGCTCTCTGCTGATGGCACTGTCCCCAATATAGAAGGGAAGTAAGCATGTTTTGTCTTTTATCTGCTGCATTAAGTTTCCTGGGCCAACCAGTGCATATAGAGTCCTCACTATTGCCTGTTTCTTCCTGCTTCTTCAAAAGAGCTTGAACAGCACATCTTGAAACCCTAGTCTGCTTTTGAAATCTTTGCCTGGGAGAGATCTTGCTGATGCAGTATAACTACCTTGTATCTTGTTGCTGTGCTCAGTCTTGCCATGGTGTATGGACCTATGAGATGAAACTGTCTTCCACAACCTCATCTTGGTAGAGTCAGAGTTCTTCCTCACCCAGCTTTAAGCCTCCTACACAGCTTTTGATAAAAATCAGAAATATATACTCTATGCATATACAGCTGACCTCAGCGCTCATGTGAAGCAGTACACTATTGTGACTGAATTTTTTAGAAAAAAATTCACTCACTTCTTATCTTATAGCAGCTGTTATATATCAAAGTAACAATGTAACAAAATGTGATTGATCTAACAGAACAAGCACTAACAGCGCTTTACTGCATATTCGGAAGTACTACTACTTTCCCATTGTTCTCAAAAATGCAGTCCAAGTCCGTTTGTTGCACCACTCTTAATCTCAGTGATTGCCAACACCCAGAGTCCAAGACAGTGGAAAATGAGTATAAGCAAGTCCAACAGAAAACAGCTCAAAAAGTTTCCAATCGATCTATATGAAGGGTACATGCAGGGTAGAAGGAATCCTCCCGTGTTGTGAGTATTTGACAGAGTTTGTCCTACACCTTCACCATTTGCACCGCAGTGTGGACCCCCTTAGATGGCTGCTTACCAGAAGCTTTTTACTTTGAAGCCTGTCTGTTTAATCCCGCTGTGTAGGCGCCACTTATCTCCTCCTGCCTCCTCCGTTTGTTTTGCTGTCCTCGTTGGCAATAAGCGTGTAAGAAATGCAAGGGGTCCAATATCGTGTTACCCTTTATTGTAATTGACCCTCTTCCCCCTTACAAAATGTGCTTACTGAAAATCAATGTGTTAAAAAGCATATACATAGATTGCCAGTATTTCAGATCGAACGTCTATCCTTTCACGTCACGGGATTAAACAGACAGGCTTCAAAGTAAAAAGCTTCTGGTAAGCAGCCATCTAAGGGGGTCCACACTGCGGTGCAAACGGTGAAGGTGTAGGACAAACTCTGTCAAATACTCACAACACGGGAGGATTCCTTCTACCCCGCATGTACCCTTCATATAGATCGATTGGAAACTTTTTGAGCTGTTTTCTGTTGGACTTGTTTATACTCATTTTCCACTGTCTTGGACTCTGGGTGTTGGCAATCACTGAGAGTAAGAGTGGTGCAACAAATGCATTTTTGAGAACAATGGGGAAGTATTAGTACTTCTGAATATGCAGTAAAGCACTCCTACACAGCTGTTTCTGTTTCAGCTAATGACTTTGTTTCAGCCTACATATGAAATTGATGATCATTGGCAACTGCTTGGTATAATTGGTCAATCATATTTCTGACTGTAATCCTACAAATTTTTGATTGCTCTTTTTTAAAACCATGTAATAGGTGGACCTGTGCTAAGCAGTCAATTTAAATGAAATCCATTATGATTAACCTCTTTACATGGTTGATGGCAAAACTGGCGGAATGGTACCATTAAAGTGTCATTAAACTAAAATATTTTTTAAGTGTACGTATTTATAGTTAAAACACAGTTTTGTGCCTTATAGTGACAACTTTCAATTGAGCCTGATCTCTATATTTGTATATACCTGGTTTATCCTGGACATTGTCAGTGGCAAACTAACAGTAGCTCTGGCCATATTGTTGCCAAAAGAAAGAAAAGCAAAAACTTCTCCTGCGCTCTGGTGTCAAGGTCCCCAGTATGTGGTGTAGCCAGCTTCACATAGTAATGTCTATCGTCTTGCAGCCCACCTCAGAAAAATGGGTATTCAGATACTAAAAGGAACAAAAAAGAAAAGGAGGGCGCACCGACCTAGTGCATTACCACTAATAGAGCTTTATTCAATAAAACACAGCAAAATATATACTCACAAATGAGTATTGATAGAAGGCATAATCATTAAAGCAGGGTCAACTTTTCCGAACATCGACAAGCCTGGACCTGATGTCAGTTTGATCAAGCGATACCCCAAAGAATAGCTGATGCGTTTCAGGGGAGAACCCCTTTCTACAGAGCCTAAACGGGCAATCTTCACCATCACCATCATCGCGCATGCACCACAAGTGTATCTAAAGAAAACTGCTCACTTTTTTCTGCAACCCACCCAACATGACTCTCGTGGCCAGATTCAGGGGTGGCTCCAGAACCACTGACATCCACACTGTCTCCTGCACCTAACTAGATATGAAATCGATGATCATTAGCAACTGCTTGGTATACTGTAATTGGTCAGTCATATTCCTGACTCTAACCCTACATAATCCTTGACTTTGTGCAAGTGTAAGAAATGACGCTGGTTTGAAGCCAAAAGGTAGTCACATCAAGTATTGATTTGATTTAGATTTTTCTTTTTCCCCCCACAGTTAGAGTCACTCCCTAGGACACACTTAACCCTGCAGCACCACCTAGTGGTTAACCCCATTCACTGCCAGTGACATTTTTACAATAATCAATGCAATTTTTTAGCATTGATCATTGTATTAATGACAGTGGTCCCAAAAATGTGTAAAAATTGTCCGATGTGTCCACCATAATGTCGCAGTCACGATAAAAAATGCTGATCGGCACCATTACTAGTATAAAAAAAAATATCAATAAAAATGCCATAAAACTATACCCTATTTTGTAAGCGCTTATTGAGATTTTATTTTACCAAAAATATGTTGAAAAATATGTATCGGCCTAAACTGAGGAAAAAAATGTTTTTTTTAATATATTTTTGGGGATGTTTTTATGGCAAAAAGTAAAAAATAATGGGGTTTTTTCAAAATTTACGCTTTTTTTTGTTGATAGCACAAGAAATAAAAAACACAGAGGTGATCAAATAGCACCAAAAGAAAGCTCTATTTATGGAAAAAAAAGGACGTCAATTTTGTTTGGGAGCCACGTCGCACGACCACGCAATTGCCGTTTAAAGAGTCGCAGTGCCAAATTGCAAAAAGTGCTTTGGTCAGGAAGGGGGTAAATCCTTCCGGGGCTGAAATGGTTAAGCAATTTTTTAAAGCTGATACGTTATTACAATGCCTTTTACTTTGTAACAGTAACTAAATAACAGCTGGTTTAGTAGTATGCAGGTTTTGCTGGATTTTTCAAAAAGCTTCTCTTTTTCATTTTAGTACTGCCATGTCACTGTAGTAAACATTTTTGTTATCATTCATACAATCCACACTTATACAGTTTTCAAGCCAATGGTACATACAGTTTTATAATATACATGCAGAATATCCTGTTTTAATCTTAATTATATAAATATTCCATTATGTGTTTATGTGTGCTTGTTTTTTTTTTTTTCTTGTTTTTTTGTCTAAGTTGTTGCAGGTAATTAAATGTAGGAATAATTAACTGTCTAAAAAAGAGCTTTTTTGTGTTGTGAAGTTGGGTGGAAGAATACTGAAATAAAATGCTTGAAAGGCATTTTATCTGTTCTTTGTAAATTGTCCTTCTGCTTTGTTAGGAGACAGCAGGTGTCTTGCTTTCATCGCTGTGTAATGATTGAATTCTGTTACTTTGTTTTTTTGTCCCATACAGCTTAATTGTTATTTTTCTCACAATAGAACTTTGGAGATGTCAAACACAACCTTTTTGCATGTATTCCTGAGCTTTCTAAATGACTCATCTGACCTCAAACACTAATGAAAACTTATTAGAGAAAATAGTCAGAATAGTAGTGTAATTCAATATGTTCCATGCTGTTAGCCAAAAAAAAGAGAATTTTTTACCAAAAAAAAAAGGACAACTATATGAATAGAAAACACAGTGCAGCTCTTGATTAAAAACGATTGAACGTTTAAATTGAGACTTTGCTAATAGTTATTTATTACAGGTATTTATATAGCGATGACAATTTATACAGCTCTTTACATCTATATTGTACATTCACATCAAACCTTGCCCTCAGGGAGCTTACAAATGTAAGGATTCTAGCTCGCAATCATATATACACACATATCAATAAAATAAGTTTGCTAACAGATTCAGTTTGCCTTTTTAAGTTTGTTTTAGAATTTTAAATACAAGCTAACAGAAAAAATTTAATTACTCTTTTTTACAGCCATGTAATGTATGGGCCTCTGCTAAGCAATCAATTTAAAGGGAATCTAATATGATGACCTCTTTACATGGCTGTTGGCAAAACAGGCTGAATAGTGTCATTAAAATTAAATATTTTTTAAGTGTATTTATATTTAAAACTTACTTTTGTACCTTATAGCGACAGCTTTCAATTGAGCCTGTTCTTTATATTTGTACATCCTGCAATTTCTCTTCACTTCCTTGTTGTCAATGGCAAACTAATAGTAGCTCTGACCATGTCATTGCCACCATTCATGCGCATGCACCCCACAAGTGTATTTAAAGAAAACTGCTAACTTCCTTTTTTTCTGCAACCCACCCCATGTGAATCTTGTGGTCAGATACAGGGTTGGCTCCAGAATCATTGACATGTCCACACTGTCTCCAGCACCTAACCCACCAACCACCCCTTTTACCCATGCGCAGACTGGAGTGATCATGTCATCTAGCAGGTCGGATCTTCCAAGAATGATTTAAAGAAGCCTCCTCTCCCTGCTTGCCGCCCCATTTAACACACATTCCTCAAGCTTGAGGGACATGTTTTACATTGTCCAGGGAGCCAATTGGTGCTTTTCAAGCATGGGTAGACATAGTAGACTTCCTGCCTTGAACTGTACTAGCTGCATCACAGCATTTTTTGTATTGCTCTGCCTTCAGATCTCACAGTGAGTGAGCTAGTGATGTCACATGATCACAGTATATGAACACCTTACCAAAATGTACTTGACCCACTTATTTATGCTACATAACATATTTATATCATTTAAATATGGAGAAATTGGAAGATCAATGTAAAAATTTTATTTTGGGAGCTATTGATACTTTAAGTGTCTACTTCAGTGGTTCTCAACCTCAGTCCTCAAGCACCCCCAAACAGGACATGTTTGCAGGTTTTCCTTTGTCATGCTTTAAATCAAATTTAATGGCTTGGTATTTTGGACAGATAGTTCATCTAAAGCCGCGTACACATGGGCGGACTGTATGGCCTACTTAGTCCGTCGAAACACATTTCAGCGGACAGTCCGCTCGTGTGTGGGCTTCATCGGACTTTTTCAGTGTGCAGTCTGGCGTACTAAGTATTTCGGATTTTTCAAAATATTGTCCGTCATACTTTGGTTTCAGCAGACAATCCGCTCGTCAGTAGGCTAGTTCGACGGACTAAGAATGGCACATGCTCAGAAAGGATTTATACGGCGAAAGGTTGCATTGCTGTGTATTGGACTTCCTATTTCTAGTCCCGTCGTACGTGCTGTACACGTCATCGCGCAAGCTTTCGACGGACTGTTTGTGCATCCGTGTGTGGTCAAGTCCGTTCATTCGAAAGTAGGACGGACTGTCCGTCGGATTGTATGACGGACTAAGTAGGCCATACAGTCCGCCCGTGTGTACGCGGCTTAAGAGAAATTCCCAAAACATGACCTGTTGGGGGTACTTGAGGACTGAGGTTGAGAACCACTGGTCTACTTTATATGGCCAACTTTAGCACTTGAATTACATTTACTGCAAATTGTCTCCTCTCAGTGGCTAGAATTTAATGGTTTTGAGGTTCTTGATATGTAACCATAAACTCATCTGCTGCCTTTAGTGAAATGAGTTGTATTTAAGAAACTATATCTTTCCACTGTTCACCAAATGTTTTACTGTTATATCTTTTTAGTACTTATACATTTCCAGCCATCTACATGTCACAAAGGTTTTGAAACTTTACAAAGACAAATCATCATCACTTTTGAGTGTACATGTTTTTTGATCTGCATATTAACCAAATGCCACTTTTATCTCACAGAAACAGCTGTTGACTAAAAAAATACAACACAAGCTGGTACATTTATGCCATAAGCTACTGAAAAAGATCCATCCCAGTGGTCAAACTACTTAGTTATCTAGGTTGAAAAAGACTGATGTCCATCAAGTTCAATCCCTTGCAACTCCTACAGTTTTGTCCCTGTGGATGGCAAAACAAGACTCCTGTGCAAATGTTTACAATTTTGTTGCCATTTACAAACCACCTTTATAGACTAGGTCTGAGAACACCAGGCCATCAAGAAACAACTGTTTCAAAACTGTTTGTTGCTGCTTGCCATGTTTAGAGGTTTGGCAGCTGAACAAACAAAAAAAACCTTACACAGGAAATTAAACTGATAAGGAAATTGTCATTGAAGTAAAATGGAGAAATATGTAACCATAAACATAAAATGACAGCTAAAAAATGGTTGGATCGGGTGGCAAGTTTATATTATTGGGGTGCTACTGATCCTGCTTGATCAGCTGTACTTTGGGGGATAGTAATCGAATGAGCCAGGAAGCCACCCTCAGTTATTATTGTTCCCCCTGAAATTGACATCTTTAATTTATTACTGTTTGTTATGATATTGCTATACTCTTAAACAGCATGATGGTTCTTGATTCTTAAAGCAGAGCTAAACCCACCAACCATTTAACAGTTTACCAAAATAAATCTTGCATTAGAAATACCAATGAATTAAATTATTAATCAAACATACCAATATTGCTTTCTATTACATTATACCTATGTATGTTACATTCAAGGCTTGCCTCTATCTTATGTCAGCTCTCAACTGACCTTTCAGTGTTATAGCTGGTCAAATGTGCAGCACCATGGCAATTGCAGATCTAAATAGAAGCTAATATGGTCTTGCCTTTGGCTGCAGAACACAGGACGATTCATTTAGTTTAAAGTCTAATATTGGACAGTTGATTACATCTTGTTAATGTGAGAAGTGATGAGAATGGAAGAAACCAAAGCAGGAATGACTCAAATGAAAAGCTGGAATCATTTGCATAGAACATTTCTACTGAGGGCCCACACAAACACAGTTCTAGAAAAGACAAATGCACTTTGCTTATAACATTATAGCAAAAACTTACAATATTTTCCCCTGAGATTTATGAATTAAAAAGGTGCAGAATAGTGTAAGGAAGTGTAGACTTTATCAATTGGAAAACAGTTTTTAATCAACTGGTTAATAAAGCCAAAAAGAAAGAAAGAAAGGGCTGCATGTCACCTAAACACACCCATTTGACACACCTAAATTAGAGCATTATAACATATACTCATTTGGACACGTGCATCTTTCTGCAATGAAATGCATAATGTGGAAAATGTCAAGGTCAAACACTAATTAACCTAACTTAGTGTACCTTGAAAAAACAGGACCAACTCTCTTCAGTTTATAAACCTGGTATACACTGGTGGCTCTACAAAATATATGTGTGAGAATGTGCAGGGGGATGCCCCCTGCCAGAACACTCAGATCAGCAATCTGCTATTGTCTGAGAGCACTGATCGGGAGTTAGTCAGCTACTGGTTTTCCAACATGCAAGCCGAACGGCCTGCTTCTGTCGGACAGACCGACATACACATGGGCAGAATGTCGCTGTTTTCTTTTTAAAAGGGCACATGTCTCCCAAAATTATGTCTGTGTTTACGGGGCTTTACTCTGTCCCATAGGGGACAGAACTGTAAACAATTTGAATATCAGATCTTCTTTAACATGGCTACTCTATCCCATAGGGGACAGAGCTGTAAGAAAATTATAGTGATAGATCTTCCTTAAACTGAATTAAACAGAATCCTAAAAGTTAACAAAGTAATCAAAAGGATTTTTAGGTAATCATAACTGCAATTAGATATTCTGTTTTTATTAATTTGCTTATGCTCATTTCTAATTGAAATTAAGTCAAAACTGCTTTCATAAGATGAGATGTTTTTTCATCATTTGTTCTGTGATTTATTGACTAATAAATTAAATTTTAATTATGTTGCACACATTTTTTAGTTGAATAGTGCACTGTATTATACATGGCATAGCACAATCAATTCAATTTGTTTAAACTTGTCTCTTTTCTAAGCAATGATTACTTATAACATTAAGTTCACATCATTTAAAATATTTTCCACACATGGCTTTTTCGTGCAAATTTTAGAGCAGTGCTTCCTGAATGTAAGTGCTAAGTAATCTACATAAAAAGAGTAAGCCTAAGGCTGATTTGAGGGGCTGGAAATACAAAACATTGCTTGCAGTACAGAGCACTTGAAAGGTATGCTCAATCATGCATTAAGAGACCTTATGCAGTCACATTACAGTTTACTAGTTGTATTCAGTTAATTTGCTTTTTTGTTTTTTTTTTACTTGCAGCACATAATTACTAATACAGGCTGCCAAAAAAAAGCTTTTAAATTTAGTCTTACCACAAATATGTAATAGTATAAGTTTATGAGGTTTTGACTTATGAATGTATGATTGTTCACTTTTCCAATGTTTCTGGCTCCATAAATAAAGGCCCGTTTGAGTTAATAGTCAAGCTCTTACCATGGCAATCTGAATGCTTATATGTAAACATTTAGTCATGTTCCTGTATTATCTGAGTAGCAAATGAGCAAAGCACCTTTAGATAGGCTATCCCTGTGCAAATAAGCAGCAGCTGTGCTATTGTTCTAGGTCTGCAAATAAATATAAATTTTAATGACCCGGGAAAGAGAAAGATAAAGTGCAGAATGCTCGAAATGTCTTTTGTGCAGAATTTAATTTCATGATAAAACTGCAGTTGTAATTTTGTTCCGAAGTATGTTAGTGCAAATTGGCAAACCTATTTTAAAATTATTTTTGTAATCATTCATAATGACACATTTTGCACTTAGACTAGAAAAAATGGTAAAAGTATGCTTTTTCATGATTCTTCCTACATCAATTTAACCTAGTAAGCTGGTATAGGTGTATGTTTATTGGATAATTTACAAAAAGATGTAGGTTATATGCCACACTTTGTATTTTTTGTTTTCACATGTGTGCAGGTTATGAAAATAGGTTCTGTCTGAAAACCACAACATTGACCCTAATATTTGATGCCCCCCTATGTGTATAGAGGTAAAAAAAACAGAGGAGGGAGTGCATAATGTACAAGAATTATCACTGATCACACTGAAGTGTGTGGGGCATTTAAAAGGAACTTTAGCCCCCAGAGTTAATTTCGCTGTTAACCCCTCTTATCTTTTTTGCATGGTTATGCACAAATAACATACTCACATGCCCAGCAATTTCACCATTATCCTGCTGTGATCAGCCACATCCCCGCTGCACACCAGTTCCCACACTGCCATATTCCTGTCTGATGTAAATGGCAGCTGGTTGTTTCATCTGGGTTTTTGCAGCTGGCACCTGATGTTGTGCTAGCAGATCTGCCCTCTTCAAGCCAATCCGCCCTCTATGGTTCTGTTTAGGCAGAATCATTTGTAGTTACTACTACTAGCTCAGCAGTTGTTACTTACCTATCTCAACTGCTTCACATGTACTTGGTATTTATTTCTATTTGTATTCTCCAATTTTCTGGTACAGCCATACCTAACCAAACAAGTTGTTTCTGTAAAGCTTCAGGCTTGATTGTGTGATGATAATTACATTACTTGAATGCCCAATACGTAGTGGATGGTTGTTAAATTAGCCAAGCACTCAAAGTCCCATTTACTTATTATTAATATGGGCAAAACTTGTATTTGACTTTTGGTAGATAAGGTTTAAAACACAGGCTGGCAACCAAAATGTCAACTTTATTCCTGCATTTAAAGTGGTTGTAAACCCTTACAAACCACTTTGACCCACGGGTAAGTCTAGATTAGGGCTTACCTGTAGGTCCAAGAAATATCTCCTAAACCTACACGGTTTAGGAGATATTTACAAAAAGACAGGCACCGCTGTCTATGGCACATACGCCGTAGACACCGGCGCTCAGGCGCACTGAGCACGCCGCAGATCACGGCGATATGCCGCTCCTGTCGGCTCCCGTGAGCATGCGCGGGAGTGACGTCATCGCGGCTCCGGCGAATCAGAGTGCCAAAGCAGCGAGACCCAGAAATCACTCTGGGAAACATGGCAGCGGTGAAGATAAAGGAGGAGGACCGCTTCGGGGGCTTCGTTCTCAGGTAAATTATTCATAATGAGCTAGTATGCTATGCATACTATCTCATTATGCCTCTGCCTTGCAGGTTGCATTTTTAATTTAAAGTGCCTTTACTTCCTCTTTAAAGCATATCTAAAATTAAAATTAACTGTATAAATATGCAGTGATTCAGTAGGCACTATATTTACATGTGGTGGGAATTTAGTAAAACCCTCCCTTTTTGGCATGCAATATTCAATAAGTACAATGAACTCTATGGCGAGTCCTTATCTTCTTTTGACTTTGATGTACTTTCCATTGTACATGGCTCAGTAAATTACTACAAAAAAACACAACTCCTTGAACAATATCATGAAAATGGAGGTGCTTTTTTCTTATGTCTTGGATAACTGAGATTCCCAATAATGTATTTTCCCAATGGTCAGTGTGGATTTGGTATTTTTCCTCTGATGCTCTAAAATGTAGACTTCAAATGTAAATGGTTTTTAAGACTATCAGCCCAATCTCACAGTTGAGCGTGGATCTTCCACAGCACAATTTATCTTTGCTACGTTTAGCTAAGCTTAGCGATTTACAGACAAGCAGAAAATTTCCCAGTAGCCACTTGCTGCTCAAGTTGCTCTGCTGGTAAAGAATCTGGTGTCTCACAGCAATGTAAGGGTGCAGGCTGTCTTGTGCTTGATCCAGAAAGAAGTGAAGAATGAGGGGATGAGAGACACTTCACACCACTAGCTCAGCAGGCTGAAAGAAAAGTAAATGGCCTCAGACTTGCATTCCTTCAAAGCCATGCCCCTCTACATTTGAGAGTCTCCAAGTTGGAGCATATATAGCAGTGGATAAATTATGGGCAAATATGTCTGGAGGGATCCCGCTATTCCTTTAAGGCACATGGACACATTAGATGCCCAGCAGGAGCACAGTAGCAGCTGAAAGCATCCAATATGGCCCCATGTCATATCCATTTATAGCCTTTGCATTAAGGTGCCCATGGAAGGGCTTTGCAAGGGCTATCACAAACAAATATAAAATTTCCCATCATGCTTACCAGCTGACTTGCAAAAAATAAATAATTATAATAATAATAAATAATCCTGTCTAACAATTCACATTAAAAACAGATGATTTAGTTGCACACATTTGTAAATATATGTGGAAGCCACAGTGCCTCGCCAAGGAACCTCTAGATCCTGCAATCGTAACTCTATATTTGAGAGTTTCCAAGTTGGAGCATATATATAGCAGTGGATAAATTAGGGGCAAGAACACCTGGACAGAGCCCACTCCTCTCTAAAGGCACAGGGGAATGTTAGATGCCTAGCAAGAGCACAATGGCAGTGTGTGCTTACACTTTATCTCTTAGGTAAGTTTATGTTCTGACCCTTGGTAGTGCAAGGCTCCAGACCAGACTATTGTTTTTCTTACCTCACACCTTTTCTCTCTTTTTCTTCTCTCTATACCTTGTACATTATTTCTCTCCATGTCTTCACCTATGACTGCGCCTAAATAACAATTAAAGTGTACACAATTAACCGACATACTAGTAACAAGATTTCTAACATGTAATGGAAATACTTGTTTGTCTATATGGTTTAGTTTATTGTTTCTTACTGTATATTGCTCTGTACTCATACTTTTTCGTGTGTTACATTTTAATAAGGACCTTGGACTGAGCACTTACCCCTTTCCACAATCTTATACCTGCTGTACAACTTTTCAGAAAGGGGCAATCAAATATAATCATCACTACAGCCAAAAATAAACTGTAGATTACCAGATCATAGATGCAAAAGAGTTTTCTTTTCCTTTATTTTCACTTTTTAGGGATTTATATTTAGGCTCCGCTCATGCTAGTGCGACTTGTCATGTGACTTTGGACACATTAAAGCGGAGCTCCACCCAAAAGGGGAAGCTCTGCTTTTTTGCCCCCCCCCCCCGCTGCCACATTTGTCATCTTTCAGGGGAGGGGATACCTGTTTTTGACAGGTACAAGCTTCCACGTTCGGCTTACTGCGCCACGGCAAACTCCGAAGTTCCGACCCCCTCCTCCGTCACCTACCACCGGGCCATTCACAAAGCATAGCGTGCTTCATGCATGCACAGTAGGGAACCACAAGGCTTCACTGACGGTTTCCCTCACCCGAGATGGCGGCAGCAGCACCAGAAAGCCGATTAAAAAATAGGTTCGGGTGAAGACACCACTGTATTCGTGAACAGGTAAGTGTCCTGATATTAAAAGTCAGCAGCTACAGTATTTGGGCCGGATGATAAGCTGCAGCCCATTGATTTGAAAGGCACCCATTCCAATCTATGTGATTTAAAGTCGTAGTGACAGTGACTGAAGGTTCCTGCACTACTTGATTTGACTTGAGTGCTAGAGAGTATAAGGTTGCATGAAAGGTGCTTTAAAATTGCACTCGAAATTGCATTACTTTGGAGTCACACTAGCATGAACAGAGCCTTACACACTTCATGACACACTTCCTGTTCTTGGGTGACTACTCCCACTACTCAAGTGCATCTGTGGAATAACCATTGTAGTTATTTAGACAGGATTTCAAACATGTCTGTCTTTGTTCATGTACAGTACATGTATGGTGATGAAATAAGTAGTTTACACAAAAAAGATAAGATTGTTTTTTCTTCCAGTTCATCTAACAGGAAGTAACAAACATTGCATTTCTGGCAATATCAACAGGTATTCTGTATTTGTTAACATTTTCTTAGCCTGCAAAATAAAAACTAATGTAGCCACTACATCTACTTTATGATAATATCCAAAGGACCAATACATTGCTGTGTGTGACTTTGACTACAAAGAGATGTCTCTTTGAAGCATCCCATGCACTATTAAAGAGGAAGTAAATGCTGCTTTTATTTCCTTTTTTTTAGAATATTATCATAGAACAAAGTATTTACATGCCTGACACATTGTAGCATTATTAAAAACATTTCGCAAGTACCTTTTTGTAGTTTGATAAATTATAACCTCTTCTGAGAATTGGCTGCGCCATCTTTGTTATTGATTTCTTTCTCTGTTGTTGATGTCATTTCCGCCCTTTCTCAGTTCCCCTGCTCAAAGCTAGCGCATGCTCTCTCTATTGCCGCAGCTGCAGCTGCTTGCTCGTATGAGAAACACTGGTTCACTCCCCCTATGTGATGTTTCACAGTCACAAGGGGGGAACCAGGAAGTTGGAGAAGGGCACACTATCGCAATGCTGCTGTGCCGTTTACAGGGGAAAGAAATGACCTGGCATGCTGAGGATACAGAAACGGCACATAGCACAGACATAGCATGCCGTAAAAGAATGGACAGACTGTGCATGCGCCGTTCACGTCATAAAAGATTACAGGACAGATTGTGAGAAGATTGTACAAGTAAGTGAAGTTTCAGTCACAGTATCAGTAGCATTTGCAATGCAGATTGCAATAAGCCAAAGTATAACTAGAGGGTTTACAACCACTTTAATTTTATACTGTACTACTTGCAGCTAATGACAATGATTACCTTTGTGTTAACAATGTTAAAAACGTTATTTCATGCGAGTGGACAAATGTAATAAAATTGTACATTATGGTACTTTCTTAAAATTCAGTGCTATGTAACATGTATTGATGCTGTTGTAGTCACAGTTAAACTGCCTCAAATTTTTACAAATGTCTTTTTTTTTCCCCCATGAAACAAAGTCTCCTTTTACAGCAAGAAAATAAGCTTCTGCGTGGTATTTAATTTCCTCACTAATGTGCTGGTATGTTTAGTTTTAGTCTGTGGCTGTCAAAGGGTCTAAAAGTTTACTGCACACTGTATTTCTAGCTGCAGCGGCAGCCAAGGAGTTAATCTGACCCAGGGAAAATGTATTCTTAACCAAAGGAAGCTTTATCATGTAAGTAGGTTAAAACAAGAGTTGGAGAGCCTCAGGGCCCCTATTTGTTCAAAGGCAAAAAAAAAAGTTTAAATAGACCTCACCTGGGTTAATATGTTGGTTTACATTAACAAATAATTGATGTAACATTCCTTTCTTTTCTGAAGCCACCATGTTTAAGCAAGTTTACTCAAACATTTAATCTCTTCCAGAGAATTATCAGAATTATTTTAAACCTTATATTTCATACTTTCAAAATGTACCCAAACCCGTTAACAACATTTTAACATGGCACAGCTTACCAGTCCTTCAGTGTGTTAACTGAATTTGTTAGCTTTTTTTCCTTGTTTCCACCTGGTGAAATTGCTAGTAACATACTTCCGATCCTGGGGTTATGATGCCCACTGATCATACTATGGGGTTGATTTACTAAAGGCAAATAGACTGTGCACTTTTTGAAGTGCCGTTGCACTTTGCAAATGCAGTTTCTCCAGGGCTTAGTATTTAAGGTAAAGCTTCACTTTGCAAAGATTACCCAATCACATGCAAGGTAAATAAAAAAAAAACAGTATGTTTGCTTGCACATGATTGGATGATGAAAGTCAGCAGAGCTCCTGCTAATTTACTAAACTCTGGAGCAACTGCTCTTGCAGTGTGCAACTGCATGTTGCACAGTGCACAGTCTATTTGGCTTTAGTAAATCACCCCCTATGTCTGTGGAGGAGCAATGTTGTCACTCTAAAACTGGAAGTGTGTTAGGCTACTTTCACACTGAAGGCATTTTTCAAATTTTAGCTCTAAAAATAGCGCCTGTAAAAGCGCCTCCCATGCCACCCCAGTGTGAATGCCCGTGTTTTCACACTGGGGCGGTGTGCTTGCTGGATGTTACAAAAAGTCCTGCAAGCAGCATCATTGGGGAGGTTTGGGAGCGCTGTATGTGAAAATCTCTTTGAAAACGCTGCAACACGAGCGATTTTAACTCTTTCTTCAGCAGCTAGCGAGGGTTTAAAGTGCCCTGCTAGCGGCTAAAAAGCACGGCTAAAAAGACGGTTAAACACTGCTAAAATGAGCAGTGCATTATCGCTAACACGATGCAGCCCCAATGTGAAAGTAGCCTTAAAACTACGGAATACTCCCCCTTTCCCCATTCCCAGGTGCTCTGTAGTTCTGAGAGGAAATATGAACAAAGTGGATAAAGGTGTTAAAAATGTTTGTAAACCTCTAACCTCAGCAATGAACAAATTGTATTCTTCTATAGTGTGTACTTGCTTCTATCCAAAGACATTTGTCAGCAAATTGCTATGTGGAATAACCGACAACCAAAATAATTACTCCAGTCCAGTGGATTTTAGAGATGATTATATTGCTCACATTGCTTCTATTACACTGTTTGCTTTAATCAGACTATGTGTGTTCACTCTGAAGCTGTATATATATTTGCTAAAATACATGTTGCTAAAATGTGCATTGTTCCTAATCGGTTTAAAATGTTGCTACATTAACAAAATAGCTATTGTGTTTATTTTTTTGGTACTTGGCAATAAGCAGCAACTAAATGACTGTAAACTTGACAAGACAACTATTTGTTACAGTGCTTCCAGACAATGAGCCTGACTGACAGCAATGTTTGAATGAAAAGTTTTGACAAGTCAGTTGAATGCACTTCCTTTATGCAGCCTTTCGCAATGTCAAGTTTACTCTGTGTCATTGAATAATGATTTCTAGGTAGAATTTTTCCACTTGAGAGGAGAAAAAAATATACTGAGGGAAAAAATGTATTTTAAATGGATCTTGAAAGCAGTTGGGTTGTAACGAAATCTTAAGCATACACATCTGTAGAATGTCAGGGGTGTTTTCAGCAATTCAGCAGCAAAAGGATCTTATTTTACCAGATGTTGGAATGCATTCCAAATACATTGCATTTACATTGTATATAATATGTTTCATAACATATTGCTTAAATAAATGTTAGTTGTAATATTTAGAATATCGGAGCAGTGGCATACCACTCCACTTTTAATTTTGTTTTAAATTAAACAGATGCATATTTGACATTACAGCACAATTTAGCTGATGGTTAATAGACGGGCCATGGATGTTTTCCCTTGTCTTCTTGGGGATTAAAGACTATAACAAAAGTTGTAATGTTGACATGTTGCAGAATTCATATTTGCTTGCCTGTCAGAAAAGATTGGTGCTGAAAGTGTCAGTCCACCCAAAAGTGGTATTTCAGTGAATGCCAGTAGGCTGAAACAACACAGGCTTTTAATTTCTCCTGGGGAGTCTTCTAGGGAAATTTCTGCACCTGCAGAAGATTTTCTACAGCTGACTTTGTAGGTCATGAATCTGCCATTGCTAGAACATAATTTCAATCTAAGCGTTATTTGTAATATGTTTTGGGGAAGGCACCAGAAGAAATACCATGGCTGGGTAAAGAGCCAATAATTCCAAGAGGACAGACTTTTCTCTGAAGTACAACAATATCAGCAAGGTCACTTCAAAAATGTATATAAGCATGTTTCAAATGTATCCCCAAAATTCACTCTACCCTTTTAGATTTTGTCTCAGCAGTCATATATTCTTTCACCTTGCTCCTATAGCAAGAAACAATGTTTTTTTAAACTCAAAATGCTACTAAAATTCTTACACAGACAGGTAGTGGGAGGGCAGTTTTGATGTATGAGCAGCCCCCACGACTACATATTCCCAGATTATTTTCCCTACACACCATGTGAGGGTAGGTTCTTGGGAGTCAAAGAAACATCATTGTTTTGCTGCGAAATAACTCAATGCATGCACGTGGAAAGGAACAGAGAGAATGTGGAGTCTGTGGACTGTGGAAAACAGTTAGGAAGCTGGATGAGAAAGTGTGTCATTCTCCAAGTACTTAGAAAAATTCTGGAGTATGTGAAGTCTGGTTAATAAGAGGACCCCCTTGAAACTGCACTTTTGCAGATATTTACTCTCTAAAGCAATAACAGAAACAAATCATAATATTCACAAAATTGAGTTCAAATGATCAGACTATGGTAAAACATAAAAGCTTATAACTACATGCTATGTGACCTAGTTCTGCCTAAAAGCTAAAGTGGTTGCACAATGTAGTACAGTAATTCCCCTACTTACTATAAGTTCCGTTTCGGGAGCTCGTTCATAAGTCCAACTTGTTCGTAAATCCAACAAAGAGCAGTGCTTGCAGCCAATGGCTGCAAGCACTTATCAAAGTGTTCTGGTGGGTGGGTTACATCTTTGAAGTTCCTCTAAACAATCAATTTATCACAGATTATCTACCAATGTAAAAAATAGTATAACTTACAAAAGAGGACCCTTATGCCAAAACCCCAACTTTGAAATGCTTTAAGTTATTCACCTGGGTAAGGACTTTTGACTTTCCTGATCTGCCTATTACTTCTGAGATAGTGACTCTGAAAGAACTAAAGTCAGAGGTCTTCATAGCAGCCAAGTAACTTTAATTTTCAAGAGGAAGTTAAAAATGGCAGCTTCATATTCTTCCTTCATAAGAGATTTATTTGAAGGCAGAGTTTATTAAAGTGTAGTAGGTGTAGAACAGTGTATTATCATTGGGGGTGCCATGTGGCAACTTTTAAGGCTGAAGGCAGAACAGCCTTGTGAAAATTTTAGTCAGTGGTGCGGACACTCAAACGGATATTTTGGTTTTACCAGTAGGTTTGATACATGTTCTTTCCGTAGATTGTAAGGCCTTTTTTTCATAAAAAGTGATATCCTGATTGTCTCTCAGAGCTAAATGTTGGAGACCTTGGTTTGGAAACAAAGCAGAAAGAAGTGGGTGGACAACTTCTAAGGTCCCTTTCACACATGCGGACCGTTCAGGTCCACATGTCAGTTTTTTTAGGCGGACCTGAACGGACGCTCCATGCAGTTCTATGAGTGACAAATGTCAGCAATGACATGTCTGCTGACATCCGCTCCACTAAATTCAGATGGATGGAAACCGTATTTTCCATCCATCTGGTGGCAAACAAAACCAGAGGGCCTGGAGTGTGGTCTGCTACTAAATTTGTATGCTTGTCAGGATGCTTTTTCTTATCCTTTTGGTCTCTAGAGCTTGCCTAGGCAGAGTGAGTGTAGACATCCTGCCCACCACTGCATGCCATGATTTTTCCTGGCTGGAAAATTAGGTGCCCTAAATATAAGATAAGTGGAGATAAACAGGATCTAGAGCTGTCCATGAGAAATAAAGGCTTGCCAAAAGGGATACCTGTTGAATCAGACAAAATCTGAGCTGTGCGTGACTCTGCAAGCACCACTTTGCTCACCAAAAGTCAACTGAACTGGATAAAAAATGATCAGCTGAACAGTAATTACATTCTATAAGATGCAGTCACACTTCTGTAGTGCCACTGCATTTGGGCAGGTGCAGATGCCTTGGCTGCTGAATAAAAAAATTACAATTAGCATGGATGGGGAAATCGATTGAAAGTCGAGCTGTGTACAGCTAGATTAAATCTTGAAAAATTAATTATTAATGGACTGACTGTGTATGCAGTCCTTTCATTTCTGACCTAAAACAGTATTTTGCTTGTTAGGAGTAGCACTATAACAGTCAAATAAAATGGTCTTTAGGGTAATTCTAAGTTAAATTAAATCTGAAAGTAAGAAAAAAAAATATACTTGCAGTGAGGTTTCTTCAAGGGGTAAATGCTCATTTTAGGTTACCTTTAAAAAGCACTTTTATTTACCTTATCTCTCACTCCCACAGGCTCCCTCACTCCATACAACTGGTACCCGAAAAGCTACTTCATCCGTCAGTCACACTCTAACATCATCACACACAATGCAGGACCAGCAGTACTGTATTGTAAATGAGGGCACTGAGGGCCCACCCACAACCCACAGCATAAGCGAGAAAAGGAGAGTGCTGGCTGAGAGGGGAGTGAGGGATAAGGTACGTAAAAACACTTTTTAATCATATCCTAAGCAAAAACAAGCATTTAACCCTTGCAGTGAGGGAGAAGCCCCACTGCAAGGTTTATTTTTTTTAATATCCCCAGAGTTCAAGTTTACAGCAAAATTCACACCTGAGCATTTTCAATATACAACCGGCTCAGCGTTAAAAATGCTGTTGTTTTAAATGGTACCTGATTATATCTTAGTGCTCATTCACCTGTCACTAGACACCTGTTGCTCAGAAATGTACAGTGGTTTCTTTTCAGGCTAATTGGCGTTTTTTGTCCCTATAGAATTCAATAGAAGCACCTGAAAAATCATTCAAACATGCATATTGCACAATTTTCAGGCCCTCCTACAATAAAAGTCTATGTGGTAAAAAAATGCAATCCTGCCCCAACGCAACTGCTATACAGCAAAAAACTCCTAAAATGCATGAAGAAAAATGCACAAAAAAGCGCAGAAAAAAAGCCTTCAAAATCACCTAAATACTCTGCACTCAAGTGTGAATGTAGCCTAAATATCTTCTTAGTACATGCATACTTTGTTTATAAATGTGTATGACCAGAATTCGTTTTTTAAGACTTGTGAAGTGTGAACATGTGCCAAGTCTCATGTAATGACCTACCCCCAGCTTTAAACAAAAGCTTTCCCAAGAGAAGTATGGCAGTTGCCATTCACTAAGTATTATGCTAACCCTCTGGATTCCATCTTTTAGGTCACTGACCTAAAACAAGTATACAGATCAGGAAAGACAGAACAAAAAACAGGACTTCTTATCTGCATACTTGTTCTGGGTCAGTGACATAAGCTATTGAATTTGCAGGGTTCAGGCTACGAGCATTTTCATATTGAGAATTGGGAAATGGAAGCCTCCATGTGCCTCTCGGGAAAGCTTTCTATAAAAATGTGTTAGCTAGAGTTGGACTTGCAAAATGCACAGTCTATTTGGCTTCAGTAAATCCACCCTAAATAGTTTTCAACATTTGACATCAAGTAGAAAAATAACAGTTCTTCTGGTAGGATCTCCAGATATTACAATTGAAGGGACTCTAAAACTGTTGAGTTAATGCTAATGACAGACTGCGTCGTATATGTTTTTTTGTTTGCCTATAGTTAAAATTGAAATATTATTTACATTGTCCTGCTTCTTATACAGACTACCAAAAAAATTACCAGCAAACTAGCAGGCAATGAAGAAGCTCCCCATCCCCAATATAATCATATGACTTTATTGAAACTCAGTGTTCTGCCATTGGAATAGTTTTATTGTTCTTTGCACTCAAAGCTTTAGAATGAGTTCCATTAAACTGGGCTGCTTGGCAAAAACATTTACATTTTATGAGCATTATTAATTAAACTAAATGTCTTATTTTGTTAATTGACTATTTATATGCATGCATTTGTGTTTTTCTTTAGGCGATGTATAGCAGCAACATAAATTGTGAACAAGAGTTTTATAATGTATCACAATAGAATGTTAAAGCATCAATACTTAATGTATTTCATTCCTGCATAAATGCTCCCTAGCTAGGAAATACAGCAAATGGGAGCATAGGAATATAGTTATGCAGGTTTCCAAAACAATTCTACTTTCTAGTTGATTTACCACGCACAATTCCTTTGAAGGTTAAAAAAAAACCTTATATTAGATAAACAGAGGCTGCCTTTGCTGACCTCTTTTCCTGGTAATGATGTGTGCCTTTATGTACTTTAGTACTTCGAAGCACTGACCTGAAAGAAGTATGGGTGGAAAAAGTTGTGACTTTATTACTCTTACTTTCCTTATCTGCGTACAAGTTTCAGGTCAAAGCCACAAAGCCAGAAGTCAGTATAGCAGCCAGGCAGTTGGCATTATAAGATCATTGGGGGCTAACCCTATACATAAGTTCATCAGTGACTTACCCTATATTTTCTCATGACAGATTTACTTTAAGGCCTGAGTGTTCTGTAGTTCAAAATTCCAAAATGCGCAATATGTAAAATCCCATTTATTTCAGTGGTGGCAGTTCACATATGAGCAAGCAGGTGCTTGAAGCTCAAAGCCTGTTGCTCCAAGAGCTACATGAACTCTTTTTGAGGCTGAACGGGCATTTATGTACCTTGATGGGACTACCTGAAAATGCACCAATCAAGTGTTTTCATGTTTTTTTCAGCTAGTCTTCTTCATTTAATGCTTTCCATTGGCAAAAAAAACATGAAGCTTGACTATATATGTAAAATGTTTGAAATATGCTTTCAAAATGCTCGTATTTGTGTGCAAAAACTGTCCACAAAAAAGCCTAAAAATTATGTGAATGTAGCCTTAAAAAGGGTTTTTGAATTCTGCTGGACCTTTATCCTTCTCTTGTCTACTAACGTAAACTGTAAACTGTAAACTGTATCCTGGACTATATGAAGACTTACTACTCAGAAAACAAATAAATTCCTGTTATGGTATCCACCCAGTAAAGTTGAACAAAGGCTGAACATAAAGTTCTAGCTCACTTGTTTGCACATGACAAGACTATTTAAACCTCCATATTACTAAACACGTACATCTTCTGTATATGGTTCTGTTTAAATCAGATGGATTATCATGGCGTGCGTAGTCACCTGTATCTATATGGGTTATTATATTATACTTTGTATTCATCTTCTCTTTAGCATGACTAATAGTGGTCTGTAAACCTGATTTTGATAACAAAACCAAATAAAAATGTTAAAAAAAAACTTATTGGAATTTATTGGGCAACACATGTAATTCTCAGATCAGTCACTTTGATAATTAAGCTTAAGGTAGAAGTCCACCCTAACACTAAAACCCTTGCATCTACAGACATCCACAATCTAACACTAACATATCTAGCCCTGTAAAGAAGAATTTAGAATACATACCTTTATTGAAGCCGATCCAACCAGATCCCACTCTGAACTGTCAGCTGCGGTTTCTCTGTGGAGGCAGGTGTAGAGGTGACAGCCGACAACGGAAGCCCCATAGTAAGTCTATGGGCAACGTCACTCCCCATTCATTTCACAGCCATTGTTTGCTGTGTCCTCTGTAGAGCTTCCACCGCTGGAGGATCATATTGGCTCAAAAAAGGTATGTATACTTTTTTTCTTCTTTACAGGGCTATATAGGTTAGTGTAGATTGTGGATGTCCTTAAATTCAGGGATTTTAGTGTTAGGGCGGACTTTAACCATAAAAGCAACAAATAAAAAACAGAGAGAAAGAATTATGAACAAACTGATGTTGTGAAAAAAATAGAAAGTGAAAAGGAGATATTGCTAGCATGCAGAGGCTGAGCATGTTTAATAAATGTACTGTAGATTTTCCTTAGTTATATATACATTACATTATGAGAGCCACATGGAAAACTTGGAAAAGTCTTCCAATGCATTTGCCCTGTAAATAGACACCAATGAAATATACTTTCTTTATTTTTCAATCGATGTGCATACCCTAGGGGGGTTTCTGGGCAACTATCATGTGCCCTTTACCCCTTATGCTTGTTTATATTTCAGATGTAGTAGCCTAGTGATGGAATATAACCTAATAATCAAGCACTTTGTTGCACACTTGTTCTTTTCAATTTCAGTAATAGGGCTTATTTTTTCCCCAAACCTATATATGTAAAACACTGTTTGATGATTTATATAGAAACAAAAACCATCAGTTACATAACAGTAATGTGTTGTGTCAGGGGATTTAGACAAATAGTCAAATGGAAAGAGAAGGAAAGCAATTTTGAAATTGCTTTTGTAGGATTATATTAAATACAGAAAGTCTGTGTTTTTAAAACAATGAAAAGTGCATTTACAAAATGTAGGTCATGCAAACACTCTATACTTTCATGAAAATACAGACTTGCGTGTTTTGCTGGCATCAGACAAATTTATGTGCTTTGTACAACCACTTAAATCATTAATACCATAGGGAATCTCAATGGTTTTGTTACATCTTGTGCTGAATAAACTAACATATCAGCAAGACATTGTTAAAGCAACTGCAACCTTTAAGATCTGCTTCATTCTTGTGATGAGATAATAAATATAACTATTGGGTATTGGAATTTAAAATTGAATTTAGTCAATCACCATTCCGAAATTAAAAGACATCTAGTCCAATTAATTAAAATTAGGTGCAGATGTCAACAATGTAGTTGCCCTCATCTACCGATCATATTTCTGCTTCGGGCATTTTAGAGTAGTCTGTCTAATGGATGTTGATATCTGATTTACTGCAGTGGATTCTTGCTCATTTCCTGCTTAATAGCCATTACTTGATTGGCAATGTTTACCAAGTGTCAGTAACACCAACAATTTATACTGCAAGTCTGTCATTCTATATGACTGGAAAATGAAATGGATCTGTTTTGGATTCTTGACTCTTTACATCTTTTGTTAGATGGTTATCCATGAGTTAGGTAGGCAACAAAAACTCCCTTCATCTAAAGGGCCGCACACATGGGCTGAATATCAGGCAGCATCGGTTGGTTCAATAGAAACCAGATGACATGTGGCCCATGTGTACGGCAACTGGTATGACAGAGACCTGCTTGTGTCGAAGGGGCATTACCAAAAAAGGGCTGCCAATTGGCATCCAATTAGTGCTTGCAGCCAATGGCAGTCCCCCTGTCAAAACACAATAGCTTAGTGTCAGAAACCATGAAATCAGACTGAGACAGTACAGTTAAATCACACTTGTTTAATAATAAAAGTAAAAAGAAGAAATTTAGTCAAAATATAGTAAAAGTTCAGTAACCGGAATGGATAGTCAGCCAAGCCAGAAGTCAGGGATCAATGTAGTGGAACAGCAAGCAGGATCTGGGGCCAGAAGGGATGCCAGCAAAGCATGTCTTTAAACAGGAACGCAAGACTCTGTGAAGTTGACCATGGCAAAGGCAGAGATCCACTGGGCTGAAAGGCTTAAGTAGACAGAACTGACGAGCTGGATCTCATCGACAGCTGAGTAACTGTGGAGAGATATAAGCTAGCAATTAGCCAACAGCTGAGTGGCCAGCTCTGAGAAGGAAGGTCTGAGCCCAGCCCTGACAGTTAGCAAGGGAGATCGCTGTACTAACATTGAATACTTAGTATGCTGGCTTCTTTTGAGCTCTTCAGTTTTTTTTTTTTCATTTAGCCCACTAGGTTGAACACCTGTTAGTGTGTACTAGGCTTTAGAGCTTGCAAATCTGAAAAATATACCATGCATATGCTTACTCTCATCCAGTATCACAGCACCTTTGGCAATTGAGTTAAATCCCAGGTCAAGAAAGTGGAATTAACCATGGGCTTGTTTGGAAATACTGTCAAGGATTTGGCTAATCAAATTTGGGCTTGAATCTTCTCATTTTTATTCATAAGATGTTTTTTGGTGGCTGTAGCAGTCATACAAGCTATGACCACTGAAAAACATTGTAGCTCGATGTTATTCTCGTATCTTCTCTAAATATATTTCTTATATGGTTTTCATGTTTAAACAGGACACAGAAGGAGACATTTGAATGTGTCAAAGGGAAGTAGGAACCCATTCACATGTCTTGTTCCTGAACCACCACATGAGAGATGCTGCTAGAGAATGCAGATTGTGCTTCTGTATTTGTAAACATTAAGCTACTCTATGCATCAAAAGAATATATAAGCCATATATTTTGTAGAATGCAGTAGCCTCATCAGCAGCTGGCATGTTTTCAGCTTGGAAAATACCATCTTTAAAATAAATTGTTTAAGGATTCAGGAGAAAAACTGAATTTCCATTTTTTTTCAACATGAATAGGCAAATGTGATCAGTATAAAAAATGAATTGATGTAATCTTTCAAAACAGAAGAGCATGAATATGGATGATTCTGCACAGAGGAAAAGTTCTGCTTATTTTAATGAGAAAACTAATTACAAAGAGGTAGACAGCTATTTAGTAATTGCTTATTCTCTTCAGAATGTTAAAGGGTTATATACAAGTCACTTATAGTACATCATGTGATGTCATTGCCAAGACAACAGCTTGATTTTCCGGTTAGAACCCATTGTGGAAATGCTGTAATGTTATGATTGCACACATTCTCATAGTATTTGCCTTAGTGTTTATTTGTTTGTTTTTATGTACACTTAGAGTGGCCAAAGGGAGCGATTTCTCTAAAATTGAACAGAGATTCAACAAACATGTATGACAGTCATACCATCCTTGGTACAAGAATGGCTATGTTAATAATGATTTTCCATTTTGTTGGTAAACTTATCTGTGCCCATTTTTACAGAAACGTTGTCAATTGGACATTTATAGTTATTCATTCATTTAATCATCAATATTCTACAGTTACTGTCATCAGTAAACTGAAACATGTTGAACCCTACGTTCCACATGTTTCAGTTTACTGATGACAGTAACTGTACAATATTAATGATTACATGAATGAATAAATATACAATATTATTGATTGGTCACTATAGACTACTGCACAGTGCATATTGTTATTTGCCCTATGGAAATACAGCTAACAGTCAGCCCCTGTATTAAAGGGAAAGTATTGTATAATTTACACTACTTTGCTCCTGGGGCAATTTTTTAATTTTCAAACAAATGTTAAAATATGCTTTTTATGCTTGAAAATAACTTAATAAAGAATACTTTTTTTCATAAAGCCAGAGGTCTTTCAGAATACAATGGAAGTAGTTTCAATATTTATTTTTTATATATTTTTTGGTAGCTATTTATTTCAGTAAGCATGCACCACAATCAATTGTATTGCAAACAAGCACAATGCAATACCCATTGTTTGGTAAAAAATAAAATATATGGAGTAAATAGATGCCAAATGTGTCAAGTCTTAAACTTGCATGTGACTGTGAAATAGTGAAGAACGGCAGTAGTCCAAATTGTCCACAGGTGACACTTTAAAAACCTTCATCAATTTACAGTTAACAATGAATTATGGCCCTAGAATGATTGCTTTCACTCTGATGTTTGTGTGAGTACCTCAAATGTGTGGAGCAATCACTGTTTACATACTCATGCATGCCCTATGCACACCTTTGGGTGCACATGTGTGCAGGGAGAGAGGGTTACTTTTTTTTGTTTATTTAACACTTTCTCAATTTAATTGTATTGCAATCACATGGGGGCTAACAGGCCCTCTCTGTGATAGCATGGGCAGGTGACAGGTTCTCTTAATGGAGACATCAGGATTACATTAGACCAGATTGTGCTTGATTAGCTGCTTCCCCAGACACAGCAGTCAGAGAATGACAGCTCTAAACCTAGAAGTGAAGAAAGGCTTGTAACTTCCAGGTTCATTAGTCTCAAAGTAAAGGCTCAGTTTGGTATCCTGAAACCGTTTACAGTGGTCTCTGACTCTCCAGAGGAAAGAGGGAACCCAGAAACTGTAGTGAGGAAGGAAGGGGGAGGGCGGACTTCAGAGTGCAGTAAAAGTGATCAGGCCACTCAAGCACAAGTTTTGAGTTGGTAATTGTGACATTCACATTTTGTACATGCTTGCCTTCTCACATTTTTGGATTACATATAGAGATTTCTAGATAATACAGTTTTGAAAACATCAGCAATGATAAGGTTATTTACATTAATTGGCTCTCTTTTACATTTATATCTTAAAAAGTAGATTGAACGGTCTGAACATTTAAGGTGCTGGTGCACAGGATAGTGATCTGACAAATTAGATCATTGTAGACCTGCTCTGTTAAAAGTGGTCTATTAAGAAGGCTCAAAACTAACTCCCTCAACTAATCAATTTCTGTTCAGGGCAGAATGAAATCAACAGGCAGATTGGAAAATCTGATTCTACAATGACCCCATTATTCCCTACTTCCCTTTAATAACCAGATGGTAGCTATTTGGATAATATTCATTATATTGAAACCAATGTGTTTCAAATAATACATGATGTCCCATATTGCATACACTTTAATAATGCACACCTGCAGACCTTTAGTGGGTAAAAGCTAAGGGGCTGTACTTAAAAAAAAAGATATTATTATAAAATATTAAAATGTTTCTCCCGGTATATAAAACTTGAGTCAACCAGGGACTAGTGCTGATCTCAGGGACAATTGCATCACAAATCACAGTGTTGAAGGGGATGAATATTGTGTTTACACTGGAGATAAATGCCACGGAAACAGGATTGCAGGCTGCCACCCCATTATATATGTCCATTATATACATCATTATATAATGTCTTGTTCTATTGTTGGTTAATGTACTTACAAAAACCTATGCAGAAGGGTGGACTTTGTAATATATGTCCTTACAGAGGAATACTGGTGAAAAAGAGCTATGGGTTAATATCTAAACCCACATCCGCTGAGCCTATGGTGCCCTAGTTTTACTTAGATAGTTGAACAAGTATTCTACACTTTTTTCCTTCAATTTATAGATTAGGTAAAGCTAAAGTCTAAATTTATAGTAACCACAAGATGTCTCGGCACCTCTGTCAAATACAGAAGGCTTTGTATTTTTATTTTCATGAATAAAATGGGTTTGATTTACAAAAGACAGATAGGGTTTTCAGTATGGAAAAGGGAAGGGAAGTTGAACTTTGCAAGGGAATTGCCCCAGAGCTTAGTTAATGCATTTTTGCAAAGAATCTCTAATCACATGAAATAGAAAAATAACAGCATTTTTGCTTCCATATGAATGGATGATGGAAGTCAGCACCTCTTCATGCTTTGGGGCAACTTTCCTTTCTTTGTTCGACTTCCCTTGCAAAGCGAACAGCCTTTTTCATGTTTATTTTTATTTTATCACATTGCCTACAAAAGCATTGGAATTATGTATTTTCTCTGAAACAAAGGGACTTGTTCAGTTAAGAACTGCAAAGTGCAAAGAAAGCATGCAATGGGCAGTAAGGCAGACCGTACACAGTTTAAATTTTTGGCCGGTTCAGCAGGAACTGGCTGAGATTTAAACCATGTATGGGCAGACTGAATGTACCAGGTTGATCGATCAATCAACTTGGTTACAACCAGCATCCAGGTCTTACTTGCAATTATTGCAAGCAGCTGCTATAGTCGCTAGCAATAACCAGTGTCTTTTCCTGGCGGGGACAAGACAATGGCCCAATAGGAGGGATTCCCACATCAACACTATCTGTGTTGATGGGGAAATCAACCAAATTTCTTTCCTGCAACCCAAAAGAAAGTTGCATTGTGTATGGCTGACCTAACCCATAGTAGCCAATCAGACATGACAATAGTAAACTGAGATATGTTTTGATTTTTTTATGGATTCTGGTTCTTTGCACATTGTCAGTGCTGTTTACATTATTAAATAAGCCCACCTTTGTAGTAAACATCTTGCAGCAGTTATATGATAGACTAACAAAGCACTGTGGCACTGTTACTGAAAATAAATAAATGAATAGATTATTTTGTTAATTTATTTAGTAAGTATGTATAGTTACTTACCGTATTTATTGCGTATATCACACGTGCCAGCGTATAACACGCACCCCAAGTTTAGGAGGGAAGTTTAAGGAAAAAAACTTACATTTAAATGCCCATCAATGCAGCCTTACCAGTATCCATCTGCAGCCTTGTCTATCATTGCACCCTTGTCAGTGTCATTTGCAGCCTTGTCATGCAGCCTTGTCCATCATTGCAGCCTTGTCAGTGTCAAATGCAGCTTTGTCATGCAGCCTTGTCCATCGTTGTACCCTTGTCAGTGTCAATTGCAGCCTTGTCAGTTTTATTTGCAGCTTTTTTTAAAAAAATGGCGCTGAGAACGGCCAAAGGTGGCCGAAAGCTGACGAGAACAGCCGAAGGGGGCCGAAAGCCACCGATAAGGGCCAAAAGCCGCAGAGAAAGGCCGAAGGCGACTGAAAGCCGCCCAGATGCTCAAAACGGTGGATGATCGGCATATAACATGCCCCTGCGATTTACCCCTGATTTTAAGGGGAAAAAGTGTGTGTTATACGCCGATAAATATGGTACTTTACATTTGTCAGATCTATATGTAAGAATGAAATAGTTGTGCATACATCTGTAGTTAAATTGCCTCTTACAAAATAATCAGAGTTCCAATCATGCTTCTGTGTTTAAAAGTTACACACTTTTAATACTGTAAGTGCTTTTGTGGATTTTTTGTGCTTGTGGGAAATTTTTTTAGGTGACCATCTCAAATTCATAATAATGTGTAAAGAAACAATATAGGTAATGTGCCTGCAAATACATTTAAATAACTCATATAATACATATTGTCTTGAGCACTGTGTTCAGAGAATATAGAGTTTGACTTGTCCAACCTAGGTCAGCCTTAGTTGCACCCTTCTGGTGCTTTGCCCCAGTCCATTACTCAGTAGTCCAATGCTAGGCAATAGCGATAAAAGGCTTTTGCATTGGATTTTTGAATGGTGGAGGTAAAGGTTAGTGCAGCAAGTGCCTGGCTTAAATCTTCACACGTTGTGGTATGTATCTCTGGATACAGTGCCCCCAGATGAGAGCTCTTGAATCATTAAGAAGCTGCTTTTTTGTTTGCTCTTTAGCTAAGCTCTGGGACATATGTAAACTGGCATTCCTTCTCTGTGGACAGATCATACACTTTCTGCGCAGCTTTGAAGTGGCAGTGCAACTATCTGTAACAGCCATAACAAGAACCAGGACAAAACCAGGAGGTAAATGCAGAATTAATAGAAAATAAGATTCCAGCATTCGAGATATGAAAAGTTGGGTTGCATCATTTGTGCTGGGGAGAGTGTCTCCACCATAGCAGCCAGTGGAGATGCACAATGGTGTTAATACATGTGTAAGGTTTGCTTTTCAGTACAAATCAGTTAAAAATGCATACCATTTAAAACATTGAAATGGGAACGAAGCATAAAAACATTTTAAATTTTATTGTATTATTCTGTTTTTTTGGAATGTTGTACTCTGTTCCTTGTTTGCCCCTTTAAAATACAAATACTATATAAATAAATACATAAAAAAAATAATCCACATGAGAGAAAGTCAGTAAGGGCCCATGAACAGATGCTTGTATAGGTTTTTTTTATAGCCTTTGAATCTGTTTATAGATATTTACTGTATACTACAGTATATACAAAGAAGCAGTCGGCTCTTAATAAAACGTTCTTTAAATTCTATATATTCTAATATATTATGCTCTTTCATGTATAAGCAGACATCAAATTATTCACTGTTGTATGCATGGCTGTGGTTTAAATTGATAAAATATTCAGCTAATCATAAAGCATTCATAAGGTTTAATATAATAAATGTGTTTTATCTGACCCATAGCAGTTTGCTCAGGCAGCAATATTTGTATATGTATTTTGGGTAATCTAGACCTTATCATGTATTGCATGATGCTTTACCTTTATTAACATTTTTTTCATTCATTTATTAATGCTTCATCTGTAATCGCAGACAAGTCAGTTTGTTATGTACATTTTCTTTTAAGCCAAGGTAGCATCATGTAAGAATTCAAGTAGAGCTCCAATCCAATTAAAAATCCAATCCAATCCAATTATTCTAAGCTAAGGGGATGTTTAAAGTTATGCTGTAAAAAAAAAAAATACTGCTGCAATATAATTGCAGGCCTCTATTACCTTACATTTATGGTAAAATATTGGGCCATTCTGACTTCTGGATAGCAACAGAGCTTGCCTCTACCATTGCTCATGTTAAGTGATTATTCATGATAGATAATATTACCCATTCCACTGCTTTTTGATTGTCAGTTCAGAGTCTTGGCAGACATAGATGCAAGAGGATGAGAATTCACAGTAAAATTGAGCATTACATATACAGTGGAATTTAGAAAGCAGTCACTATGAGTTTTTTTTAAAATATTTTTTACCTTTGTTGCATTAAAGTGCTGCTTATTGGATCCCTTGCAGTCTCTTTGCAGCCAGTTACTGTCTAAAGCCTAGTGCTAATGGGCCGAATGTCAGGCTGCATTGACCAGTTCAATAGAAACCCGGCCGGCAATCAACCTGTGTGTAGTGCAGCTAGTCAGACAGTAGCCAGCCGTTAGGCCAGCTTCTGTCAGTAGGGCATGACCGAAAAAAGTCTGCTGATCAGCTCCCAATCAGCCATTGGCTGAGAGCGATGAGTGTTCTGGTGGGGGCTGTTCCCCTGTCAGAACACAAAAACAAAGCAGGGGAGATAGTTAACAGTCTTTTTTTGTTCAGCTCTGCTGGGTTGAACTAAAAAAAAACTATCGGTGTATACTAGGCTTTAGCATTTGCACACAAGCAGTAGCGAAATGGTATTGCTCTGTACTGCCTTCTTAATGGTGACAACAGCAGATCATGCCTGAGCAATTTGTGTCACATAGCGAACTTATGGTCTTCACTGGAAGTGTATTTGATAGTGTAACAACACTTTGGAACAAATAATAGACAGGGACAAAGTATTGTCATCTCATAATAGGAAGAGTCTGAACAACGACATTCATGACAGGATTACACAGTGTTATTTCAACGAAAGTTTAGGATTTAAAAAAAATGAAAATCAGTTTGAAAATACTTTACCATATAGTTTTAGTTGCTGAGTTTATATCTACTTTAATTGACTGCCAAAACGTGCAAAGTGCCAGCATATAAATGCATAGTTCTCAGCAGTTATGCTTGTTGTAGTTAGTTGGACTTACAATGTAATAGATCCACCATTTTAAAGAAGACATCAGAAGGTTTTTTAGCTTTTTTTTATCCTAAAGAAGTTGTAAAGGCAGAAAGTTTTTTTAATCTTAATGCATTATTTGCATTAAGATAAAAAAAACTTTTGTGTGTAGCAGCCACTCCAATACTTACCTGAGCCCCAATTCTGTCCAGCGATATCCATGAATGTCGAATACCATGTACACATAAAGTTCAAACGAACTTTAGACGGAGTTACGATGGACTTCCGACCGAACAGACTTGCCCATACATGAACGGACCAAAGTCCGTTCGTTTTGAACGTGATGACGTACTAAAAGACTTACAAATAGCAAAGGAAGTTCAATAGCCAGTAGCCAATAGCTGCCCTAGCATTGTATTTGGTCCATTGCACCAGCATACAGATGAACGATTTTCCCAATAGAAATTGATTCCATCTGACAGATTTGAAACATGTTCTATTTCCAGGTCCGTCTGAATTTTTGAAGAAAAAAGTCAGATGAAGCCCACACACGATTGTAATATCCGACAGAATGATTTTCTACTGGAAAGTTCGGTCATGTGTATGCAGCATAAGCTATCCGGGACACTCCTACTGATTGTCTGAGACACAGCAGTGGCGACTGCAGCTGTCAATCAAAGTCACTCAGCCAGTTGTGACTATGTGAAACATACACACAAACATACAAACATACACACGTTAATTGTTTTAATTATTCATAAGAATGACGCCACCCCCTCCATAACAAATACTCATACATGCTATGTCACAATTCTCATAAAATTACCAGAAGCATGCACAATAAACACAGTTATGAAATTAAGTGCCAATCAGCTTTCAAGATACTAGACTGTATGATGGTATAAAAGCCATTTGTATCGTGTAACTAACTTGCCACAGTAGGCTTTGAAAAAAGATTGTATCCTTTAGATGCAGCATGTTACTTTATCCTTTGTTACGACTTATCAAAGAACAGAATTCGCACAGAGGTTTCAGCAACACCATTGAAATGGCTTTTAGATCTGCTCATTATTGCCATACTGAGTCTCAACAAGTTCTACTCAAATTTAAATTTATTTAACCCTTCTACTGGAGCAATTTTTTTGCATACATACACATTATATATTTTCTGAAAGCAGAGCCCCTGTAGAATTAACCACTTCTGGACCGCCACATGCCGATATATGTCCTAACTTTGAAGTGGAATATCATTGTTATGGCAGCAGCTAGCTGCCATAACCTCCAAAAAAACTAAAAACTTGCAGCCTGTAGAATTATTTAAATGTCGCCTATGGAGATTTTTAAGGGTAAAAGTTTGTCGCATTCCACAAGCAGGTGCAACTAAGAAGCGTGACATGTTTGGTATCAATTTACTCGGCGTAACATTATCTTTCCCAATATAAAAAAATTGGGCTAACTTTACTGTTGTCTTATTTTTTAATTCAAAAAAGTGTATGTTTTCCAAAAAAAGTGCACTTCTAAGATCGCTGCACAAATACGGTGTGACAGAAAGTATTGCAACAACTATCATTTTATTCTCTAGGGTGTTATAAAATAATATATAATGTTTGGGGGTTCTAAGTAATTTTCCAGCAAACAAAACTGTTTTTAACTTGTAAACAAAAAATCTCAAAAAGAGGCTCGGTCCTTAAGTGGTTAATACAGTGTATTCTGTAGATTAATACAAAGCTTCCTCTGATAGACCGCAGTGGAGTTTGTGACGTCATCATTATGCCTCTCCGCATCATACAATCAGAGAAAACTTTGTATATTTTTGTACACTTTTGTATATTCATAGAATATAAAGCTTCCTATGAATGTCTGTGCAGCGCTCAACCAGATAAAATTTTGTTTTGGGAGCAGAATGGGAAGTTCTTGTCCCACTACCAAAACATAGTCCTGTATACTTGGTGTAGCTGAGGCTACATACAAGTAATTTATACAGTGCACGCAGCTACTGGAATTGTTAGCAAAGTAAATAGTTTGTTTGGACCAGCTAGGTTCGTACGAACCTTATATAATTCGATTGAAACATAGAGATCAGCTTTAAAAAATATCTACATTTTAAAACTAAGGTATAATATATTGCAGCCATGCAGGTCTTAGCCCTTGTACACACGGTCCGAGATTACGACAACCAAATCCGTCGGAGTAATTCCGACTAATTAATTCCGAAAGAGGTCCGGAAGTGATGTTGCATACACACGGTCGGACTAAGTTGTCGGAAAATCCGATTGTACATAACGTGATGGCGTTATTTCATTACGACGGGACTACGTTCAGGCTAGTAGCCAATAGCTTTGGTCTAGGAATTTGATCTGAGCATGCGTGGCACTTTGTCCGTCAGAATAGGCTACACATGATCGGAGTATGTCCGATAGGAGCATTTTGTCTGAAAATTTTACCGGCAAGTTGGAAAACTTGGTCCGTCGGATATTCCGAACAGTCTGATGCAGACCACACACACAGTCGGAATATCCGACAAAACGGTCCGATAGGAAACATTCCGTCGGAATCTCCGACTGTGTGTACAAGGGCTTAGATGTAGCGGTTGCAGTTGTAGTTTTCTTTTTTCAGGATAAGTACATTTTCAAGAGTACAGAAATATAACTGCACCTTTCTGCGCACTGAACTGATGTAAAACAATATTTTTAGTTTTCCCAGCTACTTTCTGTAAACTACATAATAAGCTATTCTATGCAATGGAAATGAGGGTTGAATGAGTGGTTAGCGATCCAGATCAGCAGCTTAGTGACAACCTTGGCTCCCTCCATAAATGCAGTGAAGAGAGTAATCATAGCCACCCAAGGACATGAAGTGTATTATGTGCAGAATTACCAAGTGAAAACAAATGCAGCTACCACATTGAAGGACTGGTTTACTGCAATATGTTAAACTTTTGCTTTTGTGTTTAGATACACTTTAAATCTACCTCACTGTTCACATCCTAATAATGCCAGAGCATGACTATTTCTACTTTTTCATGACAGAATGTACAGGAGGCCCAACATTCAAATGCTAAAGTTGATTTACTAAAAGAACATATTATAAGGGAAGTTGAGCTTTGCAAGGGAATTTGCCCTAGAGCTTAGTGATTGTGGTGAAGTTTCACTTTGCAAAGAACACCCAATCATCTGCAAGACAAATAATTGCATTTTTGTACATGATTGGGTAGTAAAAGCCAGCAGAGCTTCACCACATAAAGTACGCTAAGGGAAAGATTTCTGGCAAAGTGCAAATTTACTTGAACAGCCTATTATGCACAGGAGGATGGTATACGTTGTTTTAACAATTTTTTTTGTAGCTTTGCACTGTATTTATTTATGTGGGAAGCTTATAAAAGTGTGAGCAAGCTTTCCCTTCCAAAGCACGACTTCACTTGCAAAATGAAAACCCTATTTGCATTTAGTAAACAACCCCAAAGTGTCAGAGGAAAGAGCTTGTCTCAGCTCAGCCAGACATTCAAAGATGTGAAAACACTGTTAACTCAGCTTTATGTGTGTTATTTTAAATTGAATATTTAGTGGTGCAGATGTTTGTTTAACAAAATGGTACAGATAAGATCTGGGGGTTTGATTTGGGCATGTGGGATAAAGGAAATGGGTACGGGAGATGGAGGAGGCACAACTGGACGAGAGAACAGTAGATGAAGGAATGGATTTTAAAGGCTAATATAAACTGTGGAATTGTTTGTAAAGGTATGGGAAGACTTCTAGGAGGTCCATTACCACCTAAAGAATTAAAGATGTGGCTTTGTGAACTCCATAACCAAAGTACAAAATACACTACAGTAAAAAAAATTCTAATATTTATATCAGTTTATATAAATATCTGTAAACAATTTACAAAATTTGTTATTTCTGGAAATAATTAAGTTTGTGATAAAATATATAACCCAAAAACTCAACATGTTGATATAAGGACACCTATCTCCAGCACTTTTGTTAACTTTCTCCAAAATGTGATATTGTGATGCAGGGTGGTAAAGTTATCAACTTTGTAGTGTGTATTCATTTCTTAACGTGTTTTGTTATCTCTGTATGGGTCTTTGAATTATCTGTTCTACCCAGCAGGAATATCTAAGCTTTGCCGGTCACTGCATTGTAATTTTGGACATATGAAAAGATGTATCTGTGTGAATATTTCATTGTTATTTCCGGATATATATGGATGACTGTAGACAGTTAAGGCTACTATGGATGAGAAAAATGATCTGCCCAGGAGAGAGTTCAAAGCAGACCAGTTCTCAATGCTCATAGTCAATTTACGTCTGTTGTAATGTTGGCAGACCTTCCTGTCACTTCTTATATCTTCCTTGACATGAAAAAGTACTTTTCCACTCTCTTTCCAACAACCGGGTTTGGAGTGCATGGGCAATTCAACTATAATGTGCAAAAAATACTGGTATGTCAGAGCAGGCTTCTATTTTACATAGATACATAGTAGGTAAGGTTGAATAAAGACAATAGTCCATCCAGTTCAACATGTGTGCCAGAGTCTATAATCATTCCCCATATCCCTGTATATTGTGTTCTTTAAAATCACGTCCAAGAGTCTCTCTTAAAAATATCAATACATCTTGCTGACGCCACCACTTGTGGAAAAGAGTTCCACTTCCTTATTGCCCTGACAGTGGAGAACCCCCTGTGCAGCTTAAAGTAATTGTAAAGCCTTGTTTATTTCCTATAAAAATAACAAACATGTTATACTTACCTGCTCTGTTGCAGTGGATTTGCACAGAGCAGCCCCAATCCTCCTCTTCTCAGGTGCCTCTTTGGCTATCCCGGCCCCTTCCTCCTGTTGAGTGCCCCCACAGCAAGCAGCTTGCTATGGGGGCACACGAGCCGAGTCATTCAGACACAGAGCCCTGGCCTGGCCCCACCCCCTCGCTCCCCTCATTGGCTAGCTGACTTTAAATGACAGCGGTGGGAGCCAATGGCACCTCTGGTGTGTCTCAGCCAATCAGGAGGGAGAATCTTGGATGGCTGAGACATTCGTGGACAGAGAGGGACCTCAGGTAAATGTTAGGGGCTGAGGGGGGTTGCTTCACACAGAAGGCTTTGTATCTTAATGCACAGAATGCTTTAAGATAAAAAATATCTGACTTTACAACCCCTTTTAAGGTTAAACTGCTTCTCTTCCATCTCATTGTGTGGCCCCATGTCCTCTTACACTCCCTGAGACTCAATAATGTTTTCTTACGCTGGGATAACCATTGAGGTATTTGTAAATTGCCTAATGTCCCCTCTCAAGTGTCTCTTCTCCAGTGAGAATAAATGTAGTGCGTGTAGTCGTCACTCGTAAGTGAGGTCTTCCAGGTCCCTTATTCATTTCTTTGCCCTTCTTTGAACTCTCTCCAGCTTCAGCACATCCTTTTTGAAGACTGGTGACAAGAACTGGATGTAATACTCCAGATGTGGTCTGACCAGAGTTTTATAAAGTGGCAGGAAGGTGGAGTTTTATCTCTGTAGTATATCCTCTTTTTTATGCATGCTAAAATTCTGCTGGCCTTGGTAGCTGCCACTTTACATTGCATGCTATTGAACAGTCTGTCATCTACTAGGACCCCCAGATCTTTCTCCATCGTTGATTCTCCCAGAGGTTCTCCCCCTAGTAAGTAGTTTGCATTTATGTTTTTAGCCCCCAAGTGCATTACCCTACATTTCTCCACATTAAATCTCATTTGCCATGTAGTTGTCCACTCCTGTGACATGAATTAACACACCTTTTGCTTGACTACACAAATCCTTTTGATGGCAAGTTGAAATGTGTTGTAACTGCTGAAGTGCTACTGTAGTAAAAAATAAAAATATGAGATGCATGGATAATGTCTGAAGGCATATCTAAAGCATTTACCCCCCCCCCCCCCACCGTATTTATTTATTTATTTTAAAAGGTTTCCTGCAGTATTCTAGCCAGTCTATTGACATCACAGCAGCTTCCTCGTTTTCCTTTGACAGTGACGGGGGGTTGAGCATTCTTGCTAAGAGCTCACATAATACAATCTCAATTCCACAAAAGTTGGGACTCACTGTATAAAATCTACATAGAAACAGAATGCATTGATGAATCTCACAAACTCATATTTTAGCAATTGTATTCACAATAGAAAACATTATATATATACATATATATATATATATATATATATATATATATATATATATATATATATAATATATATTATTTTTATTTTTTTAAAGATACTCTTTATTAAAGTATTTTGAGGTTAAGGGACAGAGAAAAGTCTATTGGGCATATCTTATGAGATAAAACAAAATACATAAAAAACAAAAACAAAGAACAAAACTCTCAACTATTCACTTGGCAATGAAAATGTTGGATGTCAAAGGGGCACATCTATATTTAGACTGAAAAAAATGTACCATTTAAGGAAAAAAATGTAATTTTGAAATTGATTGCAGGAACACATCACAAAAATTTTGGAGCAGGGTGTGTTTACCACAATGTAGCATTCCCTCTACTTTTACCAACACTCTGTAAACATTAGGGAACTGACACCCATTTCTGGAGTTTTGAGGGAGGAATGTTGTCCCATTCTTACCTGATATAGGATTGTAACTGCTCATCAATCCTGGTCACATTTTTCTTTTCAAGATGCACCAAATATTTTCAATTGGGGAAAGGTCTGGACTGCAGGCAGGCCAATTAAACACCCAGACTCTTCTAATTCAGAACAATGGTGTTGTCATAGATGCAGTATGTGGTTTAGCATTGTCCTGTATGCTTCCTTGCGGCCACTAGTCATGCTGATGGTGATGGCACGTATGCATGGGTGGGGACATGCACAGCTTGTATTGGCTGGTTCAGATGATGTCACATGCCAGCCACTTGGCCGGTGCGAGTGTCTTAATCAGGGCACATATATAGGGGGGCAGTTTGGGGGGTATGAGACATAAGGCAGGGTGCTTTGAGGAGTTTGTTTTTGGACAGGATCAGTGTTACAGGTCCAAGTGTTCTATTATGCTGACGAGTGGTAATCTATGTATCTATTGCTAGCAATGCAACTGTTCACATCGTGCAGTCTGTTAGCTTGATGTATTAGTGGTCTATTGTTATATTTTTCTTAGCTCCTACACTCTGGCTTAACCTTGATGCTCTGTGGTAGCAATCTACTCTGCACTCTACCTTGGGAACATCTGACCGGAGAATCGATGACCAGATTTCATCCTTTGAGGCAAAAAAGTTTTTTTTTGTTGCGCTAGAGATATTAAACATAAGCAAGGCTGTATTGTATGTGGGATAAGAGGGGAAGGGGTTAAAAATTGTCCGGGAGTGGGGCACAAAAATATATATATATAAAGTCAATGAAAGGTCATTCAAAAAGGACTGGTTCCTGGTGTGAGTTCAAGTATTGGGAAAATGAAAGTCTTTAACCTGGGTGAATAACCACAGGGGGATGTAACTGACATGAGAAGGAGGCAGCACGCTGAAGGGTAGAAAAACCTTTAGGAGAAAAATAAAAACAGAGAACAAGCAGTGACAACCTGAGTGTAGTAGTTTAAAACATGCTTTTAATTATAGTTTAAAATGCACTCACTCTGTAAGATGTAAGCAGTCATATCATAAAAGAAATCCAAATGGACAGCAGGATGGACAGCAGAGCTTCACAGGAGATGATCCTCTCAGGCTGTATGCTCTTGTCTGTCGGTGCTGGTGGCTTCCAGTGTCACAGATCAGAGTAGGCAGGGTACAACGAGAATCATCAGTCCGCAGAGTCCTGGGTCACGATTGGATGATGCTAATGTCACGATCAGATGATAGTAATGGCGTGCTGTCACAATCGGATAATGCTAATGGCGTGCACGCGTTTGGAAAAAAAACATGTTCCTTCGTCAGGACTGAAAGCCACCAGCACCGACAGACAAGAGCATACAGCCTGAGAGGATCATCCCCTGTGAAGCCCCGCTGTCCATCCTTTTATGATATGCCTGTTTACATGTTACACAGAGTGAGTGCATTTTAAACTATAATTAAAAGCATGTTTTAAACTATTTACACTCAGGTTGGCGCTGCTTGTTCTCTGTTTTTATATTTAACCCTTTGAGGCCCTACCCTGGTTTTGAGGAATGATTTAGGTCTCTGAACCCAAGCCATAATTACTTTAGTGAAGATGAGCAAGTGCATCCCAGGTTTTGGAGACACAGAGGTTATGGTAAATGTGACACATCTATATCCCTTAAATTTATTAGTTTTTCGTTTTTACTGTTTTTACATTGCAGATTTGTCTCTGAGCTTTTATAATTAATCCCTAATATATTAGTGGAGTATGTACTTTACTATTGAACTTTCTTAAAAGAACACAGAGCATATTATGCAAGTGCTCAGTTAAAATCATTTTAATTTAGTATAATTAGTATATACCTCTGTTCATGTACCTCAGTGACTCACCCTAGTTTGTTGCCCCCGCATCCACTTTTAGGACCCATTGCTCCACTGACCATTCCTCGTATCCATTCACTTGTACTAATTCTCATATCTGTAATTCTGTAAGTGGTACAAAAATGTAAAAATATTACAAGTGATGTGTTTTTTAGAATTTTACATGTTGGATTTATTCTGTTTTTATCTATTCAGATGTTGTACTAAAGCTCCTGAAGAAGTGTATTGTCACGAAACATGCCAGATATAGCTATCCTGGGTTGCGACAATCCTCGACTTTAGAAGTGTTACTACTAAATTACACTTTGCATATTATCTCTAAAATAAGAGGTTGGGAAGTAATAATCTACTAAGCCAAAACATAGCATCTGTTTTTGTTGTTGATAATATTAACTTTTAACTTGTGATTTTATATATTTTCAGTAAAATTATGAATTTTTTATATATTTAGTTTGTAGCTTCTGTACCTAAAAAGTACATATTTTCTTGCATTTTTCGATTTTGGTTCATAGTGAGGATGTGGCAAAATATTTTTTTGATGTGCTCACAGTGCCACCCTGTGTGACACGTATCTTTTCCCATTTCAATGTTATTGACCTGTTGCCAATTAACCTAATTAGTTGCAAAATGTTCTTTCATCTCTTTCTTATTAGTACCTCTTACTTTGCCAGCTTTTTTTTGCCCTGCCCCAACTTTTTTGAGATGTGTTTCAGCCACTAATTTTAAAATGACCTTTATGTTTTTTTTTTTTTTTTTTTTTAATGGTATTTTCTCAGTCTAATAATAAGCTATTCTATTTTCTATTGAGAATACAATATCAGTTTATGAGATTTGAAAATCATTGCATTCCGTTTTTATTCAGATTTTACACAGCATCCCAACTTTTTTGGGGGTTGTATTTGTAGAGTACTGAGAATCCAACCTGCTTGATGATGTGCCCCCCTGACAGACTGGGCTCAGAGGAAATTGTCAGAATGAATTGGCTGTCCTTCTGCCCAAAAGGGACTGCCGACTTTGGATTAAGAAGGAAGCTGTGGACAGCACTGGAGCATAGGGAGGATAGGTAGACATTAAAATAAAAATTAAAAATGGTTCAAGCACAGGGGAGGAGGCAAAAAAAAAAATATCCACTTCAAAGTCTGATTGGTCACTTTTAGCCACATGAATAAGCAAGCTTTACAACTGCTCCCTAGCTACACCAGCACAAAAGACACAAATGAACTTTAACCTTCTCCAGAGCAGATGGAACATTTTGAGAACAATTATCCTTGTGTAAATGTTAAGTTGTTTACCTTTTGCATACAGTGACTAACAAACGGACAGCATATGCCAATGTACTTGCATGTTATCTGGTTTTATTGCGATTTAATTCTACATGTTCTGCAAACATTAAAAAGAGGTTATCCACATGGCAGATGTATTAAAAAACCTGGCTGGGTGCACTGAGGATCAAATTTCCTTGTTTGCATTGGAAAAAAAAATAGTTAAATGAGTTGATCATTTTACATATCCGCAGCAAAGCCGAATAAGAAGGCGATGCAAATAAAATAATATGGCTGTTTACATACACAAAAAATACATTTCAATTTAACAGCAATTAGTCAGTATTAGGAGTGACTTTTTAGACCTGTGTAGTAGGCAGTTATGAGAAACAATTCTGCTTAAATCCTGCTCTTTAGTATTTTAAACAGATGGCAGTGGCTTTTCTCCTGATTATAACTTTGAGGCATGCTTTACTAAATGGAATCAGCGGGGTTCATTAAGGTCCTATTTGATGTATCAGTATTATAAAAATACCATGTTAATTATACTCAAACGTTGCAAGTTACCTCCATTTTTCTGCAATCAGAAGATGAGAGAAACCCTGTGAAGCAAATTAGTCCTAATTGAAAGAGGACTGATTAATATTTAAATAAGGCATTGTGTGAGTGATTCTGCCATGAGAAAAATAGGCTGAACATCTGAATTAATTGCATAGCAGGTTAAATTAAATTTCATATAATGGGCTGGAAGATGAGTTGGCACAGTGCTGAAGGAGAGAGTACAATGGCTTCGTGTACCATTCTTTTCTTTGGCTCTTGGCTACATTCCACTTAGGCCCTTGTAGCCTTTAAGCCGTTATTGTTTTCTTTTTACAACAAACAAAGGTACAAACACAAAATTGTAACATTAGAAAAAAATGTTAATCCTGCGAGTGGGGGAAAATGAGTACAAAGGACACCTGTCAGTTTTTTACTTTTTTCCCATAACTTTTTACAAGTAATTTTTCCTCTTTTTTTTTACTTTTAAAAATATGTATCCTAATATAAAAAAAGTTAGCATAGATAAGCGTAAACAACATTTGTTAATGTTTTTAACACCTTGTTTTTTTATGTTTGGGTTATACAGTATATGTAGCCATAATATGCATTCGATGCTTTCAATTCAGTAACATCACTCAGTGACTGTGCTTTGCTGTTCTTCCTCTTCTCTCTCAGCATATTTGTATGGATAGAGCTCTGTCAATAGACTTTCAGAAAGAGAAATATTGATTTACTGAAGGCAAATAGACTGCGCACTTTGCAACTGCAGTTGCACTAATTTTACCCAGACTTGCCATACATTATACAATTTTCTTATTCCATTTCCTTTAGATTTACCTTCAACTATGTGGTGCAAGGGCCTGCCTGATTACATACAAATTGAAAATGTCTAGGTTTGACCTCATATGATATGGTTTTGGTAAATCTAAAGGAAAATAAAATTGTATAATGAATGGCCAGTCTTAGTGAATGTGGTAAAGCTGTGAAGCTTCACTTTATAAAGGATACCCAATCAGGTGCAAGGAAAATAAAACAACAACAGAATGTTTGCTTGCACATGATTGGATGATGTAAATCAACCGAGCTCCCCCACATTCATTAAGCTCTGGTGGAAAATGAGTTCAACTGCACTTGCAAAGTGCGCAGTCATTTTGCCTTTAATAATTCCACCCCAGTCTTTAGAGTCTTTAGCCTGTGATGTATTTTTTGACTTGATTACTCAGGAGAGATACTGACTGCACTGTCTAACATAAGAACATTGAAATTACAGATCAATGTTTACAATATGACTTCATTATGTATAGACATAATGGGGTTGATTTAATGAAGACAAATAGATTGTGCACTTTGCAAAGTGCAGTTACACTCTGCAAGAGCATTGGCTCCGGAGCTTAGTAAATGAGCAGAGACTCTGCTGACTTCCATCATCCAATCACGTGTAAGCAAAATACTGTTTATTGTTGTTTTTTCCTTGCATGTGATTGGGTATTCTTTGCAAAGTGAAGCTTTACCCCATTTACTATCAACTGGAGCAAATGCACCTGCAGAGTTCAACTGCACTTTGCAAAGTGCACAGACTATTTGTCTTTTGTAAATCATCCCCATTGCACATTATAATGCAAGTAAGGCACAACATACAATTAAATTGTGAAAGCCTAGTTATAAATTATTTGAACATTACAACGATTAAAAAAAGTGAATTCATTGGAAATACATAATCATTTTTCTCCCATATGCCACAATCTAAGAACTATTTTATATGTCAGGTTTAATAATATTTAATGTCATAAAACACAGAAGAAGGGACATTGTGCTATTAGTAGGTTGTATCACCGTTTGACATTTTCATTTGGCAAGATCATACATGTGGTGCTTGTTTAAAATGATTGCGTTACTTAAGGGTCCCTGTAAGGGATATTTAATCCAACATAAATTACTTATGCACTTTGTTAGTGTTCAAAGGAAGGGTGTTGGACTTGTTGGCAGTTTTCCAGTGAAGGGCTGTTAATTACTGTAAAGCCTGTGAATACATTTAATGCCCATGGATGCCAAAGGGGAGGCAAATGTATCTGAACTCGATCTATCTAGAAAAACGTGTTGAATAGCCCAAAAGGAAACAGAAAGCTATTTAAATCGTATTCTCTAATGATTTTCATGTGGAATTGTGGTGCAACACTGTGATTGATTTTGCGTTATTTGCTTTCATGACCAACATAATTTCAATAGGTAGTTTGATTGTTTTAGTTATTTTTTGTTTTATTTTTTTGGGCCCCCCCAAAATCTATACTAGAGCATGTGCGAGAGCGCCCCCTCCTCCTGAATCATACCAGGCCACATGTCCTCTACATAGGGGGGTGGGGCCCCCACCCCAAAGCACTTTGTCTCCATGTTGATGGAGACAAGGGCCTCTTCCCCACAACCCTGGGCTGCGGTTGTGGGGGTTTGTGGGTGGAGGGCTTATCGGAATCTGGAAGCTCCCACATGTGAATGAGCAAGGGGTACCCCCACACATTCACCAACAAAAAAAAACAGTGTAGTGTAATACAAATATGAAATGGTTTTTGTCAAGTCCTTTATTAAAAATGACTAATGTCCCCACGTGGTAGTTGCAGCATCATTCACAAGGTCTTCCTCCACCAACCCACTGAACAAAAAGAAACGCTTCTCTGCCTACAGTCATCTGGTGATGTCGTCCTGAGTCCCCACCCCCTTGTGACATCACATACCCATCATGGCTGGCGTGGTGATGTCACAAAGGTGTAGGGTCTCTGAATTAAATCACTGCATAGCCACGCCCCATAGCTATACAAAAAATGTCATATATGGGAGCTGCCAGAACAACAGGAGAATTAGCCGGGGAGGAGCTTTTTTTTTAATGGGTCAATGACTTTCATCGTGATTGACCTTGGATCTACCCCAAATTATTAATTTTCAATAAAGGACTTGACAAAAACTGCCTCATGTTTTTTGTTACACTAAACAGTTTTTTTGGGGGTTAACGGGAAGGGGCACTATGTACCCCATACTCATTCACATGGTGGGCTGGGATCTGGGGGCCCTCTTTTTTAAAGGACGCTTACAGATTGCAGCAGATTGCAGATTCCCCATAACTGCAGCCCAGGGTTGTGGGGAAGAGACCCTTGTCCTCAACGACATGGGCACCCACACAATTTTGAGGGCATGTGGCGTTTTTTTTACCAAGCAGATTTTATTAAAATGTTTGCCTGTAGTTCTGCTTTAAGTGTATTTCTATTTTAGCATTTTACAAGTTTTTCTATTCATTTTTATTATACCATTACAATTCTTGTCGATATTTTTTTACTTGAACATTTTAATATACATATACCGGTACCTATGGTTTTAAACTACAGTGACATTTGCTTGTTCAAATCATCTGGAATGCATTTAAAGTGGTTGTAAAGCCTCAAGGTTTTTCACCTTAATGCATTCTATGCATTAAGGTGAAAAAAACCTTCTGTGCTGCAGCTGCCCCCCAGACCCCCCTTTTTCTTATCTGAGCCCAATCCGATCCACCGATGTGCACGACCACAGCGGCTCCAGCCACTGTTTCTCTCCTCATTAGACAGATTGATAGCAGCAGGAGCCATTTGCTCCCGCTGCTCTCAATTAAAGCTGAACCCAGCTTTCTGTGTCAATGGACGCAACAGTGGAACTCAGGAGCAAGTCCGCATGGGTGCCCCAATGAAAAGTGGCTTTCCGTGGGGACACCCGATGAAGAGGAGGAGCCTGGACAACTGGCAGGGCACCCCAGAAGAAAATAATCGGGCTGCTGTGTGCAAAACGATTGCACAGAGCAGGTAAGTATAGACAGGTTTGTTATTTTTGTTTTGTTTTTTAATTAGGCTTTACAACACCTTTAAGCTTACCTGTGCTAGGAAATGTGAGTTATATTTGTACTCTTAGGTTATCCCTGCATGTGGACATTTCACTGTAAATAAAAGCCAAAAAAGGATAAAAATGTATAAATATTAAAACACATACGGCTTTACAAAAGTACAAAAGAATTCATTTGAGATGGTATATAAAACATGTAGAGACATGAGTACTTGCATAGGAACAAAAATTAATTACCAAAGTCCTAGCTGTATAAACACAACAGTAACATTATACAAGCAATGTTTTTATCTGTCAGATCCATATGGCAGATTTGAGCTACAAAAGAATGTAATTATATAACAAATCCCACTCTGAGTTGTAATGTGATTCTTCTGTATGGAGAAGGCAACAGGTTGCACTGTCTATATGCCCCTGAGTAAAGAGATTCTGTAGACAAGAAGCAGATTCATAAACAACATAAAACTTGACAGTTATTGATGATGCAAATGGGCACATTTTGTTTACAAGATTTTAAACTAACGGTAAGAGTAACAAAATGATACCACGGGCTTGTTTTTGATTGTAATAAATTACATTATTCTTTGGGCAAGTATAGGAAAACTAAACAAAAAAGATACTTAATATTATAAGTGTTGAATGAAAAAATGTAGTATTATTCAAAATAAATGAACACTTTCTCAAATGGAAAAGGTGTAAGGAAATAAAAAAAAAAAAATTGTCCATTAAAAAAGAAAAAATTGTAGTGGTCTTCTAGAGGAAAACACAATATTGGATTTAGTTAATAAATAATGTAATAAAATGATGCTAAAGTCAATTTTTTTTTGTCTTAAAAAAAAGACGTGTTATACTTACTTGCTCTGTACTGTGGTTGCACAGAGCAGCTCAGATCCTCCTCTTCTCTGGTCCCTTTTCGGTGCTCCTGGCCCCTCCTGCCGAGTGCCCCCACGGCAAGCAGCTTGCTATGGGGGCACCTGAGCAGAGCCGCTGTTGTGTGTCCATTCAGACACGGAAATGGGGCTCGACTCCGCCCCCTCTCCTCATTGGCTCACTGATTTTGATTGACAGCAGTGGGAATGGCAACCCAGGTGCTCTCTCAGCCATTGAGGAGGAAGAGTCCCAGACAACCGAAACACTTGTGCAAATTTTGCTGGATCTAGATGGGGCGCGGGTAAGTATTAGAATGCATTAAGATAAAAAACCTTCTTAAAACAACTTTAAATCTCACACATTACATCCAAAATAGAACAATGCAGACATTCAGTATCATAAATATTCTTTACAGCCATGTCCTGAGACTAGCTATCTATAGCAAATTGTGGTGTAAAAGAACATTCCTAAAAGGGGCCATAGATGGATCAAAAATGTGTGACCACTGCATTTGAACAGAAGTTGATCTATCAATCAACTTCTGTTCAACCACCCTGCCAGATAAAAGCCACTCAACCAGCGGCTGCAGTCACTGACTGCAATGCTGATCTGTGTATTGCGACAGCAGTGGAGCCTCAAATGTGTGACTGGGGGAATTGGTTCCGTCTTTTTTATTTAGCCATGTATGGCTAGTTTAAAATAGATGTACTAGAATGCAAATAGAATGCACAGAGCAGCCCCAATTATTCTCTTCTGGTGTCCCCCGCCGGCGCTCCTGGTCCCTCCCCCTTGTGGAGTGCCCCCATAGCAAACCGCTTGCTTAGGGTGCACTTGTGTGTGCTCGCCCCCGAGCCAGCTCTGTGTGTCCATAAGACACAGAGTTCGGCTCAGCCCCACTTCCACTCCTTTCTCACTGGCTGTCTGAACTCATGAGAACAGAGAGAGAGAGTCAAGAAAGGCTCTGCTCTAATGCACATTGCTGTATCAAGATCGGGCTCAGGTAAGTATTTAGGGGGGCTGTGGGGGGGGAGGTGCTTGCAGAAGGTTTTTTAGCTTAATGCATTGAGCACATTTAGACCATTTAAAACTTTCCCAGCTAATTGATATTAAAGGATGTCATGCAACACAGTTAGAGATTGTTACTATAGTTATTATTGTGAGTTTTTCTGCCACTAGTAATGTTGCAGTGAGATAGTCCAGACACTAGAGCAGCACTTCTGTCACAGTTGAAGCATCTGTGAAGTTATGACCTAAGAATTACATTGTTCTTAATTCTAAAGGCAACTTATACCCAGTAAAACAAGTTCTTCTTTTATATTGGCTACTGAAAATATGTGTGCTTAGGAATAACGACTACAACATGTGCCTGATTGAATTTGGACATGGTATTATGATTTTTATATTACATTTATATATTCATCAGTATTTTATATGTACTCCACTAGCTTGTATCTTAAAGTAGAACTTAACTTCATCTGAGAATCACAAACGGAAAATGCTATTTAATAAATTTTTGATATTTAAAGAAAATCCACTCATCTATCTATCTAGCCATGGCCATGAGGACTCATGGGATGTATGATATCATTTTGGCAGAGGCTAAAAACCTGGAAGCAACTATAAGAAATGTGAAAAAGAAAGACAAAGTCTAAAACAAGTAAATGTAATATAACTTCCCTTCTATTTACTAATCCTAGCAGAATAAGGAATACAAATATTTAAAGGCTAAGTTCACATTTAGTTACATGAATATATAGGGTGTATCATGTAGCATGTTACTGTACAGCACCTGCTCGCACCCCACTTTCCCCCCATGACAGCAGGCAGGGGATCTTTTCCCTGCACCCACTATCAAAATTTAAAAACAGTGTGGCTGTGCGGAGCGCCACCAACACAGACGCATCATTCATTCACAGGAATTTGTGAATGAATGAACTACAAGTCCCATCCATTACTGCAGCAGATGGCTTGTTATTCTCAGTGAACTGCAAGGACTCGGGTGAGCACTCTTATGCCCTGTACACACGTTCGGACATTCCAACTACAAAATCCGTCAGATTTTTTCTGACGGATTTTGGCTGAAACTTGTCTTGCATACACACGGTCGAACAAAGTTGTGGGAAAATCCGATCGTTCTGAACGAGGTGACGTCAAACATATACTTTGGGGCCATAAACGGGCCAGTAGCCAATAGCTTTCGTCTCTTAGTTTATTCTGAGCATGCATGGCATTTTGTCCATCGGAATTGTCTACACACGTTCAGAATTAATGCGATCGGATCTTGTTGTCGGAAAATTTTAGATCCTGCCCGCAAAGAAGTCCAATGTAGGCCACACACGATCAGATTTTCCGACAACATGATCCGATCGCATATATTCCGTTGGAAAATCCGACCGTGTGTACAGGCCATAATAGTTCATTGACACTTCCTACAGCTTTGAAACAGAAAGCCTGTACAGAGGTGTGGGCAGAAAGCTGCAGGAGTCTCTGCAGGAGCCTGACATTTCACCTGCTATCTGCCTTTTACTTGCAAAAATATGTGCATATATTATTTACTTTTAAAAGTGAACTTGGCCTTTAATGTTTATTAAGAGAATTTAGATCTTCAGATAATACTCTTTCCTGTTTACATTTATGCTGGATTAAAACTTTTGTCTGAATTTCAGATCCAACTGAGTTAAACATCTATCCTTTCTTAAATTAAAAGGCCATATATACTGCAAGGATTTTTTTTGAGCTGATGCAAAGACTCTCCAATGTACTACTAAAACTTTTTTAAAGGAATGACAAATGTATATTTCTGTCAGGAAAATTTTATTTAAATTGTGCCCCAACATGCTTTGTTGCTTTAAGACTGTCAGGAGTGTGGTTGTTAAGCCACTAACTGATCATTATATAATCCCCTTTCACATAAAAAACTGTATCCTAGTGCCTGTGCTTGATTAAAAAAAAGCAGATTTCTACCTGTTTTAACAGTGTCTCCCAGTGATCACATGACTCCAGGCTCTCAACTCTCCTCGTCTGATATCTCCAGATTCCCCTGCTGACGTCAGCCAGGGAGGCAGGGAGGAGAGGAGCTGAGAGCTTGGAGTCATGTGATCGCTGGAAGACACTGTTAAAACAGGTAGAAATCTGCTTTTTTTTTTATAAAGCACAGGCACTAGGGCACAGCTTTTTAAGTGACAGAGGGGATAATATAATGATCAGTTCATTTTGATGCAGTGGGGAGAGCAGAGGGGCTCAAGTGATAGCTGACAGGCAGGGAGAGGAGTGGGATGAGGAGGACAGAGGGAGACTGAGGAGAGCTGCATATAGCAGCAGATGGCAGAGGCACGTACACTGACCACTGCTGTGCTCAGCAGCCCTGATATATCGTGGTCAGCGTACAGAGGGGAGGGTAGAAACTGGCAGGATCAGCCAGGTATTTCAGGTGATACAGGGGGCCAAATTACACAGCACAAGCATTTTTCATGATTTAAGGGAACAGGATACTTTTTTTTGGGGGCTAACAAACGCTTTATATCATGGTTAATTTACCAAAGCATGATGTTTCCTTCACTTATAGCTTATCTGTCTTGCACAAGCAGAAGGAGAAGATATCCCTTTAAGGTGCTTATAGATATGAGGTGAGAGTTGCCCAAACCAGCCATTTTTGGGTGGAACTGATAGCAATCTTATATCTGTGGGTGGTGCCTAAACTTGGCAATTTGGTGCTCTTGCAGTAAGTAGTTAAGTTAGTTAATTAGTAAGTTAGAAAACCTTTTTTAATATTGAAAGGAAGTAGGATGCAGACATGGTTTGCAACCAAAATAATCAGTGAATAATACTGTTAAAGGAAATGTTACTGACTAGCGTACAGAAACAGGAAACAGGAACTCATGGTTGTTTTTGTATTTTACTCATTATTCTAAGGAATCTATTTATGAGCAGTAGCATATACAACATAAAAATATGTTTGCCATTTTACCTGTATGTTATCTATATAGTCAATTATAATAGAGCGAACTGAATTTTGGGCTTTTGTGAATGTGGCAAACTTGTTCTTCAAAGTATTTTAAATGTCTAAAAAGTGACATGCAGAGAATGGCATATTTTGTAAAGCTGGCAGAGGGAAACGTTGCGTGTGTTTATTTTCAAGTTGCATATTGCACTGCAAAAAATGAGGCTTGTAAATGAATCTAATATTTTTTCCCTTCCATTATTAGTTGTATTAACATGACAATAAAAAAGTAATAACATGTCTAGATGTCAAAGATGAAAAAAGTTTAAACATTTACAAAATTGTAATCACTTCAATACCAGGCACTTAAACACCTTCCTGCCCAGACCAATTCTGAGCTTTCAGCGCTGTCGCATTTTGAATGGCAATTGCGCGGTCATGCTACACTGTACCCAAATGAAATTTTTATCATTTTTTCCCCACAAATAGAGCTTTCTTTTGGTGGTATTTGATCACCTCTACGGTTTTTATTTTTTGCGCTACAAATAAAAAAATACAGAAAATTTTGAAAAAAAAATGTTTTTTTTAAATTCAGTTTCAAAACTTTGTAAATAAGTACATTTTCTCCTTCACTGATGGGCACTGATGGGGCTACACTGATGGGCACTGATAAGGCGGCACTGATGGGCACCAATGATGTGGCACCAATGAAGTGGCACTGATGAGGTGGTATTGATGGACACTGATAGGCGGCACTGATGGGTGGCACTGATGGGCGACACGGATGGGCACTGATAGGTGGCACAAATTGGCACTGATAGCTGGCACGGATTGGCATGGATGGGCGGCATAGATGGGCATGGATAGGCGGCACAGATGGGCATGGGTGGGCACTGATAGGTTTGCACGGGTGGGCACTGATAGGCGGCACAGGTGGGCACTGATAGGTGGCACAGGTGGGCACTGATAGGCGGCACAGGTGGGCACTAATAGGCGGCATTGTATTGTTATACTGTACTAATGGATGCCAATCAGTGCCAAACAATAATGCATGCCAATCAGTGATGCCCATTGTGGGCACTGATTGGCATCCATTATGGGCACTGATTGGCATCCATTGTGGAACTGACTGGCATCCCTGGTGGTCTAGGGAAGATTACCTTTTGCTGGGCATTCCTGGTGGTCTGGTGGCGTCCCTGGTGGTCCAGTGTGGGCATCCTTGGGGGGGCTGTGCTGATAATCGATCAGCACAGACCCCCCCTGTCAGAGGAGCAGTCTACTCGCGTCTGACAGACGCGAGTGAGGAAAAGCCGATCGCCAGCTCTTCCTATTTACACCGTGATCAGCCATGATTGGACACGGCTGATCACGTGGTAAAGAGTCTCCGTCGGAGACTCTTTACCGAGATCGTAGTTGCCGGGTGTCACGTCACGTCATATGACGTCCTATCAGGATTATGCAACCACTTTGCCACCGTCAATTGCCTATAGGGCTGGCGGCAAGTGGTTAAAATCAAAATGCAATAATGGGAATCTACAATAATTTTTGTAAGCAGCAGACCAAAAACCTGGAAAATGAGAAAAGGTGCCCAAATCTTCATCCCTAGCTCAAAATAAGAATTATTAATTGATATTTTAAGTAAGAAAAATATTTTTTTTTTTGTAAATGTGACCATATTACATAGGGAGATAAATGATGCACAACACCACTACACAGTCCCAAAATTCCAAAATAAAAAGGATCTGACAAAGTTGATAATGACTCGTTTGCATGTGTTCCTCACCATACTCAGCTCCCTCCACTACCATACCCCTGTTCTATCCTCTTCCTGCTTCATACCAATAATTATGTCAATAACAGTCAGTAGGCTCACTTCACAGCTAGTATTTTTTGTTTCTCAAAAAAGGGACTTATTTTTAGATGAGTCACATGAGAGTTGAAAATTAAAGTCATAAAAAAATACTTGTCTTTGTGTGCTTTATGGATTGAGCCAAAAGTGTGCTCACCCCACCTGTCCAACCTTTATTCTAGTGCCTTACAAAAGTACATTTGTGAATCTGTCTTAAAATCATTCACTAGCGTATCGATAAGATAATAATCTATGATATGTTTCATATGCCAGCCAGGTGATTTTAATGAAACTCTATCAACATAGCTTCATTCTAAAAGCAGCAATCGTTTCAATATAAATTGTTTTATCCATAACATTTTACATTTGAAGAACAAAATAATTTGCCTGCTAGAAGAAGACCCTATAAAGGCATTTTCCATTTCATTTTTTTTCTTATAAACAATCAGTCATTTAGACTATTATGGTATATTGAATTTGGCAGCCATTTTGTCAACATTCCAAAACAAATCTAAATAGAAATCACCAGAACCCAACAGCTTTGAGCTGTCACAGATGGCAGCTGTAAAGCATTCCAATTTACAGTTAGCTAAAATTTTTGCTTTCAATGAAAAAATAATTATATTTTTAGGATGGAGTGAACATAATTATTCTCTTTTTTTCTAGCCAGTAGCTTGATGTTTTAATTTCCATTAAAAAATATGATTTTGATTTTATGTTTTTTACTTGATTTTTTTGATCATGATTAAAAAATATAATTTATTCTGACCTTCTTTTAAAGAAATATGTTCATGAATATTTGTATAGCTGTTATGTTAGGCATGTGAATATGGAGGATAGTATATGTGTAAATTCAGCTTGTTGGTTTACAACACTTAGTTTGTAAATGGAGTGAAAACGAGTTCTGCATGTAGAAAGATGGCATCAGTGATTGAAATTCTGAAAGGTCTTAGGTTGTAAATTGTGTTTTACTCTTTACCATGGTTTTAGAGTATGGTTCCTGTGTTTGAACATGACACACAGCTATGTAGCTAAATATAGTCCCTGCAAGAAGTTCAACAAACAGACTGACTAGGTAGCTATATGGCAAATAAGGTTCAGTGAGTTTTAATGCAGATGAATGTAAAATTATGCAATTATAAAATATAATCTAGGTGCCATTGTAGACGTAATAGCCCTAAAAAAATAAATCTCTACAAATTTTAAATCCTTCTGAAATCCTTGAGAGTACCTATTACATTGATCACTTGGTCCCATTTTGACCCATGCTGATACCTCCCCCCACCTCTATCCGACCTCACTGCTATAAAGGTGAAGAATATATAATTAGGACTGAGTGACAGGCATAGAAGAAAGGTAAAGTAACAGCCAGGCACACAGAGGAGAGTGGGCAGTGACTGAGTGGCACACACACATTGGAGAGTGATGATACTGGATGGGGCTATACTCAGGGTCTGAGCTGGGTTTGCTTTGACTATGCTAATGTTGAATAAAGTGTTACAATGTACAGCGTTTATAAACCATAATGTACTAAACACAAATTAAAATAAATTAATAATCAAAGTGTTTTGTGTAGCATTATTACTATTGTAAACATCCTTTTTAACCGGCTCACACAGATAAACTGCAGCAGAATAGCTACCCCTTGGCCGAAACTCTATTTGGGTACGTCTTACCCTTTTCGGCCACCAGAGGGCGCGCACCCACTGCACGGTGGGGGACTTGTACCAGTGACACTCAAATCCTTGTGCTGTCAGAGGAGAGTAGCCATATTGTTTGTTCCTAGTAAATAGGAAAAACGATATTTCTACTCCTAGTCACTCCCATTCCCCCACAGTTAGAACACACTGAGGGAACACACAGTTAACCCCTTGGTCGCCCCTAGTGTTAACCCCTTCCTTGACAGTGACATTTACACAGTAATCAGTGCTTTTTATAGCACTGATCACTGTGTAATTGTTAATGGTCCCAAAAAAGTGTCAAACGTTTCTGATCTGTCCGTTGCAATGTCACAGTACCGCTAAAAAATGCAGATCCCCGGCATTACTAGTAAAAAAAAAAAAAAATATTAAAAATGCCAAAAAAATGCCATAAATCTTTCCCATAGTTTGTAGATGCTATAACTTTTGCACAAACCAATCAATATATGCTTATTGTGATTTTTTTTTACCAAAAATATGTAGAATATATATTGGCCTAAACTGATGAAGAAATTTAAAAAAAAACATTTTTGGGGATATTTCTTATAGCAAAAAGTAAAAAAAATATTGTTTTGTTTTTCAAAATTGTTAAACTTTTTTTGTTTATAGTGCAAAAATTAAAAACCAGAGGTGATTAAATACCACCATTTGTGGGAAAAAAGGACGCAAATTTTGTTTGGGTACAGCGTCGCACGAGCGCGCAATTGTCAGTTAAAACGACGCAGTGCCAAATTATAAAAGGTGCTCTGGTCAGGAAGGGGTTAAAATCTTCCAGGGCAGAAGTGGTTAAATAAAATATCCATAAAGAAATACTCTGACGGTCCCTTATATTCAAGACCTTGCTCTTTAAATAGAAAAAATGTGCATTATATTTAAAAATTGTGCTCTCTAAATAAACCAAAGTTCTTTGTGCATGTAAAGTGCAGCAGTGCTGTATTCTCTGTGCTTCACATCACCACAGTGCTCCACTATCACTCAGGAAAACTCACCAGATTTCCAAGATTTCCCTAAAATTAGAGTAAGTCAACAATTATAACGTGTTGTAGTTATATGTTGAATGTTGCTGGCTGGATGTGAAGAGTGGCCTGGATAACCCACAGGCAGGTGGGATGCTTGTTCTCTTCTATAGGTGCAGCCATGGGCTGACTTCCAACCCAGTGTCTGCAGGGTGGAGTGGCAACAACACAATCCACCAGATTTTACTATGACTGTAAAAGATCAATTACTGCCCCACTGGCACCGAACAGGGAGTCAGCCCATGAATGCAAACATTTGTCTGCATTGTGTCTACACTGATTTTCTACTCTTTTCTTTAATTATGTTGTCCCTATACAAAGCAATAAAAGATACCTTGTTTAATATACACCTCTACATACCCGCTTTTATCACCTCCCGATTATAGTTATAGCACGTTTTACATGACATATTTTTTGCAAGTTAGAATCTGAACAACAAAGGAAAACAAAGACGGTTTTAATTTGGTATGCATTGATACATCAAGCAGATTGTTGGACATATATATAGTACAGTCAGCAGAAACAAATGGTGGAGTCAGTAACAAAGGAGGGCATATCAAACACATACACAGTGGGAAATAGAACTTAGCGAGATGTTATGAACACTGGTATAGTAGGGGTAATGCACATAGTGTCACATTATGTAAAGGTCACTCAGGAGTGCTCAGCAGGACATAGTAAAACATAACTGTACTGACAAAATATCTCAGTAGGGCAGAGGCTAACTCTCAGTTGTGTCAGCGGACTAAAAAAGGCATGATGTAAAGGCATGATTACCCAGAAGATCAAAATTGTAAATCAAGACAGTGGATGGGTTTGATGGAGGAATATGTTATAGACGGTTAGAGATTAATGTTTATATCTATAGTTTTTTTATTAAGGCATTTTTAAACCCATTAAAGTAATTAACATGGAAAACTCTTTTTTTAAAAAAGAAGTATAAAAAGTATTAAAAAAAATAAATAATTATTATTTATGTTATTATTTTCTCAAGTCAATTCAGCATCCCTATGGCTTAAAATTTGCTAAATAATCCCAAGTTAAATATTTGATCTGTCTACTTTATATGTGAACTATATACTGTGTTTATACAGGTTATTACATTTTTCTTATTCCGCTGGATAGCACTTACCAGTTTGAATGATAAGCACAGGCAGATGTTTGAAAATAATTGACTGCCACTGTACAAAATGAGCTACACACAGTACATAGTGTGCTGTGCGCTTGTCCACTTTACTTGAGATAGGCATTGATGGAGCTCACAACGAAAAAGGGAAAAACATTTTTTTTAATATATCTTTTATATGTTAAAATGTGCAGAATTATAGCTGTTTATACCATGTAGTCATAAGATTGCTCAGTTATGTTAGAGGAAAGCTGTAGGTGCTTGATCTGGTATTTAATGTGGAGATCAGCAAAAAAATGCCACAGAAAGGCTCTATATTGTGCAATTATACAAACTTACCTGCCTGTTCACTGTCTTATTTAGAATGTACTTCACAGGTCAGCTTACATTTTGGGCTGGCCTACCATGCTGGAATGAATGAACTTGCGTGTGCGCTTGCACAAGGATTACTTCATTCTGGCCCTGCCAATTAGAAGAAAGCCCAAGCAGGGCACTGGAGTTAGTAGAATCAAAGCAACACCATTTATTAAACAATAGTACACTTGCACGTTCAAATCACTTTATTCAGCCTGAGGTGGAACATGGAGTATTCCTCAAACAGCAAAAGTGTTTAGAAACTATGGTCAATCATGCAGTAGCAACTGATAGTACAGTGCCAATGGAGACACCAGGGTGGCCAGACTAGGGGCATCGATGGCCACAAATGAAGGCGCTAATTGTCAGATGCACTGGGTGATGTCTGAGGGCAGTGGGCTGCTGTTCAAGTGCTTAACAAAGGGGGCCGGGCCCCTGAAACACATACTGGCCCAGTCACATCAGATATCATCCAGTGCATCTGACAGCTAGCCACCTTTGTTTGCAGCCATAGACGCCCCTGGTCTCCCCGCCTTGGTGTCTACATTGGCGTTAGCTGTCAGATGTACTGGGTGAAGTCTGAGGGTGGTAGGCCACTGCTCAAGTGGTTGACAAAAGGGGCAGGGCCCCTGAAACGCATAGTGGCCCACCCACATCAGACATCGCCAGACATCGCCCAGTGCATCTGACAGCTAGCCTCCTTCGCTTGCGGCCATAGATGCCACCAGTCTACCCACCTTGGTGTCTCCATTGGCAGTGCACTCTCAACTGCTGCTGCATGATCGACCATCGTTTCTATGCACTTTGCTGTTTGATGATTCCTCCATGTTCCACCTCAGGCTGGGTAAAGTGCTTTTAATGTTTAAGTGTGCTATTGTTTAATAAATGGTGAAGCTTTGATTCTACTAACTCCAGTGCCCTGCTTGTGCTTTCTTCTATGTGTGAGTGGATCCTTCCGAGATCTGTTACGGGAGCTGCAGGAGGTGTTGGATCTTTTTGTGCCTTCTGCCTCTTTCATTGGGACTGCTGTATACACCACATTATTGTCATGATTACATTGTGAGAAGCATTGTGTAAGTGGTGCAGACCATGTGTACCTTTGTGTGTTGTTTGCCCCTGCCAATTCCTGATAAAACCCAAGCCAGAAAAAATGGAAGTGGGAGTTTACTTCTGCTTTAATACATCATAAACTGCAGCTCAATATTTTTTTTTTTCTTTCAAGTGCTAAGATAAAAGGACCAACCACTCTTTATGCTTTACATCCAAGCACTGAAGCCTTTATGTGCCAAAGAAATTGGAGCATGGGGCATTGACCGGCTTTAATATTACAAGGCAGTACTACTTTCAGCACAGAATTAGACTGCTTAGAGGGGCAAGCACCAATCATTTATCAGGCAGTTGGGTAAATAATTCAAAGGTCCAGAACATTTTTTCAAATTTAAAGCTAAACTCCAGGCAAACAGTTAAATACACAGGTGAAATACATACAAGCAAATTTGTTTTCCCTGCCAAAACATCTGTATTTATTCCTATCTAGTCCAGATGATTACACAGCTCTGCCCCACAGCACAGTCCTGTGTAGCAAGGAAGAAAACCTAAACTTTCTCTGCTGCAATTCTCTTTCACTACCAGGTCCTCATTTCTGTGTCACTCTGTTCTCTTCTCATATCAGAATGCTCCTTACACTGCTGTACACTGGATTGGATTCTTGTTCTGTTTCACCTCCCCTGTCTGAGATCTTCTATACAGGTTGTACGATGATATCCAGTAAAATTCAGGTACTTACATGGCTTGCATTAAAAGGAGAAGTACAATGAAAGCTTGTTTGGCTGTAATGCTCTTGTGGATCACAGGAGTGCAGGTTTTTCTGCACTCCTGTGACGTGTTTTCAGTAGACATCAGGCTAAAGCCCAGTGTTAGCTGATGTCACAGAGCTGGTCCAGGCTCGGGCAAGATCACAACAGTGAAGTTGGTATTCGCCCATATGCCTGGTCCCGCACCTGGCTCAGCCTCACAGTAAGCCACTAAAAGAGCCTGAGTCAGCCCAGCGTTCCAGTGAGCATGGGGGGGGGGGGGTAGAGCAGAGAGTGCTGACTGACAGTTACCAGCTCTCTACTCAGGGAGCTCTGGGAACCAAGTGATCATCGGTGTTTGATCACTCAATTCTCAGTGTTAGAGCTGACTGGGGGACTGATAATGCATCCACCTAGAATAGTATGATTCTAAAAAAAAAACATACTTCTCTTTTAATGATTACAGAGCTGCATTTTTGTATAGCTTTATATCTGCTTGGAAGTCAGCTTGCACAGTAGCATTATAGATGCATACAATTATGTCATTATTTGCATTGTTTGAATGGTCCAAGTTCCAATATAGCCAACTGGCTTTAAGTACAGGTTATTGGCCGTGTCTGATTTTATTTAAATATTTTCCGTTACATAAACGATTTCGTTTTACAGTATTAACAATTAGGGCTGCAGAAATTAACGATTAATTGCTCGATTAATTGTTCAATTCTTTGATCGATCAAAATAATTTTGAGGATGATCCGCAGATTGAGCTCCGCGGTCTCGCCCATAGGAAAGGCTGCGGCTTCGGCCTAGCTCCGGAGCCGCGGCCATCTTGGTCCACCCGACAGCAGCCTAGTAGTGGAGTGCTGATGTCATCATCACCCGCCTGCTTGTGCCGTCTACTCTGCGGACGGGTCTGCCTGCTGTCTATTCCGGACAGAGCGGAGATGTGGATATTATGGAATGGGGGGAGATGCAGGGAGATGTGTACATTACAGTATGGGGGTAGATGTGTACATTACAGTATGGGGGCATATGTGGATATTGCAGTATGGGGGCAGATGTGGATAGATGTGCCTACTTGCCTACTATAAAGTGACTGATAGTCAATATACCAGATACGTTTTATAATTAAAGTTAAACTAACTTTCTAAGTTTTTCTTAAAGTTTAATAAAAAATAAATTAAAAACTGTATGTGCATTATAATTAATCAAAATTAGTTGATTAATCGATTAAAAAAAGTCGATTAACCACTTGCAGACCGGACCATTTTGCTGGTCAAAGACCAGACCACTTTTTGCGATTCGGCACTGCGTCGCTTTAACTGACAATTGCGCGGTCGTGCGACGTGGCTCCCAAACAAAATTGACGTCCTTTTTTTCCCACAAATAGAGCTTTCTTTTGGTGGTATTTGATCACCTCTGCGATTTTTATTTTTTGTGCTATAAACAAAAATAGAGCGACAATTTTGAAAAAAACGCATTATTTTTTACTTTTTGTTATAATAAATATCCCCCAAAAATATATAAAAAAACATTTTTTTCCCTCAGTTTAGGCCGATACGTATTCTTCTACATATTTTTGGTAAAAAAAATTGCAATAAGCGATTATTGATTGGTTTGCGCAAAAGTTATAGCGTTTACAAAATAGGGATAGTTTTATAGCATTTTTATTAATAATTTTTTATTATTTATTTTTTTACTAGTAATGGCGGCGATCAGCGATTTTTATTGTGACTGCGACATTGTGGGGGACCCATCGGACATTTTTGACACATTTTTGGGACCATTGTCATTTATACAGTAATCACTGCTATATAAATGCAGTGATTACTGTGTAAATGACACTGGCAGTGAAAGGGTTAACCAGTGGGTGGCAGTGTAGGGGTTAAGTGTTCCTAGGGGTGTGTTACTAACTGTGGGGGGGTTGGGCTTTCATTTAGTGTACACTGATCTCTGCTCCAATCACATGGAGCAGAGATCAGCATCACGAGTTGCTAGGCAGAATGGAGAAATGTTGTTTATACAACATTTCCTCCATTCGGCCGCTCCGTGAGACGATCGCGGGGATGCCCGCGGCGATCGAGTCTGGGACCGGACTCACGGGGGTCCCGACCAGCGCAGGGCGGCATCGAATATTGGACGTACCTGTACGCCAATATGCCTGCCCGGGTCATTCTGTCGACGTACATCGTCGTGCGCTGGTCGGGAAGTGGTTAATCAAACACGAAAATTTTAATCAGTAACAGCCCTATTAACAATATATTATAAGCTTTGAGCAAGGTTTTAGTCAATGTTGTGCATTTGAGTTGTGTGTTTTTTTTCCTATTACCTTTATTGTCACTCTCTGAGAATGTTGTTTTGGTCATACTGTGATTTTAAGGTTGTGCACTGCTGACAATTCTTTTATACCAACCACTAAAAAGGTAGAATGACTGGCCTATATCTGTCTGTTTGCATTACCATATTCTTGTATTCCTATTCTCTCTGCCATCTATTGGATACATTTACTTAGACAATAAGGCTTTTTAATATGATCCAGATTCAATGTTTCAGCACAGATACTTGTTCCTGGGTGATAGTAAACGTTTATACAATATTTGCCAAAGGCTTCTCTTTCTTCAACATCTGTACATCTGGGAACTGGTACCAGAACATTGCATTATTGCAATTTATTATTTGTGTTTGTAGATAAGAGTTAATTCCCCCTCCCCCCATGTTATATTGTAAATATTACTACAGTATATGAGCTATTATCTATTTGTTTGTGATGTCACATTAGCAATTTCAATTGTGTTTATTTTATTTTAGCAGTGTGTCCCTCACTCTATGAGATATTAAGAGCTCTGCAATCACTTGTGTGACATCACAAACTCAGTACAAGGGGATGCCCAGCACACTTTCATGATAGCCAGCAGAAAAATAAAAATGTACCTAATTTGTTTCAAATACTGGGGTAAAAACAGAGGTTTTTAATTGCATAAATGTGGAAGTCGGACTGCCACCCCTCTGATAAGTATGGTCCCTAATGCCAAACTATCTTATTTTCCTAACTATGAGACACATATAGCAATATATAGGTATATAAATAAGTGTCCCTTTTTGTTTACATCATTATTTTTTGCTAGAAAAACTAAGTTACTTACTGGTAACATTCTTTCCTGGAGTCTTTCAGGACAGCCACCTGAGAGACTTTGGCTCGTCCCCTCTATAGGAAACACTGTACCAGCCATCTTTAAATTTCCTCATCCCATGCTGGCTCCTCAGTTTTTTAAGAGCACCTCATAACATATGATACACATAGTCAACTATATCACATTTCCTTTAAGGAAATCTCAAATAATTTATACATTTTGGGTGGCTACCGGTGCTGTCCTGAAAGACTCTGGGAAAAGAACGTTACCAATAAGTAACGTAGTTTTTCCCCTAATCGTCTTTCAGGACAGCCACCTGAGAGGATAATCAAGAACTTACCCATAGGGTGGGACTACAACTTGTTAGACCTTGTGTCTGAAGGTCTGATCCTTTGCAGACCAAAGGTCCACCCTGTAGTGTTTTATAAATGTGGCGAAGCTGGACCATGTTGCCGCTTTACAAATCTGTTCCGACATTGCTCCTTCTTTCTCTGCCTGCGATGCTGCCACTGATCTCATAGAGTGTGCCCTGATACCCTCTGGGATCTGCATATCTCCCAAAGTATAGGTCTGGCCAATAGCCTCTCTAAGCCACCTGGCTATGGTGCTCTCTGAGGCCTTGTGCCCTTTCTTGGCCCCTGAAATTAAAGTAATAGTAATATAATATAATAATATAATAAAATAAGGAATCTGTTTTCCTAAAGGATGTTGTTTTGTCTAAATAATGTAGAACACATCTCCTGATGTCTAACATATGGAACGTAATTTCTTGTTCTCTAGAAGGATTTACACAAAAAGAAAGTAAATTAATATCTTTGCCTCTATGAAATTTTGAGGCTACTTTAGGCAGAAAGGCCGGATCCATCTTAAAAAACTATGTGATCTGGGAAAACCCTGAAAAAAGGGAGGTCTGATTGATAGGGCTTGTAACTCACAGACCCTCCTGGCTGTAGTAACTGCCACCAAAAACACTGCTTTAAGTGTCAGAATTTTCAATGTGCAATTTTCCTGTGGTTCAAAAGGGTCCTCTATCACAGTTTGTAGCACTAATGACAGGTCCCATGTCATTATCAGCACTTTCAGCTAATGTAGTTTTAAAGCTCAATATAGTGCTTCAATTTAGTTCTGCTTCCACTGAATACACGGCCCATTGGAAATCTACATTTTTACACAATGCCATACTCTAGTGATTAGTAGACCTATAAAAGTATTGATGGGCAAATACAGGTTTAGGGAAGGGATAACTTTGCATACCTATTCTACATAGGAATATGAAGGAGAAAGATAAATAAGCAAACAGTGTCAAGGGCTAGCTATTGAATTTAGGTATAACTCCAACAAAACCTTTTTCTTAGATTTAAAATCAGAATGCCTCAGTCATGTTTTTTGCTGTCCTTAATGGAGTTAAGCTCATTTCCTGTCCTTGTTGCATCAAAATAAGAGATGAGGAGAGTGGTTGTCACCAGGCCAGAAAGACATAGTAACAGTAACCTTTGTAAGTGTTTTAACTCTACCCTTTTAACAAAAAAAAAGTATTTTCTTGAAATCTGTGTCCCCACATGTTTCACAAGAAGGCAAGGAAAATCTCTACAATCAGGATTTAGATAGAAACATAAAATCCTGAGAAAGATTTTATAGCTTCATATTTTGTCCAAAACTAAAACCCAGCAGCTTGAACGGAAAAAACCTGTCCGCTCCGATCGTAGCCGCTGTACTAAAAATCTAACATTAGTACATCAATCTCCCCATGCTGAGCTGTTGTGGTCTGATAGGGGGACAGCCCAACGCCAGATCAATCTGATCAGCGCCATTGGCTGAGATTGCTGATTGGGAGCTTGTTGGCTGCTGGCTTTCCAGCATGCTTGTCCAACAGAAGCCAGCCAACTGGCTGGCTTCTGTTGGATTGGCTGGCATATACACATGGGCCAATCATCAGCTGGTTCTTATTGAACTGGTCAATGGCGTCCATCATTCAGCCGGTGTATACGGGGCTTCATTCTGTACTCATTCTTTAGTGCCAACAGCTAGAAGGGCTAATTACACTACTTGTGATAAGAACAAAGATATACACAGGACAGCTGTAAATGTCTCATACTATCAACAGGTATCTCTGTTTGCACTGGTGAAACAGATATAAAAAACGAATTTCAACTGTATACACAAAAGGTGGCAAATAAGAAACTTTTTTTGTTAGGGTTTACACAACGTTAACAATCATCAACAGAGATTTCTCAGCTTGGCAGTGATCATTTAATAATATGATTCATTTTAGAATGTATGTAATAATTGCTTATCATGTTTATGTATGTCAATGGATACAGTGTATATTGCATTTCTGGTAATATAAAACCTTGACATCATAAGCCAAACTGAAGATTAGCTCACTGAATGATTGGAGATATGCATACATTTGCTGCATAAAAGATCAGCATAATGCAAAAAAACTCCAATGGCCTGAGTTGAATTTCTCTGACCTAAAAAAAAATCACAGGCTCAGAATTTAGTGTTCCTAGAGGAACAGTTTACTGGCAAGCAAAGGATTTTGCACTGTAGTCAGCAGTGTTTAGTCAAGCAATATCTATGTGAAACACAAAAGCCCTGAGTATGTAGGCAGTGTCATATATGCAATTCTATGCTAAACTTTTAAAGTGGTCCTAACATCTAAAGGTTTTCTTTTACCTTAATGTATTCTATGCATTAAGGTAAAAAACCTTCTGTGTCACAGAATGCCTTCCCCAAAACACCCTTTATACTTACCAGAGCCCATTCTCGCTTCCAGTATTGTGCAAGGGATCAGCGGCTCTCTCTGCTCTCTCTCTCCTCACCAGGCATATTGATAGCAGCAAAAACCATTGGCTCCTGCTGCTGTCAATCAAATCCTGTGATGAGGGAGAGAGGTTGGGCTAAGCCAGCCTGTCTGTGTCAATAGATGCACAAGTGCCCCCATAGAAAGCAGCTTTATATGGGGGCACCCATTGCAAAGGGTGAGACAGGGGTGCCAGTGGGGGACCCAAGAATAGGAGGATTGGGGCTGCTCTGTGCAAAACCATTGCACAGAGCAGGTAATTATGACATATTTATTATTTCATTAAAAAAAAAAAAAAAGCTTTACAATGACTTTAAGTTAGTCTGCACCTGACCTCCAGTCAGGGCTAAAATAAATGTCTATATGCTGCTTATCCTGCATTGTGTATAATGGCATCAGAGAGACCATGAGTAGATGAGCAGTTGGAAAGGGATTGGTTGTAGGGCAGGATTAAAGACTGTAAAAGCAAGAAATAAATTAAATAGTACTGCTTATTTTTTTCCCCAGAAAAAAAAATTACATTTAATCCTTGCATTATGGGTATAATTGTTTTTAGTGATGAACAGAATGCTTAAAGGGTAACTGCTTTCATGGGGGAAAAAAAACAAATAAAGAAAAAATAATATAGTGTATACAATTGCAACACAAGTCTTATTGTAAGTGAATGAATAAAAATTACCTTTCCTTTTCAAACTGCATCCGCTGTAATTTTTTGCTACCTGGGGTTGTTCTGTACACAGAATTTGTACTGACCACCCCCAGAAACATAATTTCCTGCTTGTGTGATTGACTCACTGTTTTAGTCTACACTAAGATACAAGTCAGATTTTAGGCATCCCCTGGAAAAAAAATCTATTTTTGGTAAGATACTCCAAATAGAAGCTCGTCTAAAGGGATTCTGGCCAAGCATCTTTCCTCATTCGTGCCCTGCAGGTGCACAGCTGGTTAATAATTATGAAACCACTCCCATTAGACCAGGGGTAGGCAACCTTGGCACTCCAGCTGTGGTGAAACTACAAATTCCATCATGACTCTGCCTCTAGGAGCCATGCCTACGATTTTCAGGGTCTTGCAATGTCTCATGGGACTTGTAGTATCAAAGCAGCTGGGTGGCCGAGGTTGCCTGTCCCTGCATTAGACTCACTCAGTAAATGGACACAGAAGAAGATTTCTTCAGAATAACAAAAGGTAGGAAACTGCAATAACGTTTGTTATAATTCTTTTAATGAATATAGGTCACCCAGGGGGAATGTGTTTTTCTCAACAAAAGTGAAGTTACGCATTAAGTAAGACTGGGCTCTATAAAGTTTTCCATGTTACATGTAGCTTTACAACCTTTGATGCTTGAATGTTAAATGGGGCCAGAAGACAGTGTCAGATATTTATTATATTATTTCTATATAATGACTACCAATGGGTAAGCAGAAACTTTTGATGTTGTTGGGTAATGTGAGATGAAAATGAATGTTATACTTATATGCATACCTTGCCATTTAAAAGTTATTTTAGTTAAGTATATTTGTTCTAGAGTGTACTTAAATACATTTTTGTGATTTAAGGTAAAGTTTGCTGCTACGTCATTAATATTTAATAGAAACTCTATAGAAAATGTTTTTTGGCCTTTTTTGGCTAGCAAGTTGCCAATGGCCCAATAGAACTACAGTAACCTTTCCAATGTTATTTTAAAATGATACATCTGAAATTTATAAGAAAAAAAGCAACATCATAAACTGCTGAACAACTTAGGATTTGAGAAGTGGCTAACATTCTCAGAGCAGCTATAAGTCCATAATTACCTAATATTATCTGTATGCTGTCACATTATGAGCAGTTACATATGTAGGATTGGCTTTAGACCTAAACCCGTAGATAAGGTAAAAGTTAACATTATAGTCTTTTTAATGTTTTTTAAATACTCATCTAAAACAGTTTAGATTTGTGTAAATAATCATATAAAAAAAGCTTGAAATATAACCATAAGGTTGAGTACCTTGTAGAAGCAAAGCTGATAAGAGGGCTTCTCTTACACCTCCTGTCTAATACCCCCTGGAGCTGATGACAGTGTGTAGCACGACAATAAGTGGCATAGGTGTATGTGGTAGGTCCTGACACCGTGGGCAGTCACAAGACAGTCTGGATCCTGCTGAGATGTTGTAAATGCTGGACTGGAACTTTTGCAGAATACAGTAACACAGATGGAGAACAGAAACTTCCAGATGCAGGTATCAAAGCCATGGTCAGGACAAGTCTGAGTCTGCAACAACCAGACAGATCAGGCATCAATTTGGAAAGTAGAAGCAGGGTGAGAAGGCAGGCCAGGGTTGATGGGTAGAAGAGGTACAAAAACAGCAGGCAGAGGATGGAGTAAGAATATGAGCCAAGGTCAGCAACAGGAGATCAGTATCAAGTGAAGCCAGGGGGCAAGCTGGATCAAAACACAAGATAATCAGGATGCAGGTCTGGTGACAAGTCATTGAAGTTGATGACTACTCAGCAGATCTTATTAGTTCTATAGTGCCTTAAATAGGCCATTGGGTGCTAAACGCCAGTGCTGGACGAGCATGTAAATTCATGCTAATGTGCATGCTCATGCGGATTACCAGCACACTCAGATGCATGCACAGCTCTGATTCTGTGCACTGGTCCACAAGCTGCACACAAACATTTGGGCACGGCCATGTACTTGATTTTCCTAACACATACCGTAATATGCCTCAGCTTGGAAAGCTGATGGTGATTTAAGGAAAAATAATTACGATACGATCACAATACTCTATTAGTGGACTTTTATATCATCATTATATTTATGCATGTGACTGTATGAATGTTCACATGCTTTCATAGCGCTTTCTTAATATTTTTCTTTTTGGATCTCATCATTGATTTATTTGTGTTATAAAGGAGAATATTTTTATTAGTGGTATGTACCAATAAGGGTCTTTTTCTTTTATTTCAAGGTGCAGTGTAAATTATGAACTTCAAAAAAATGTTTAAGGCTTCTCTTGAAGGATAATTTAAATATACATTTTGTGAACATAAGCCCTCTTAAATATTATTCAAAAATAAAAAGCTCTGGAAATATAAATGTGATGATAGTTGCAAAACTAAGATGTGATTTTCTTAAAAACCATAACAAACTTAAACAGTATTGTCAGACCAGTAAACTGGAGAATTGATGTAGCTCTATACATTAGAATGTCTAATGCAAGTTAGTTGCATACATTTAAACAAAGCCACAGTTAAAGGATTACACCAACACTTTACAATAAATTGCAAGCAGCTGTATTGAAATAATCTTTTGTGACATTATGTAAAGACTGTAAACAATGGAGCATTCCAGGATAAAAAAATGTCAAGAAGAGATTGGATGGGAAACAGTCATGTTAAACCTTTTCTCCAACATCCTTTCAATCACACCCTCCCCTCTTTGGTTTAATTCCCCCGTGACTGTCAAAGCTAATCATATAAACACACATATAAGCTGATATGTGCAGGAAAGTTGTACTTCCCCTTTTAGTCTAGAGTCATTGATGTGTAAAACAATTTTAATACTTTGTTTTGTATTGTAGTCTTGGGAAGACTGCTTAATGACAATGAAGGGAAATATGTGTATGTGATATATTGTCTATGCCAACCAAATGCATTGAATCATCATTTACTGTCAAAATAAAGAAGACAATGCAGGCGACTTAAAATAGTTAAATATAAAGTAGATATGTGCTTTGCCTATCCAGGGCAAAGCAACAGGTTTGTTTATAAGCTGTGCTCTCCATCTGTACATACTTCAAGTGATTGTAAAGTCTCATTTTTTTCTATGAAAATAATAAACATGTTAGACTTACCTGCTCTGTGCAGTGGTTTTGCACAGAGCAGCCCATATCCTCCTCTTCTCAGGTCCTTTACTGTAGCTCCTGGCCCCTCCCTCCTGTTGAGTCCCCCGGAAGCAAAAAGCTTGCTATGGGGGTACCCAAGCCGAGCTGCAGCTCCATGTGTCCAATCAGACACAAAGTTGCGGTTCGGCCCCATCCTCCCTCTTTCCTGATTGGCTAACTGAGTTTGATTGACAGCAGAGGGAGCCAATGACGTCACTGCTGTGTCTCAGCCAATCAAGAGAGTCCTCATGGACTCTGAGACATTACTGAATAGAGATGGGGCTCAGGTACGTATTAGGGGGCAGAGGGGGGCTGCTACACACAGAACGCTTTTTATCTTAATGCATAGAATGCATTAAGATAAAAAACATTCTGACTTTACAACACCTTTAACTCCCCTTCACTTCCCCAATGCTTTGTTCAGTTACAACGAGAAAGACCAAGTACTTCTCGGTATGGGGAGAATGTCACTTATGTTGGCATTACATGGTACCATTTATTTTTGTTCAGCCAGCTCTAAGTCGCTTTGGATAAGTCTCTATGAGCTTGCCACATTTTACCACTGCTATTTTTGCCCATTCCTCCTTGCAAAACTGCTCCAGCCCCTTCAAGTTGGATGGTTTGCTTGTGAACAGCAATCTTTAAGTATGACCACATATTTTCTATTGGATTGAGGTCTGGGCTTTGAATAGGCCATTCCAACACATTTACATGTTTCCTGTTGCTTTAGAAGTGTGTTTGAGGTCATTGTCTTGCTGGAAGTTGAACCTCCATCCTAGCCTCAAACCACACAGAGTAGTACATGTTTTGCTCAAGAATATCCCTGTATTTAGCACCATCCAACTTTCCCTCAACTCTGAGGAAGTTGAGGGAAAGTTGGATGGTGCTAAACCAACCAGTTTCCCAGTCCCGACTGCTGAAAAACATCCCCACAGCATGATGCTGCCACCACCTTATTTCACTGTGGGGATGGTGTTCTTTGGGTGATGTGATGTTTTGAGTTTTCGCCAGACATAGCATTTTCTTTGAAGGCCGTAAAGTTCAATTTTAGTCTTATCAGACCAGAGCACCGTCCTACATACATTTCGGGAGTCTCCTGCATGCCTTGTCGCAAACTTAGGTCTCGGTGCTGCCTCTCTGATTAATGCCCTGCTTGCCCAATCCGTACGTTTTGGTGTGTGGCCGTCTCTTGGCAGGTTTGCTGTTGTGCCATGTTTTTCCATTTGGTTATGATAGATTTGATGGTGCTCCTAGGGCTCATCAAAGATTTGGATATTTTTTTTATAGCCTAACCCAACATTGTTCCTTACTTGTTTGGAGAGTTCCTTGGTCTTCATGGCAGTGTTTGGTTAGTGGTGCCTCTTGCTTAGGTGTTGCAGTCTCTGGGGCCTTTCAAAAAGGTGTGTATATGTAGTGGCAGATCATGTGACACATAGATTGCACACAGGTGGACATCATTTCACTAATTATGTGACTTCTGACGGTAATTGGTTGCACCAGAGCTTTTTATGGTCTTCATAACAAAGGGGGTGAATACAAACGCACATGCCAATTATCAGTTTTTTATTTCTGAAAAATAATTTTATGTATATATGTTTTGAATTTTACTTCACCAACTTAGACTATTGTGTTCTGATCCATCACATATAATTCAGATTAAAAAAACATTGGACTAAAGGCTGTAATGTAACAAAATAGATAAAAAGCCAAGGGGGGCAAATACTTTTGCAAGGCACTGTACATCTCATTCTATAATCAAATCTGTGTTATTAGTTTAATAATTATCAACAAAAAGTGAGAAAAATGAATTTGAATAGAATTAGAATTTACTAAAATAATTTATCGAAAAAAAATGTTAATTTCCATTTGTAAAAGAGGACACTCAAGGCACAGTAGAAGGGGGATTCTTATTTGCATGATTTGCTAGATTAGTCCAAGTGAAAAAGAGATTAAACCATATAAAGTGTAAAATCTTTGACGAACTGCAAAATTTGCTTAGACTAGTCAATTAGTTATGGTTTACTTCAGATACATCATATGCAGAGAATAAATGTTTTATTAATCACATTTTAGTATATTAATGTTTATGATTCTCTTTGCGCATTTATTTTGATACTATGCACTTAGAGGTTATGTTTTATTTTTAATTAACATTTGTATTTATTATACAATTCAACTTTGCTAAATTATTAGTGTTAGAAAATGTAAGGATAAGAAAAGTTATTATTTCTTATTTGCCTCGTTTAAAACATGTATTTGCAGATTACATGTTTTTATTTAAAAGTTCATAGCGTAAAATAAGATATATATGTATATATATATATATATATATATATATATATATATATATATATATATACCATATATACTTTGCAGAATTTAGTGTGTTATAACTGTTGTTACACAGTTCTGTTAAAGAGCTATTGCACTATATGTAAAGTTTTTATTATTAGTATCTTGTTTCTCTAAATAAATTTGTATGTTCTCATATGACCTTCAGTTTTTCAATCTGCATATATCGAGAATTTTATTATATTTTAAATGATCTAAGCTGTTTATTTTAGAAAATCTGAATACACAAAAGATTGCATTTTTATTTCTTTGCATTTACCATTTTTTAATCATTAATTTACATTTTATAATCATAATCTTGAAACTGCAAATGAAATCGGCTCTGGAAAGATTAATTTGGTTCTGCTCACAGCTGCAAAGATTGTAGAAATAAATATCATCTTGTAATAATGTATTCTTGACAAAGGGCATAACAAAAGAATGATTTTCTCTCAGAGACTGTGAGGATATTTATTTTGCATGTTGGGGGAGGGGATGTGGCCTATTGCTTGGGACCCTGACCTAGTTTTTTAGCTGCTTATTATTCAGCTATATGTTTGAGGAATTGGTGTAATTTAATTTGGCATATTCTTCTGCATGTCTGCACCTAGCAGTAGGTGCTCAGTAATATTAGCAGTGTCCCATGTTGAATTACGTTTATTTAGAAGAAAAAAAAATCTGTTGCACTCTTAAGTCAAAAAGAGCTGTTAATTGTTACCAGGGAACTGCCTGATTGCAGACGGGATGTCTCGACCAGAGCCTTGCCATAATTAGTAACCACTGTTGACATTTAGATTTAAATTGAATTTTCTTCTAATTAAACCCAAAGGGGGTTGATCCTTTCTGATGTACAGGTTAATAAAATTAGTCAGAAACTGCTAAATAGTAAGCTGAATTTTCTATTCAGGTTACCCTTATGTATTGCTAGTGCGTAACAAATAAAACAATTTGCTGCCCATAGGGGCTTGTGACATGATGCCCTCTGGCGTTCCAACAGTGAGAATCAATCTAAGATCAATGCTTTGTTTCTGTTTGTTATTTAATCTTACTTTAATATGGCTTCTGTAAACATTGAGTATGTGATACATTTGAGCAAGGGAAAAACGAGGGCTCAGTGTGTATCCACAATATATGATAACCTTGTAAGACACCAGTATTGTGCTCTATCTGTAGTTCTTAAACGCTTTTATATCAGAGGCTGATTGAAATAGTAAGAACCATTTTTATTACAGAAAGGATTGCTTGGGCTGCAAAAATGCTTTTAAGAAGTAAAGTCAAATTTAAAATGTAGTAAAATAAATTTTGAATAATAATGCGTTTTGAAAAGCTTTTCATTTTTATATATACTGTAGGTATATGCATTTTGTGATTAACTCTTTGCAGATATAAAAGACACAAATTAATGCAGTTCTTTAATAATTAATACATCATTAAATGTCTTTTATTATTATTTAGTATTTAGTATTTTATTAGTGTAAGTGGAACTGATATCAGCCTCTTACAGTTCCTATATAGCACGGCTGGAGTGTGAAAGGTACAAGCAGAACAAGGAGCCAATTAGTGTATATGCTAACAAGAAGCATACTGTATTAATTACTGATAGGAGGAGAACGCAGAATAACAGAAAGATGAGCGAATCGCTGTGCTGCTTCTTCATTCACTGTTCACTCCAGGCTAAGTGGCTCCAGAATGACCTGAGCACAGAGGAATCAGTTAAAAATTGCTGGTTATCTAGCAGTAGAAAATGCTGAGGAAGTCTAAGCATAAAAAGGGGTTGCCTGGAAAATTTCCTGATTAACTGTGAAAATTGTATTAAAAACTGTTTTTGTTGTTTATCTTTAATGGACTATTTTTGCCTTGAGTTATGTTTTAAGAAGTTAGTTAAGAGTAGAGATGAGCTTCGGTTCAGGTTGAACCCAAACCAAACCTGTCCACATTTCGCCAAACGTGTAAACAAACTGGCCATGTTTTGTATGCAAACATCAGCCAGAAGTCTGTTATTTTTTGGCTATAGCAATACAGGCGCTAAATGAAATGACAGATTGTTGATGCTGCTGTGGTGCAAACAGCAGCGGGCGCTGAGGATCCTAGATTACATCATTGACCAAATATGGTCATGACACATCCAGTGAAATATTTTGGGTTTCTAATAAAGTACTTTTTTCAACTGAGTGGGTGTTTTCATTGACTATTTACACTTTGTGTTTGTGAATAAATAAGAGGTACTATGTACCCCTTACCCATTTACGTGAGTTGAGTGCAGGACATGAGGAAAGGTGCCTTGCAATGGGGTGCTTGACTACCTCCCCTTGCAAGGTACTTTCTCAGTGTTGAATGTATGGGGCATAGTTCGGGGGTGTACATGCTAGTTGTACTCCTTTTCCTGACCAGCCAAGCTGCATGCCTAATAAGGGCCTTTTAAGAGTTTTTAGGTTTATTTTCAAGGTTTCTACAGAAAGCAGATGCACTAGAAGATAAACTAGCTCACTGATAGCCTAAGGTCCTGATGGTATTCATCTCAAAGTTCTAAAATAACTTTGAAGTATATTTGTTGAACTAGTAACTGATCATCTTAGTATCTTCTACAAGAAGGTTAGTAAAAACGAAGCTGGCAACTACAGGCCAGTGAGTTTAAAACCCAACTCTTGGAAACTTTAAAATGATACCTTGCAGTGAGGCTGCACTCCCTTGTCCTGGTGCAATGTTCTATTATACCATTATCTGACACTGGCTTCCTCTCAGGCACACAACATGCAGTAGATTTTTCTTTGTGTTTCTTATGTGTATAGTAAAATCTCAGTACAGGATATCCAAAAGCTAGGAGCTTTGGGCTAGCTGATGGTACACAAGTCAATTTATTTATACTGTTGGATTTTTCCCGAATGATCTTTGTTTCCAGCCATAGCAGGCAACACTGATCTTTATTCTGCCGGTTGGGGAAGTCTCCCCACCGGCAGAATACAATAGCTCAACGGGAAGGAATTTGCTTGTTTTTTTTTTTTTCATTCAACCCACTGGTTAAACCAGAAAAAATAAATCATGTATGTCCCGATTTAAAACTATCAGATTGTCTCTACAACACTGGACCTCCCTTCTGCAAGGTTGCCCAGCCAGGTTGCAGTTAGACTATGCCACAGCAGTGGCCTACACAAACAATCAGTGGGTCAACACAAGTCAGGCTACAATAAAGAAACAAGTCTGATGGAAACTCATATCTAACCTTCCAGTTCTCTCTGCGGCATTATTGGCAGGCAGAATTCCTAAGCAACCAATGTCTAAAACATTTGTGGACAGCCTTAGCCTCCAGGTTCAACAACAAGCTGAATACATTTGTAGCCAAGAACAGGGATCCTTTAGCCGTTACATTAGATGCTTTGGTAATTCCTTGGACTCAATTTAAGATGATTTATTCCTTTCCTCCAATAAAAATCCTCCCTCAACTGCTTTGGGAGATAGAGGAGGAGAGAGTTCCGGTGATTCTGATCACATTACATTAGCCAGATACCATGGTACACAGACACACTCAGACTTCTGGTGAACAAGCCGTGCTCTCTCCCAAACAGACTATACCTACTGGCTCAAGGTCCCCATTCCATCATGTTTCTCAATTGCTGGATTTAATGATTTATCTTACAGTTATTTCCACCTTACGCAAAGCAGGAAAATCCAACTCCCATTAAAACATCTAATATTGCACATGGAAGACTTACAAGTCCCAGGAAATACTCTATCACTCGTGTTTGCTTTTTCTCCAGTCTGGCCTTGACCAGACTGAAGCCCTGAGAACCCTAAATGGACATATTCTTTAATCATTTTATTTTAGAAACCTCTTGACTCGACTCACACTCCCTAGTCAAGGATTTTCTTCAGGGAGTTGGAGTTGCTCCTATAAATCCCCCAAATCAACCTCCTGTGTCACCTTGGGATCTCAACCTGGTACTATCTGTACTTCAGAGACCTTCATGTAGAGATATTTGAGATACATTGGAAGTTTTCTTACATTTGTTAGGTGTGTTTCTGAGTTGGCAGCTCTTTCCTGTAAGAAACCCTTTCTTGTTTTACACAAAGACTACTTTTTCTTTTCAGAAAAAAAACTTCCTTCCTACAGCAGGTGGTCAATCCACCTCATTGAGGACATTGTTCATATTTTCCTTTTTTTTCTCTTTCTGTCCCGAAACATAAAAAGGAAATTGCCCTACATTGCCTAGTACAAGGCTTCAAGAGACTACCTAAAAGCCACAGTCTCTATTGCCTAATCCCTCTTTGTTCCACCCGTGGGCCCTAGTGGAAGGCATCCTTCTTCCTGTTCCACCATTGCTAGGTGGATCAGGCAATTCAGTTCCTGGGCATATGCACTTAGGGATAAACATCCTTCTTTCCCTTCAGTTTGTCTACTTCAGACTAAGCCCTTGTACACATGGTCGGACATTCCGACAACCAAATCCGTCGGATTTTGTCCGACGGATTTTGTCCGACGGATTTTGTCCGAAATTGTTGCATACACACAGTCGGACAAAGTTGTCAGAAAATCCGATCGTACTTAACGTGATAACGTTATTTCGTTAGGACGGGACTACGTTCAGGCTAGTAGCCAATAGTTTTGGTTTAGGAACTTGATCTGAGCATGCGTGGCACTTTGTCCGGACGGAAGTCTCTACACATGATCGGACAAAGTCCAATCGGATCATGTTGTCAGAAAATTTTATAGACAAGTTGGAAAACTTGGTCCGTCGGATATTCCAACAGAAACAGTCCGATGGAGACCACACACAGTCGGATTATCCGACAATACGGTCCGATTGGACACATTCTGTCGGAATCTCAGACCGTTTGTACAAGGGCTAAGGCTTGCCATATATGATTCATTTTCACTCAGCCTGTTGGCAGAATACAATGATCAGTGTTGCCTGCTATAGCCAGTGGGACTGATCGTTTGGGAGAATTCTGACAGGCTGGTTGTACACAAATTAATAGATGGATCGACTTGTGTAGAGCTAGCTAGCCCATACATAAATCGAAACACGATCAGTCCTTGCTGTATGGCCAATTAAAGAACACTATAGAAAGACGGTGGTAGGTATGGAAATAGATGTCAAAAAGGGCTGGTGCGCAGGGATTTTATGCATTTTTATAGTATGGGGTCAGCAGGACCATGTCCCTCCCCTTTTTACTCTTAATACTCAGTAGGGCATGCATGGTCTTGTCTGTCACCATTTCCTTTTACATAGTAAGGATCTATACAATCATGTAAAGGAGTGGCAGTGCATTTCACACTAGGCACTTCTTCCCAAGTCCCTAAAGCAGTCACTTGAACTGCACCACTGATGTTTACTTCACGTGGTATTCTGTGTTTTATGCTCAGTGATTATCATCCGTGCAGTAAGCAACATGGACAGTTCTGACCTATGTGGTTTTTATGCATTTTTTATGTGTTTGATTTTCTACTAATAATTATTCAACAAAGGTTGCTCTGAAAAAAAACAAAAACATTAAAAGCAATTTCTGTAATGTATTTGTCTGCTCAACATTACAATGCTACTTCCTATGGAACTCCGTTTCTGTAAACCTGTAAACGTTTACATTTCCATGGTCATGATTATCTTTTGTTAGATAAGCCATAGATCAAATCATACTACTGCATCTTATTTCTAGCAATGTAATCTAACAGCACAAAACATGAAGTAAAATGTTTTGTAGTAGTATTTGAGCAGGCAATTAGGGCTAAGTATGTTATTTGTAAACTGTTCACTCTTTAATAAACATGAAATTAATCATTGAACAGTATTTAAAATTCTTTTTGGACACGTCATTAAAAATTAATAAAGGCTTAACTAATTAGAATATCAAAAAGAGGATATTATCCCATGCTACATTCAAAGCACACACCGGCAGTTTGATTCACAGATGTCCTTTGTAATCAAAGGTATTTGTAGATCTTACATCTTCCATACAACCAACATTAGTTATAATATAGAACAGAAGCCTGTTAAAAGAAAATAAAAAAATATCCAACACATTCTTCAGTACACATGCAGAGTATGATAAATTGCATATGTCTTCTGAGCATTTTAGGCTCATTAAAGACACATCATTATGCTGATATTATTTATACGTAAGTATTCTAAGAACATAGTAAATTAGTGGGTTTGTGTGGCAATTGCATAAGAAGTTGTGTCAATAGGAGCTAGGAAACGCATTGTAAAATAAAACAGGGGAATGATAAAAAGACTGCTTATTTGATTAGGAAACTGCAGCAGTTGTTTAGAATTGATTGTATGTCCCCCAAGATGAATTAGAACATAGAATACTGCAGTAGAAAAGTGGTTTAGGTGTCATGGTAATTGTATGACTATTTTTATCTCTCCGTTGTAAACCATGGCTTACACTGGCTGGAATGACATTGAACTGTTTTCCTCTATGATGATTTACAGCTGGGATAGTGCATTTGTAAGACCAGATGTCACATTTTATGTATTGGAAAGTGTCAGTTCTGATGACTTATGTCTAAAGATCCCATGCCTGAATCAATAGAATGCAGTCATTTCCATTTCTTCGAAGACTGTTTCCGACATAATACGCACCATATTTCAGTCATTTTAATGATACTGTGAAACAGTGTATTTAATAAAAACTGTAAAAAAAATGTTGTTTCTTTATGTTCTGTATTATGTCTTCCCTTGAATAAAGCTATAGTTTCCAAACACTCAAAATATATAATACTTTTTACATACAACCATATAAAAATCTATACAACTGATATTTTGTACTGTTCTTTCCTTTCATATTGTTATATTGTAATACTTGCATTTAGGATCCCAGTGGAATTTGGGTTGAATAATCCAGTATTGTTTTTTTTTTTTTCAACAGATATTATTTGATATCTTTTTCCCTCTATACATGCTATGAGTTTGCTTTTATTGTAAAAGAAAAGGGTATGGAGGTTAAACATCTACTCTGAGAAATATAGGCTTCGCCAAAGTAGCATAGTGCTACATAAATACAGGCATTGCACTGATTCATAAACCGCTGTGGACTGATCAAAGAAAATAGATTGTGGTTATTGCTTTCAGTATTAAACTAAATAAACCGCAATGTTCTTACCTGAAAACACTTTTGTGCCCAGAGTTTATTTTCTAGCTCTTTCTCTCCTCACTGCACTAAATAGTGACCCTTTTTCAAATTCAAATTTGCATTTAAATAGAAATCCTTCACTCACCTCAGATCGAAAACATGCAAGATTGTTTCTATTTAATATCTAATAATATTTTTATTATTTTCCTAGATAGTAAACAGGGAAGTTCACATTTTTATTGTTATTTTATATTTTCACAACTGAGTCGTAGCAATCAGGAAAAAACTTGCACCTTTACCAGATGCTCAGTATGTATACAGCCTGTAGGGTTCAGTTACAAAATGAAAAACAATAAAGGGGATGGAAATATTTGCAGCAAGTGTTCTGAATGCTTTTTGGCAGATCTTATTTCAGATGTATCATACTGAGTAAACCTATTTTTTCTCATCGAACGAAAGGCAAGGCATTCTGATCATATTTGGAGGAATTTTGGCAACAGAAGGTGGTGCCTAAGCCATGTGGTGATAAACCAAAGAAAATGTCTGGTATATAATCAGTCCAAAAAGTAAAAAAGTCTCACATATGTGGTATTGCCACATTTGAGAGGAGTAGCAGAATGTGTGAATGTGTTTTGGGGTGTAGTTCTAAGTATGCCTGTGATGTGTGTTAGAAATATCTTAATTGACAACATAAAAATGCATTTTCACTTTCTTTCCTGTATTTTCCAAAAACTTGTGGCAAACAATAGAATTTTGAAAAAATTACTTTGCCTTTCAGAAAATAACTTGGAGTGTTTGTTTTACAAAATGGGGTCACTTTGTGGGTGTTTCCACTGTCCTTTTGCTCCTGGGCCTACAAAAATATGATAGGTAGTCAGGAAATTAGATGTGTAATTTAGATGTTATTCATGCTCCTCGAAAGCCCAAATGTGCTGTCCTTGGATTGTGGGCCAATCTCTGCAATTAAGCTGTGAAAAGGTCTCACACGTGTGGTATCCTCATACTCGGGGGGGGAAAAGCAGAATGTGTTTTGGGGTGCAATTGTAAGTATGCCTATGCTGAGTGTGAGAAATAATTTGTTAATGGCAACTTTGTAAAAAAAAACTCATTTTATTTAATTTCATTATTTTCCTCAAAAAGATTGTGACAAAAAATTGCAACTTCAATAAACTCACCATGCCTTTTAATAAATACCCTGGTTGTCTACTTTCCAAAAAGGAGTCACCAGGGTCAAAGGGGGTATTTGTACTGTCCTGACATTTTAGGGCCTCAAGAAGTTAGATCAATATTGATAAATTTTGAAATATATTGTATAAACTACAGTTTATAGACTCTAAAATTTTTACACAGACTAGATAATTTATACTGATTTGGGTTGTTTTTTTTACCAAAGAAATGTAGCAGAATACAATTTTACCTAAATTTATGAAGAAAGATTATTCATTTGCAAATGTTTATACCAGAAACAAAGAAAATGTATTTGTTTTCAAATTTTTTGGTATTTGTTTATAGCAATTAATAAAAAACCCAGTGGTTATTAAATACCCCCAAAAGAAAGTTCTATTTATCTAAAATAAATGTTAACATTTTCATTTGGGTACTGTGTTGCATGACTGAGCAAGTGTCATTCAAGGTGTTACAGTGCTGAAAACTGAAAAATGTTCTGAACTGGAACTGGGTGAAACCAGAGGTAGTTAAGCTAAATGGGTTGTTTTACAAGATAAGGGTTCATATATACTTTAATCCTTGATATTAAAGTGATCATATTCATATTTGTATCTAAAATACTTAGGGTGATAGATTCCCTTTAAAGAAAATAGATTTACTAAAGGGGTTGATTTACTAAAGGCAATTAGTCTGTGCACTGCATGTAGAGTCTCTAAAAAGTAAAAGCAAACCTAGCCTCTTTTGCAGGTGGCTGAAGACCCCCTCCTGCCACCCTCTGGTGCCTCTCAGGCATCCGATCTGGTGGTTGTGGCAGGGTACAATAGAGGTGACTGGAGACCAGATTGTCTCTGATCACCTCTATGATCTAGGATCCCAGAAGCAAGAATTTTTATCACTTCACTGTAAACAGTATCATTTTTAAATAGTGAAGACATCTGATAACACCAATCTTGTGATCAGATTCTTTTAAGGGCAGAAAAGACATCTGGGGTTTAATAGACCCCAGGTCTCTTCATAAAGAAACAGTGTTAAAAAAACCTAAATAAATGTTTAAAGTGCCTCTTCCCCCTATGCTTGCACACAAAGGCAAACAACCACCATTGTCCCACGTGAATACATAAATGGCGATCCCGAGTTATACGTAAGTTTCTAGTAAAAAAAATACAGATTTTTACATGTAAACAAAAGGTGTCAGAAAAGTTGTTAAATAAGTACATATTAATCACCTAATTTCCTAAAACGATTGCATACTGTAAGGTAACCACAGTCATCTCAGAAAAAAATGTTTTCTATTAGAAAAATGTCTATGGAAATATTTAGTATTAAATGTTAATTTCAATATTAAAGTAGTTAAAAGTTCATTGGCTATGTAGGATGCTTAGCAACTAAATAGATTCAAGCACTTTCCTCATTGACCCAAGTTTATAGTGTACTAAGACAAATGCATAGAATACCATTGAGTACCTCCCATTCTGAAAGCGTCTTTAATATCTCCTGAGTTATTGGCCCAGAATAGGAATGCAGGCCAGAAGTCCTGACTTTACTCAGGGTTTACCTAAGCCATGCTTTCACTGGGTCTGTCTAGTGACTTAGAAAGTTCAGAAGCCAGAGATAGCCAGGAAACTGGTATTTTCAGTGTCCCACATATTTTTCCCAACGTAGGTTGTGCACTTTATGCTAATTCAAGTTACCGTATATACTCGAGTATAGGCCGACCCGAATATAAGCCGAGGCCCCCAATTTACCCCCAAAAAAACTGGCAAACTTATTGACTCGTGTATAAGCCGAGGGTGAGACATGCCTGTCCATCCCTGTGTGTGTGTCCGTCCATCCCTGTGTGTCCGTCCATCCCTGTGTGTCCGTCCATCCCTGTGTGTCCGTCCATCCCTGTGTGTCCGTCCATCCATCCCTGTGTGTGTGTGTCCATCCATCCATCCATCCCTGTGTGTGTGTGTCTCCATCCATCCATCCATCCATCCCTGTGTGTGTGTGTCTCCATCCATCCATCCCTGTGTGTGTGTGTGTATCCATCCATCCCTGTGTGTGTGTGTGTCTCCATCCATCCATCCATCCGTGTGTGTGTGTCTCCATCCGTGTGTGTGTGTGTGTGTGTGTGTGTGTGTGTGTGTGTGTGTGTGTGTGTGTGTGTGTCCAGCCTACCTGCACCTACACCCGCAGCAGATCGCAAAACGCAGTGCGGAAATGAATAGGGTTTGCAGTGTTAGCTGCATGGCAATATAGTGTGAACCAGGGCTGAGGACCCATTCACTTTGGCAGGGAAAAGGGAATAGTTGAGTCGCAGATTTATTCCCGCTGGCCACCCACACAGAGAAGACCATCCAGCAGCCACTTTGCGTCATAGCCACGACAAAAATCCCATCATGTTTAGTGGGCAGTACAGGTGTGTGTGTGTGTGTGTGTGTGTGTGTGTGTGTGTGTGTGTGTGTGTGTGTGTGTGTGTGTGTGTCCAGCCTACCTGTGTCCCGAGCCTTTGTCCCGAGCCTCCGTCCCGTGTCGTGCCTTGCCTTCGTCCCGTCCCGTCCCGTCCCGTGCCGTGCCTTGCCTTGCCTCCGTCCCGTGCCCTCTTCGTCGGCGGCCATTGTAAAATTCAAAAGCCGCGCCTCCTCCTTCGCCTGTGATAGGCGGAACACTGAATTTCCCAGCAGCCTGTGTTCCGCCTATCACGGACGTCGTATCATCCTCGTCTGTAGTACGAGGATGAGACGATGCCCGTGATAGGCGGAACACAGGCTGCTGGGAAATTCAGTGTTCCGCCTATCACAGGCGAAGGCGGAGCCGGAGGCGTGGCTTTTGAATCATAGAATGGCCGCTGTCTGTCTGCTCGACACGCTGATCGAGCGGGCAGACAGCGATGACTCGAGTATAAGCCGAGGGGGGCACTTTCAGCCTCAAAAAAGAGGCTGAAAATCTCGGCTTATACTCGAGTATATACGGTATGTTCCAAGCAAAGAAAAAAATATATAATCCAATTGGGCATTCTTTAAAATCATTACAATTATTTTCAATATTACTAGTTCAAATACCTGAATCTGTCTTTATATTAGATTCTGTCAAAGCCCTGCACTGGGAGCCAACTGGACCCTATTGCATTGCATTGTGATTGTCAATCTGACGTAGAGAGCTTGCTGTCAAAATGAGAGAACCTCATCAATGAGCAGATGCTCCTTCACTTTTCATGTTGTAGACTGGGGTGAATCTCTGACCAAGCTGTATTGCCTAACTCCAGTGGATCTAAGTGGGACCTCTAACCTGCATGTTCTCTCTGAAAGGAATGGCTAGGTTAGAAGACTGGTCCAACAGCATTAGAACAACTTTTGTTATATCGAACAGCTCACATGCTGTACATACAGTATATGAATGTGTACCCAGCTTTGTGCCTAAATAAATTAACATTTGTATATTTTGACAACCACTTACATAAGCAGTGGGGTTTGAGTCAACTCTGTATATAAAGTAAAAAAAAAAGCGCTAACTTTTTGTGAGTGTTGGCATCCTAAAACCAAGACAGCTTACCTGCCACTTTTAGTTACTGGTGGTAGCCATAGCACTGTGACTACCTATATCTTAATCAGTTAGCTCTCACTGAATCATACCTACTTAGTAAATATGTTTTTAAAGCTGAATAGGATAAGCATTTTTTTTCCAAGCACAAGATGCATGTGTTTCTTACTTGAACCCTGGTGTGTTTTGTGTATTTTTCCAGATCCATGCAGTAATCCAGTGGGAGACTTTTCCTTTTTAACAGGAGCTTCCTGTAATAAAGACTGGTCACTACTGCTCCCTCTCCTTGTGGGGGGTGTTTGTTCATGTATACACCCCCTCCTGTAGATTTCTGCAGGCATCCTGTAGGGGGCGGTCCTGTTGGTCTTTGTGCCCAGAGTTCAGCTTTAAGTTACTTGAAGAGTGAATAACAACTTGCAGAGTGATGATGGAATACACTATTTAAAACCCTTTTAGGTTTTTCAGCTTGGGCCTTCAAGTTTTTCTCAAGACCCAACTTCAGCCATTTGAATGGTGTGGAAAACAATATTCATTCGATATTGTTAGTAGTTTTCTAAGGAGATACAAAGGTTGATGAAATGGCGGTCGCAGACATCTTAGTGGTAAACTCAAGGTGTAGCAGTAGTAGTATATGTTACTCAAAAGAGTAGGTAGGGTAGGGAGCTCAAGGATCCTAGGAAGGATGCCATAATTGCCATGGTTCCCAACAAAGTCGAAGGCACAGAAGGTTTTTTGTTGAAGAGCTATGGATTTTTAATATAGAAAATGTTTATGGGTAGCATTAACAATTTCTGATGGATTAGGGGCCAAGTTTCTTCTTCATTACCTAGTGATGGTCAGTTTAGCAGATAGTAAAATATTAGCCACAATGTCATGATATGAGACTGGAAATTGACTGATTCCTAAGTTAAGCAGGGCTAATGCAGGATTTATAGGAGTTAATACTCTAGTTTCTTCTGATATTATTTGGAAAGTTTTCTGCCAGAAGGTGCGAATGCTATTGCAGGACCATAGGATATTAGTAATGGTACCCGAGGTACCACAGCCATTCTGGCCAATCTGCAAGGGGTGAGATACCAGCTAAGTAAGACTTTTAATGCTAGTTCCCAGTGGTTCACACAATGTGTAAGGGAGTGGGAGTAGTGGATAGCCTGTGTCCATTGGTAATCAGAGAAAGAAGCCTTAAGTCCTTATTCCTATTGGAACATTGACTTTTTTTATTGAATTTAGTTGTGTTTGTAACAGATTGTGTATAAGGTAAGTTCCTCTATTCCAACCCTTCAGTGAAATGTCTGGAATGAGATGCTCAAGTGTATTATCCAGCGTCAATTTGGTATCGTATAGACTGAGGTGAGGGTTTTGTGATTTTCCGCCAGGCTTGTATGGACACCTTAGTGGTAATAGGGAGTGTGGAGATGTCTAGTGGTTTCCATAAGTTGGCATTAAGGTATGTGTCCCTATTGGGTGGAAAACCTTGAACTTTCTGTAGGCATTACACCTTAATAGGGAGTGTTGTAATCTAAAACTAAAGATATAAAGTTTTGGCTGGGGTTTGTCTTTAAAGTAGCTCTTCGGTCATTTTTTCAACTTTCCATCTATTCATTTTTCTGCCCTTGTTGTTTTAACTTTGGATAGTAAAACATTTTTTCTGCCAGTAAATACCTTATACAGCCCACTTCTTGTTTCTTGTCTGGTCATTGGCCTAGGCTTATGACATCATGCACAACTCTCTTTCACTCTCATGAAATTTTGCCAGAAAGGGAGGGGGTGAGTCATAAGAGGGCCAATGAGAGCTGCAGGGCTGCAGAGCTGGAGGTGTGCCTCTGTGTGTCTGTGTAAATCCAGGAAGTGAACAGGCAGAAGCTTCAGATGCCCACAGTTAAAATGGATGGAGCCAGACTTAGTGGAGGGAGATTTCTGCAGCATATTTGGCAAGTACAGAATCACAGTATATATAAAATAATTAGCAAAGTGGTTGGAGGGAAGCTTCCGAATGGCAAAGATGTTTTTATTACAAATTATGTGAGCAGCCTGCAGTTCCTCTTTAAATTAGACTGATAGTTTGGCAATATTTCATATGTTGGAATAGCATATTAGCTTCTCTCTCATTACAATGAAAATATGTAAACATCTTAGCTAAGTATATTTGGAGATCAGGGATGAGCTCAGGCATGTTTGGATCCTAGCCTGAACCCAGCAGAACAAACCCAACAGAAAGCTGATAGCAGGATAGCTGAGGGCAGGTTTAGGCTAGGAATCAGAACACCACTGAACTCATCCCTATTGATGAATTACCAACTTTTTAATCTAAAAGAATATCATGTTTTTCAGCAAGTTGTTCCTTAATTGCTTAGCAGCTACAGTATTCTACCATGTTGACAGTAATCAGCTAAATGACATTACTAAGCTGAGGTGACAAGACACAGTTGTTTCATGACATATCCTCACCTGGTAGGTATCAATGTACAAGAAACACTCTTATGATTAATATACAGAGAAAGCTTGACAAGACCAGTGTTTCATAAAAACTACAAACTCTTGTCTTTAAAATCTAAGACGGGAATGATTTATTGCTGCTTGCCAGTTTAATTCCACCTGCAGATGTCTTTTGTAAAGTAATTATACAGTGATTCATAAAAGAAAAATGTCACATATATTTAAAATGGCTAGTCCAAATAGCTGTTCTATTTCTTGCTGGTACTTTTTAGCAGTGTTGCACTTTGACTTAAATTAATGCTAATCTTTTTCAATTGCAAACATACTGATGGAATAGAAGCTATGTATTTCATAAAATATAAAGAAGGTTACATAAATCTCAAAAATAGTTATGGGTTTTGTTTCAGATCACTATTACTTGTTCGCATTTTCACTCTTGGATTGTTTAATAGCCCTTATTATTTAAATCAGATTTTTTTCATGATAATGAGGCGCACATGTTTTTATACTTATATAATTATAAATAAACCACAACAATATTTTTATTGAAAATTTGAAAAATAAATAGAACCTGTAGACCAAGAAAGATGCCCTAATAAGAAAGACTATTTTGTTGAACTTATATGACAGTCTGATAGGGGTTGGGTTACGAATGAATGTAGGAAAGGATGGGGCACAAGATATGTAACTAGAACCAAAGACAAGGAATAAATTCCCTTGCATGCCCCAATTGTGTAAATGCCGCCAGTATTTTGCTAAACTCTTTAGCTATAGGCCTAATATAGGATTAGGAACCATAGAGACACTCATAATTGAGATATAATGAATGGATGGAGCCTTTGAAGAAACTGTGAGACCACTCCTATTGCAGCTGTACCAACTGCTACAATTTTGCCTATAGCATTAACCAGAGTAGTTTAGGAGATTAGCTTTATATAAAACGCATGAATTACTAATATTTTGGGCAATTTTTTTTTGATAATAAAGCAGATATAATATTTTTTCTGGGGATCTAATTGTTACCAAACATGTGTTCTTTCCTTTGCATTCAGATTTAAAGTTACTGTCCTAAATTTCTTCCAATAGCCCAAAAAACTTTTTCTGCTGATGATCTATAAGGCCCCTTTCACACTGGGGCGGTGCGGCCGCCGGCGGTAAAGTGCCGCTATTTTTAGCAGCGCTTTACCGTCGTTTTAGCGGTGGCCTGTGGGCGCTAGCGGGGTGGTTTTAACCCCCGCTAGCGGCCGAAAAAGGGTTAAAACCGCCCGCATAGCGCCGCTGCAGCGGCGCTATGCCGGCGGTATTGCCGCGCTGTCCCATTGATTTCTATGGGTAGGAGCGGTGAATACACCGCTCCTTCACCGCTCCAAAGATGCGGCTAGCAGGACTTTTTTCACTGTCCTGCCAGCGCACCACTCCAGTGTGAAAGCCCTCCGGCTTTCACACTGGAGTGAAAGAGGCCGGTTTTTTTCAGGCGCTACACAGGCGCTATTTTTAGCGCTGTAACGCCTGAATACTGCCCCAGTGTGAAAGCAGCCTAACTGAGCAGCATGGACAGAATACTAGTAGTGTTTAGCAGCTGATAGATGTTAAGAGATGAGCCCACAAACTTGTGTTTTCATGTGTTTTTTGTCTAGTTTTTGTCACAGCCTGACTATATGGGCTTTTTATATATACATATAACTTGTCAAAAATATCAAAAGGAAAATATATCAGCTTTACAATGAAAATGGTGTCCTCTCATTTTATTAGTATTACTAATATTTCCTACCTATATAGTATAGCTTTACTTTTTTGGACACTGATATCAAATGAATCAAGGCCCTATATGATTAATCACTTCCCGCCTGTTAGAAGAATTAACCTAATTCTTCTAACAGGTATTATACACATAAATATTTCACATTGCATAACAAATGGGATCTGGATAACCTTGTCATGTCATGGTGATCATCATAATTATCAATGAAGGGAAAATACAAAAAAACAGAACTATGGAATGTGCTCACTCTGAACTCTGAAACCACAAACTAAAAACGTATGCATTCATCTTTTATAATTCTTGAAGCTTGGTACCTGGGGCTGATACAACACCTAAACAGCAAGCATAGCGATGAGAGGCGTGCTTGTCTAAGGGTGAGAGGATGTATCTCATGAAAGGCCAAACTCACCACTGAGGCATTGATCATACCAGGACCCACACTCAGTGGCACATTATGGGCATTGCATAGCTACCTTCTCTCCAATCTGACCTGCAATCACCACTGCCAACTTCCTTCCCAATTCTGAGATGTCATGTGACTAAATGCTAAGCACAATAGGAAGCTGATTCTGGAAGGCGTGAACATTTGTGTCACTTTTCACCATGACCACCAATCTCTGCAGCACTATAACACAACCTTTGTGTGATATACGTTCTTTAGCCCACAAATTCATTCTTTCCATAAAAAAAACGAAAAACGACTAGCTGTCAGTTCTCTCATATAGGACTTAATGATATGCACTGCTTTTTCATATTTGTCAAATAAAAGGTTTACAGGCAGTATTCAGAGAACTAGGCCTGTGCTTGGGAAACAGGCTACTATACTTGAATCAGGGCCAGGTCTGGGCTCCCCAAGTGCCACATTTGTGACAATATACTACTAACCTACAATTTTTTTTTTTTAATTAAGAAAAAAATATTTATATAGATGTACATATTGAATTCATGTTATAAATGTGTGCAACTTAATTTTCACAAATTAAACTCTATATAGATATTGAGTAGAGTAAGCTTATTAATCATTTGTAAGAGGTTCATGGATTATTTAATAACGTCATCATTAACTTGTTGCTAAATTAATCATGTATTTATTCTATTTCTGCTTTTATCTTCAGTTCATTAACCCAAATAAAAAACATAACATGAATGCCAAGATTTACAAGTTGTGTAGTTTCTCAAGTCCCAGAAATAAATTCTCTTTGAATGTTTTTGTCATCTTCGTGTGCTTAAGATATCCAGCACTGCTGCATGTCAGCTTTTTTTGTGATGAAATTATAACGATTAAATAACGTAAAACATGTGCAGGAGAATAAAAAACATTTACATTATTCTGTATGGAGAAATGACTCCCTTTGCTTGATTTAGTAGGTTTAGAGGAAGTACTTCTCCAGCTCCCCATCGTTTTATAACAGCCATCAGTATTACCATTACTTGCATACACAGTTAGAGCTCTAGTCACTTCCACAGGTCCCTTCTATAGTTGCTACATTTACTGCAAACATCCCCTAGCTTTATGGAAGGCCGATTATCTTGGGGAGTCACAATCAGGTCTGTTGCAATGGTATATAGACCACAGTTTCCTCAGTTGCAGTTGGCCTCTGATCTAGGTGATCCCTTCCTGTTCTCTACTGTCCCACATTAATAAAGTAGCTAGACTTACAATTAAGTAGAGCACATTATATAGAAAATATAGGAGACATGTGGAGTAGAGCAATTGTGCTGGTCTTCAACAACTTCCGTGTCTGATCCCGAAGAATCTTCTGTGAGCAACTCTCTATGAATTCTGTGTAATTATATTTTCATTACCATAGTAATGCTGGGGCATTAAATTATTATCGGGTGCAGGAGATTGGAGTATCAAAGGGTGGCCTGTACATCCACAGCTACACTAATGGACTGTTGTAATAATATACTTTTTGTTATAATTGTGCACCAGACTCTAAATTACCTTTTCTGCATTGTCACCCTGCTGTATACCTATGTGGTATAGAGTTTATCAGTCTATAAAATTGAACATGAAGGTTTCTTACAGCATTGATTATGAATTGTAAAATGTGACTGTCATGTCAATTAGAAATATAATTGATTGATTAAATAAAAAAAAGTAGTGTAAAACAGACATAATCTATCGCTAGAAACGTGACATGATTGCTAGATTTAAAGTTACTGCAGCCTTTGGTTTAATTATATTAAAATAAGCTTTGGTATAGAAAAGGTGGTATTTTCTGTAGTCAACAACACTTTCTATATTCATATTGCAGGCTTTCAGCAGCTGCAAACCACCATTAACATCTGATTTAATTTCCCCAAAACAGCTTCTTTAACACAAGTTAAAAACCCATAGATAATGGTTAACACAGCAAGACTAGATAACCCAAGGTAGACCTGAAATTTCTTATCTTATCTTTATAGAACACAACAAAGCCTGCCAGGCATAAATATCATAACAAATGCGCTGGCTTCTCCATCATACAGTAAACTCTTGGCAGTGTTGTGATCTTTAATGGTGATAGTCTAGGAAAATGTATAAAAGACCATAGATTGTGTGGAGCCTCATGGCTTCATTGATTACACTGTAAAATCCATTAGCACTATCTAAATCATAGATATGTACATTGACACAGGAAGCCTTCTGGGATTTGTGGGTACTTCTCTTGCACCACATACAAAGGCTACTGAATACAACTTACTTGATATATTTGTTATATATTTGGTTTATTATTGTTTTAAACCTTACTGCAAAGTTGCACTTGGGGAGATTTACTAAAACCGGTGCGCAAAGTGCAGCTGCTTATTGTAACCATTCAGCTTCTAACTTCAGCCTGTTCAATTAAAGTGGGATGTAAACCCACTCTCATCCTTTCCAAACTACTGCCATAGTGGTTATACCTACTGCATGTATCCTTACCTGTCAAATGTCTCCTCTCTGTCAGTTATGAGACCCGAAAAACTGCAGATTCTGAGGTTGGGTCTGTTGTCTGGAGCTCGGTGGGTGTTGTCGTGATGTCAGTAGTCTCCCTGCCCACCTCTATACTTCCCTTGTCAACATGCATTTTCTTCTGGTTTATTTCTTACACTGGACTTCTGCTATGGTCACTAACATCCAGTCAAAACCCAGAAAAGTCACCACATGTCTTCAGCATGACCAATCATGCTGAGGTATGGAGCAGAAAATCCTGGGAGAGCAAGAGAAACACATGCACAAGCCTGAGAGAGACAATCACTTGTCACTCACAGCAAGGGGGAGAAACAGACTCTGATTTATCTGTCTGTTTTTATCTCACTGAAAAAAGATAAGAGGAATACTCAGAGCTGTATTAACTCTTCGTGGCAAGATGGGGCATAGATGGCATGCCATTCTATACTGTACAAGGTGCAAGCCTTAATTAAAAAAAATGTTTTGGGTTTACATCCACTTTAAATACGATAAAACCTAGAGGTTGATTGTTTTTTATGCATCGCTGCACCAGATTATGTGTGCACCAATTTTAGTAAATCTACCCCCTTATGTCAAACTCAGTATTTGGTGAAACAAAGTTGAAAATATATAAACATAACCAGATCTTGGTGCTGCTGGTCCAAGAGAGGCTTTGTTTAGGTCTTTAGTTGTAAAGCCAGCTAAAAATATCTTCAGTGAGGTCTCTTAATGTCATAATAGACCAGCAGGCATTTGAACAATGGTTGGTGAAGTTTTGTTTTTTTGTCTAGTTTTACTTGCATATCAAATGCGAGTAATATTTATTTTCAAAATAATTAATTTAACATGTATCTAAGCACAAGAACCAAAATGTTATATATTACAGCTTACAAGTCCTTAGATTTGGTGGCTTCATTCATTTTTTTTTTCAGGTATTTTTTATTTTATTTTTACCTGGAAATCTTACCAATAACACACTTCTTTTCCCATGGTAAAAATGGTCACTGTCTATATAGCATCAATAGAGGAACAGTGTTGTTATCCTAAGCTGCGCTCCTGATTTAGACTACAAACACCTCCTCCTCTTTTGAACACCATAACATAAGTGGGAGGGGTTCTGTAGTCCACAGAAGAGAACTGGGAAAGCTGATTTGTTTGAGATTCCAGTTCAGTGCACAGAATACTAGATTCCTGGTAGAATCAACTGGTATGTTTCTGTATTTGTAGAAAATGTGCTTAGCCTAAAACTAGGTACATATTACAGTTTCTTGATGTGCAACCTGGCGGGTTGTCAGCTACTGTCAGACCTGCTGTACTAACCATGCCAGGTTAGTCCATCAATATCCTCTGCTAAGCTTTTGTGTTCTGACAGGGGGACAGCCTCTCACCACCAGAACACTCAGATCAGCACTCTCTGCCATTACCAGTTGGCTGCCGGTTTTCCAGAATGCACGTCCCAACAGACAGACCGACATAAACATGGGTAGAATGTCGGACTCTTTGTTTTTTTGGACCGGCAATTGACTCCCGACATTCTGTCTGTGTGTACGGGGCTTAAAAAAAAGAAAACAAATGCAGCCACTATATCTGCTAAGAACTGGTAAGCTGCACTATAACATTTTTTTCTTCTTGGGTTTAGAATTACTTTATATGACTTAATGAAAGCTGATAAAAATCACAATATCAGGCATCAAGCTTTTATTGTTGTGGTAAAGCCACAAAATTATAATCTGCACTTCTGGTAGCTGGAAGTGTGCACCATTGTACATGTAGAATTGTTTATACCACCATAAGGGCTAGGATAACTCTGGTGTCACAGTTCATAGCCTATGTCAGCTCATACTTACTTGCAATTCATAGCAAGTAGCATTGCATTCATTACTTTGAGATTAATTACAAACTTAGTGTAGAAGAGATAAAATAAAGACCAGATGTCTCCTTGATAACCATGGGTTATGTCATATTTCCAACATTACCAAATAATTTTTATTACATGTACTAGTTAAAATATGACATTTACAAATGACATTAAAATTCTCAGTAAATATTATAGTAATTAGAAACATATTTTGTGTGCTGTATTAAAGCATTTGTTCTTTTAATCCTAAAGCTTTTTCTTTCCTTTGTTACAAGTGGTCACATAAAAGAATTCTATATTGGTTAATATGTTTCCTGGTAGGATAACCTATTTGTAGTTAATTGTTTAGTTTCTTTATGTATTATTGATGAGCTTAGATGAGCACTGATTTCTCCTGAGGCTACTTGATAAATCTGTTGAATAATCCTGTCAAAGACACTGAATTACATGGTAAAGCAGAATACAGCCTGCTAATTTTACAGTACTGTATTCCTACAAAACCTGCTCTAATATATATGGGTTTTGTATGTTTACCAGAAACAATGTTACCAGCACAATTACCCTGCCTTTGAGTCAATGGATTAGATTTTCTAAAATTCAATTGGACAACAGCAAATAAAAAAGTGTAGAACTAGAAAGCTTCTTTACAGCTTTCTGCCAAAGTATAAGAGATTTAAATAAAAGGCTGAAATCACTTGCATTCCATTACTGATTGCTTAGCAATGGCAGTTTGAATTAAAAAAAAAGTGATCTCTGCAGGGTCTCTGCTGTAGAACCTGTAACCATTTCAGTGCATACCTTATATGACAGGTTTACAATAAAGATCAGTTAGCATGAGCAACAATTTGATTCAGCATGACATTTTATGATACAGCTTTCAGTTACTGTATATGCAGAGAAACAGACATGTCGTATGGAATATTCCTTGATAGGAATTTAAAGGGAATGCTTTTTTTTTTTGGAACTATTTGAGAAGTAACTAAACCTCTAGCAAGACCTTAGAATCTAAGGTCTTCCTAGCTTTAGAGATGCGGTTCCAGATTTCACATGCAGCTCTTGGTAAAATCTGGTATTAAGCTTCTACAGTATAAATACAATTCTTTTCTAGGAGGACTATTGTATATATCTTACAATATACTATATTCTATATCTGTATAGTTAGACTTTTATCTACCAATCACAGTAAGGAGGAAAATTACCTAATTGATGTTTACATTTTTGCATTTTGTGATTGCAGACAAGGGGACAACATAGAACAGGGTTTTTCTAATTAAATGTGCCATTTTATGTACTTTTACTAGCATGACCAAATAGCAATGAAAATAATACTGTGAAGGGGAGATGCAGAGTAGATAGATAATATGCTTGGTTATTTCGATAATTATGTGTCTTGCTTAATGCCTACTCCATATTTGTGTTACCCCATACAGTTTTCCATTTGCCATGACAAAACCTGAAGGTTACTTTTTAGAACAGTTAGGTGTCATATAGCACTTTATAGCTATTTCTTAAATAAGCCTTTACAGAAGCAACATACAAGTGGAATGAAGGGGCCTGGTTAAAATTAGACTTGAATGGACTAGAGCTGGGGTATAGACTGATTGATTGGTGGCCTTTCAAGGTAAACAGCTGTATTTTGAAGCAACCAGTAGCTTTATGTTGAGGTTTCAGACCACCATGCCCTCTCCTTTATTTGCCTGAAGGCTGCATTTACAATTTCATTAGAGTAGTATGCATGCTACTGTAATCTGCAGGCTGAATGGGAAAAATCTAATAGATACATCCATCCATGTTACACAGCACAGATAGACAAATCTCCCACTGTGGCTATTGTATTTTGACAATTTTCCATCCAAATCTTTCAACCTATTTAAACTTGCCTAGGAAGTTTGAATGTGATGCAGGTTGCAGAGAGAAAGGAGCACTAACATAAATTGGTACATTTTTATTGACTCTCTATGGACCTGTGTGCTTATTTGGGGGGGGGGGGGGGGGTTCAGGGGGTTACAGCCTGGCAACCTATAGATGAGTATTTTTTTTTTCATTCAACCAGCAGATTGAACAAAAAAAATGACTCAATTTCCCCATCCACACTCAAAATGGATGGGAGAATCCTCCTATCTGAGCTGTTGTATTCTGATAGAGGAGAGAATTCCCCACCATCAGAAGGTTGTACAGAAGTTGATTGGTAGATTGTATAAAAGAGGACTTCTGCACTACTATAATAACTAAATAACCAAAAAATTTGGAAATGCTGCCAAATCGAATGGTGATCACAAATCACATATAAACATAAAAAATAGTATACATAAATGTACGTGACTCAGTGCATAACCTCAGTGATCAGTCTGCCTCACGAAATATAAAGGTAATAAAATAAACAAATATTGCTATAACCATATGTGAATCAAAAACATTACTTAAAATGTGTCCAGTAAATAAAGTGCATCAAATAAATAAATAAAGTGCATCCAATAGTCCAGTATATAAAGTGCACTCCTACTAATAGCAATACTAAAGTGCATTCAATATAGTCCAATGATGAAGTGAATTCATATAGTTCACTCCGCTAATAGCAGTACCAAAGTGCCAATCAAACAGTTATGTTGTCTTGTCCAAGCTTATAATGGCAATGTGTGTGCTCATGCAGGAGATATAAACCCTGCCCATTGTTCTCCAAAATACATTTCTGATCTACTATTTCTGTTAAAGTTATTGAAGGGGTATGACAGTTGAGCAACTTTCACTCAACTGTCATTCAATGTTTTCAAAAATACAGAATATTCATGACTATATTAGCGATAGGAATTAGAAGGCTAAGGTTCATTTCTTAGTTCACCTCATTGTATTTCTCTCTACAGCAGTTCTCAGACTTGGAGAGAGAGGGGCAGCAATAGGAACCAATCAAGCATTCTGTACATGAGATCAGAGGGAACATGTTAACAGTAGGAGAGAGCAGTGGGACAATCTCATCTATCTGCTACTGCTCCTTTACTTTGTAGTCACAGGCAAAGGACAGGGTGGTCTCCAAGGTGCATTACTGAACTGCACTAGAGACAATCAGATCATCAACCTGGCTGTGCTGTCTGAGAGAGCTACATAAATCCCAAAAATTGATGGATGAAATTACAAATCTTTTGGCATGCAAAACAGCTGTTATTTGTGAATTTAAAACTGTGGATTTAGCAGTTTGCCTGAATGTGGCTTTAAGTAGTAATGCATAGTGGACAATTTTACTGTATCTTTATATATGGTTCTGTTTAACTTGACATACACCATTTTTCCCAACTGAACATCGACCATGGCTAATATTAGGGTGTATTCATACCTAAACCTTTTATTTTCTATTTTGAATAGAATGGGGGGAGGTTAAAACACCTGGCAGGTTTTACTTCTATCTGGTGCTCCATTACAGAAATGTTCCCTCACTTTCTGTTCTGGAGACATCCTTTTACTAGACAAGAAGCAAGGGAACAAACAACAATAAAAAGCTGCCAAAATTGCTAGCATTCATCTACTTAACTGAAAGTGGTTGTAAACTCTTACATATACCCACCAAACTATCTAGCCTCAGATTATACAGAAATGAAACAAACCCTCCTACATAAGTTGTACCTGTTTATCTGCAGCCTTTTCTTCTCTACAGCCTCCTAAAGCCACAATTTACAATGGATGTATCAACTCTCAGAAAGCAGCAGGTGGGGATCTGATGTCACATATTGCACAGCATAAAGCACAGAGTTAAGTGTAATCTGAGACCTGAGTGGAGGGAAAAGTCATCTCCCCATCTACGCAGTCTCATTGGGAAATAGATGCAGCTGAGGAGGTCAATCACCTGCTGTGTGCTGGGGGAGTTGGGACTGTCTCCCAGGATTCTGTGGTTTCTGCATAGACTATAATTCTGACTCATGCAGATAGCAAAGGGAGGACAGAGCAGACAGAAATTACATGTGTCACAGAAATGTGCTCTGGATTGAGGCAAGTACACACTATTGAAGGCTGTGCTTTGTTAACATTTCACTTCACAGATTTACAACCACTTTAAAAAAAGTATTTTTGCTTCTATCTGTGTTGCTGTTAGGGAGATTTCCTCCTCACTTTCCGTCCTAGGGACAAACTTTTTACAGCACAGGAAATAAAGGAATATCTCTAAACTAACAGAACCTCCAACAGCAGTAAAACTAGAAAGAATATTGAATCCTTTCCTACTCCAAAACAACATTTCTTTTTTAGCTATAGATAAACTTTAAGCTGACAAAAAAATTAATCTTGTTTCAATAGAAGCATTAATTTTTCATGTACTGAGTGCTGAGGACTCTGCATATCTGTTATATAACCCATGGTAACAAAACTAAGTCTAGACACATGTCTTAGTTGTACTTTTCACCCAGCTTTCATCACAAAATGCCACTTCAAATGAATTTCAGAGACTTCATTATATTGATCAAGACACAAAATAATTATGGGTGTATGACTACTAGGTGCACTAGATGAACTTCGCACTCTTAGTATCTTAGCTCCCTCATTATAAGTAATGAAGTCTAGCAGACATTTTTACTTTATCTTCATTGTTGTGTTTGCCTAGCTAGGCATTCACTAGGTTTGATCATTCTGTTGAACGGTGTGTACTGAACATTGCCCTACAGAAGAGCCATGTAACTCAGAAACAAAAATACAGTCTTACTCTGATAAATCAACAAGAAGTATAAAAGAAGTTTGAAAAGTATTGTGCATAAATTTGCAATAGACATGCACAAAACAGAGATACATTAAATCTTATGAAGGTAAAAGTGAATAAAAAAGAAAATAAAAAGTTTATTGTTTTCTCTATTATGGAAACATTATGTTTAATATATTCAGTTTACAATCATTGCAAAGTGCTAAGGCTCAAATGACATCTCACACATCCAATATAACAGAACATTGTTCTTTCACATTCCAGTTCTGTTTGCAATTTAGTAAAATGTAATTTACTATAGTTTATGATGTGTGAAATGCATTAACTTCAAAGAGTGCTTGTTTATTTTTTTATATTTAATTTACATTTGAGTAAGGGCAAGCTCTCTTCCATGGATCCCATAAATCCCAATATATGTTGAAGAATTTATTATAAACTTTCTTTTTATGTCTGTGAAGTTTTGTTACCATTCTGGCAAAGTTCCCCAAAAAATTATAGATACGTATAAATAATTACTTGATGCAGTGAGTTTCTGAGTTCTTATTGGTATCTAGAATTACAATTACCTACAAGCATTTTCATGATGGCTATGGACAGCAAGAAATAAACTTGGGCTTCTTTGCCATTCTGGTGGGAGGTAGGAATGAGATTTAGGTTCACTTTCAACCCTAAGCCCAGCCTGTTTTTGGTTCAGTGGGGGTGCGGGTTTAAATTTTTCCTTCATTTCCAACCAAACAGTTATCCACACAGAAAGGGCCAGAAAGGGAAAAAGAATGGGCAGCGAGCATGTACCCTACTTCCTTTACCATACCAAGTCACATGTTTTTCAACATACTTTTGTTTTTGAAACCTTCTTTGGGATTTTGTAGGTAACCAAACCAAAAAAGTATTACTGTTTATAAAAAAACTTTTTATTACAAAAGTATTAAAAATATATAACCTTGTTTAAACAGGGGCATGTTCTGGCCTAAAAAACATTATACAAAGGTAGCTTGCTTGGGCATCATACATCCTTTTTAACTTGTTTATAGATTTATCAATTAATCTCTTCCTCAGGGATAATCAGATGCCTCTCTGAAATATAAAAAAAGCTTGCAAAAATATCTATGCAATATCATTGTCAGGGCTGGGCTCAGCCTTTCCTTCTCTGAGATGACTGCGATCCAGTTCAATGCAGATGTTTCTCAACCAGATTGAGATATACTTTGAGATGCTGCCCCCAGGCATTTTGCATTGCTTTCTCAAAGAGCCTTGGGAGATGTAAAAACCTGTTGTCTTGAGTTACCCTGAGTTTGTGGCCTCTTTTAAAAGGGTATTTGACGTTCCCGCATGCTCTGCTTTTGCTGCCAAGTGCCTTATGTCCATCAGAGTATGAGAACTGTTGCCGACTACACCATTGAATTCCGTACTCTGGCAGCAGAGGTTGCTTGCAACAATGAGGCCCTCATGGCTGCTTTTTCTCATGGTCTCTCGGATTCCATCAAGGATGAGATACCAGCTTGAGATATACCCACTGAGCTGGAGAAGTTGATCACGTTTGTCATCCTTGATGACACGACTCAGAGAAAGACTCTGTTTTAAGGAACGCTTGCGGAAGCCTCCTGTACGTTTGCCTCCAAGTTTTGCAGTCCTACCCATGTGTCCCTCACCTCCCATGCCTCCTGGTACAGAATCAGTCAGTGAAGATGAACCCACGCACCTGGGCTTTAGGCGTCTCTCTGTGGATGAGAGAACCTTTAGGAGGAGGGATAGATTGTGCCTTTATTGTGGCCAGGCAGGTCACTTTTTGAAGTCTTGTCCAGGGAATGGACAGACCTTAGGTGGTATTATTTTGTCCCCAGTTATCCAGAAGGATAAGCCCCTGGTTTCAGTCACCCTTTCTTGGGCTAAGTCGTCCATCGAGATACAGGCTCTAGTTGAATCTGGGGCTGCAGGCCTGTTAAGTGATGCTACCTTTGTATCAAAGCACTCCATTCCGCTGCAGCTGCATGACACTCCACTTGCCATTGAGGCTCTTGACGGGAGACCCTGCCCATGTGACTCATGAGATGGTTCCATTGTCCATGGCCATAGGAGCTCTTCACCGTGAGATAATCCAATTACAATCATTTTCTCACCTAGGTTTCCACTGGTTATTGGTTATCCTTGGTTACAGAGGCACAACCCCTCTTTTGATTGGTTCCGTGCTGAGGTTCTCTCCTGGTCGCCACAATGCAGTAAGACATGCTTCCAGAAGGTAGCCAAGGTCCTGTGCACATCTTCACTCTCCTCCCTGCCTGAGGAGTACTGCGATTTTAGAGATGTCTTTGACAAAGCTCAAGCCGGTAGTTTGCCTCCACACCGGCCGTATGATTGCGCAATTGACCTTCAACCTGGTGCCTTACCCCGGTGTGGCTGGGTTTACTCATTGACGATTGTGGAGGATAAAACCATGGAGGAGTATGTTGCAGATGCAATTTTTCGAGGTTTCAAATGCAAATCCTCGTCCCCTGCGGGTGCTGGTTTCTTCTTTGTGAAAAAGAAGAGTGGTGAACTGAGACTTTGTATTGATTATAGGGCTCTCAATCGTTTCACGATTAAGAATGCCTATCCGATTCCATTGACAGTTTTCACGAAGCTTGATTTGAGAGGGCATACAATCTCCTGAGGATTAAGGTGGATGACGAGTGGAAAACTGCATTTAATACCAGAACAGGCCATTATGAGTACCTCGTAATGCCTTTTGGCCTTTGTAACGCTCCGGCAGTTTTCTAAGAATTTATTAACAATGTCCTCCGAGATTTGTTGCAGTTATTTGTGGTGGTTTATCTCGATGATATCCTCATATTTTCCAAGTCCCTGGAGAGCCACCACACAGATGTCTGTGGTGTGCTTCAAAAACTAAGGGAGAACAGTCTCTCTTGTCAATTGGAAAAGTGTTCCATCGTGAACAGGTTAAATTCCTGGGTTATGTCATTTCCACTGCTGGTTTTTCGATGCATCCAGAGAAACTTTCAGCAGTTCTTTTGGTTTGGTTGCCGACAAAATCCCATAGAGGCTTTCAAAAACAAAACTAGGGATGGTGGCAACCTTCTCCGTGAACAGAGTGAACAAGTATTAAAAGTTCATGTCTTTCAACATTGGAAGGTACTTTTCAATGGGTGGTCTGTAAAGCTTTTCCTCTTGCAAGGCACCTTATCCCAATACTGGACACATGCTGTACTGTATATTTTCATTTCCCTAGCTTTCATTGGAAATAAAAATAAGTAAAAATTTTATTTTTTTCCCAACACATTTATGTCATTTGCACACACTCCTATAATAATCCTAACATATAATCAATAATGAAATTGGCTTCAAATTATATCACATACATGTGACTTTTATGTAATATTGTAGAACGGTATAGCTCAAATTGTGTGTGTGCATTTTACATTAGAAAAGCTTTATTCACTTTTTGACGCCACATTATAAGACACACACACACAGAAAAAACTGTTTGAGTAAGTTGTTAGCAAACACATAATGATAAAGATTAAGTTGAGTTGAGAAGGGCATGAAAACAAGGTTTTCACGGGTTTGAGATTACTAAAAATTGCAATTTTAATTCTGAAATAATACATGTCCTTTATGTCAGTTCATACCAGACCCTTAACCAGGCATGCAGATGGGTCAGCCAGGAAACCAGGAGAGTGAGGGTGCTTACCCACTCTTTGAATCATACCCGGACACATGCCTTCAACATTGGGAGAATACCTTGCAGAGGAGATTGGCAAAGGCTCCCATCACATACTGCCTCACAAACCAGCTGAGGATCATGAGTGACATCCTTAGTCACTAAGTCAATAATAGGACAAAGTGCATATAGTACTTTGTCCCTAATTCCTAGGTGCCCTGAAACAATAGCTGTGATGTCAGAAAGAGCACCCCTCTTTTTTTGGCACATGAGTGCCCCGATACAGAAACTATCAAGGAAACAGCCGCCCTGCATTGTAGCACCTATCTCCAATTTCCAGCACTTGCCTGAGTCAAACACCACCACAAATAATGCAGATGGAGGTGAGGCTAACAGCACATCCCCCTGCATTTTGCTTGCCTCTGGTGCTGAAAAGCAATGCTGTGGTGGCTGATTGTTGTGCCCAGGGTGGAAAGGGGGGGGGGGGTGTCCTGCTCAACATCAAAGCTAGTGGAAAAGAGAACATAATTATAAGATATTGATATAGACATTGATGATATTTTTTCTTTGAGCTTCATATGTATTGTTATTAAGAAAATAATACAGTGACTGATTTCTTGATTCTGTACTGCACTGTAACTTAAAAGGCTATCCATACTTGTTGCTTTTTTGTATTGCCTGCAACCCTTTTGAAGTAAGCTTTAAAATATTAAGATGTGAGAGACCTTAATGGTCTGTGTCAATGACATTTGATGAGCAAGTAAACTGTGCTTTTAACATCTTTTGAATTGATTCTGAGATTATTCAGAATTCGTTGTAGGTGCAGTTGACCTGGATTTGACATGCTACATCTGCTTTTACATTCCGAACTTGTATGGGGAGAGAAGCAGTTCTGAAGTGAACTAAAACCATCAGGGTGGCTATATGTGCTCCAAAAGAGAACTTTGACTATTAAATATGTTCATTATTATATTAGGAGATGCTTCAATTTGTTAAAAATCCTACAAAGACAGAAGGGAGCACTTCAACACAAAATATAGTTGCATGTTTGAGGACAGACAGGAGTATCTCCTCCCATTTTTGAATAGTCGTAGGTTGTTTGCAAGTCTCCTATTAAAAACGATGGGCACTGGGCAGTGAGAAGTACACATTGTATGCCTGTCTCCAGTTCAGTCACAAAAACACTCCAGCCAAAAACATCCCTCTATACATAGAACAGCATTTTAGTGTGTGCTACAGCTTATTAGTCCCTACATTGCCCAACTATGTTTGCAATTCAAATTAATATCTCTTTGGGTAAAAGTTATTGTGGTAAATATACTTGTGTTTTGGTATCTACTGAGGTTTTGTCAATCTTGTTATTATAGCTGTGAACAATCCTCATAAGTCATTTTAGACCTATTAGATACCCCTTTGTGCACTTTTCCAATATCTCCCAATATTTAAAGATAATTTCTTTGAAATATTTTTCTGGTAGGCTTGTTACAGCTCTTTTTTGCCTGTATGGGTGCCAAAAACAAATCACTTATTTTCAAACAATTTACACAAATTAAAGAATTAAACATAGCTTAAACTTTATTTTTCCTAATTAGTAAATCATTATCAACAATGGCAAATGGGGCTAGTAAATTAAATAGGTCTGTTAGAAGTTATTAGGCTGAAGTAGAGTTAAAATAAATGCTTGCTTGGCCTTTTTAACTACATTCCACTCAGCATCCATCAGGGATTTCTTAATCTTCTATTGATAATGAACAGGAAAAGGGATCTCTGCTGATAGCTGCTGGCAGGTGAGATGGCAAATAATACTTAAACAGATGGAAACATTAAAATAAGTGGTATAATCAATGCCAGTATGATCGTACTACCTCAGGCACAACATTTTCTATAAAGATGTCACCACTTCAGGCATCAGTTTTTCAATTTTTTTTTTGCTGGTGTGTATGGAAAGCACAATAGGCCTGTGCATTTTCCCAGGCTTTCTGTTACAATAGTGACTAAGCATGTTGAAGGGTAGAAGAGCTCTATTTCATGTTTGTCACTTCTCTAGCAAATCTGTGATTTGTTTCGCTGAACAAAGGCAAAGAAGAGACTTGACAGATATCCACTGGGGATGCAATTGAGACCACTAAGCCTTGTTTCTTTATGAATGAAGGTTGACTGGGGATGGGAATGGTACAGACTTATTAGAACATGTGTGTGCATCTCCCAATAATGCACGAGACTTTGTACACAATAGCTTTTTAGTTGACAGAATGTATGAAAAATATGTTGAGTTTTTCTTTTGAAAGTTTTTAGTTAAAAGGAAAACATACTTGCTTCAGCCATGATGTAGAGAACCCCCCCCCCCCACCCCCTTTTGTTGTTCATTGTTCATTCCTAGCTTCCAACAGCTGTCTAAAGAAATGGTGTATGCCCATGAGATTGGATCAAGACTTTAAGGCCATTTGGCTGTTCCTTTTGCTATGGAATTTTTACTTTGCATGAGAATTTTCCCGTAGCTTAGTGAATGAGGTCACACAGTCCAATTTTTAATTCCCGTCTCAGCTACTGTAAGTTTATTTCCTATGGGATAAAACGTTTTTCTTATTTTCATAGTTGTTGGTTGGCCCATTAGGTCTATGGAAAGTAAAACATGCTACACCCTAATTTATTTAAAAGAAGTACTAAAAACATTTTGTTGGAGTAATGAGGGGTCTCTGTTCAGCTCTTACACAAGGGCCATGTGACTTTTAGTTACACCCCCGTTCAGTTCATTTTGTTTCAGTTTTACAATTTGTACATAATCACTCTATTGCAAGGAAGGTTGATGTCACATGCCGTGCCCAATACAGCAAGCTCTGTTCCCCGTTCCACTATTCTTATAAGACAAAGACTTGCTTCATGGATGAATAGCATGGCTCTCTAAATAAATGTCCTCTCCCTTCACTGTAATCTTGCATGACACTCCTATTTATTTGATTTACAAATCAGTATTAAGAAATACATTGTTTTAATAAGATAAGACAGTGGAATACATCATTATGCATTTTGTAACTAATCTACTCTTTGCCTTCTCCCATGAGAAACTATGCAATTTATTTAGCACTTCATTAGGCCCAGCAGCAATATCTATACATGGTATACACACACTGATCCATTTTGTTTGGTAACAGATTGTGGATGAAAGGAAACCATTCATTTATTGCTTGCTTGGTATAATTACTACTGCACTAATTACCGCAAATCACTGACATGCCAGTTCAATGAGTGTCACAATAAAATGCAAAAACAAAACCAGAAAATAATTCTTTTTTTTTTGCTACTGCCTTCAATGAAATGTAAGGAGTGTTTTGTTGGACTGTTGGAGAGTGAGAAAGAAAGGAGTTTATTTGCTAAACATTTTACTATTATTTTATATTGCAGTTTGACGGTGATAACATGTACATGAGTATGTCAGAGCCAAACCAGGACTACGTGCCAGCAAGCCAGGTGGGTTAATTAATCTTCTATGCCTTGTTTCAAATTGTAATTAAACAAATTCGAAGAGCTGCATTGCAAATGAGTGGCACTATCCATAACTGCTGCAATCAGGAATTATCATAATTTATCAACAAAGCATTTAAGCCTTTTTTTGCCACTTAATGAGATAGGACCGATAGAGAAGAAAAAAAAAACACGGAGCTGGTGTTTGCTGTAAAATATTACCTTGTTGCCTCTCCAGCATGTAAGCAGCTGTTTTGCCAGCATGATCCTCCTTAAACAGTTGTTTTTACCTTTAGGGATAAACTCTTTACAGGTGCCGCTTATTTGGATTTGTAACTGCAGATGAGTTAATCATTTTAAGCTGCTTGTGTCACAGAATGTTTTAATTAGATAGAAGAAACAAGCTGGGATCTAGTGCACTTTTTTGTGGAACATTTTTATCTAGAATTTATCGGCATGAAAACAGAACAGCAGGATGCAAGTTACAAATTACACATTAGGAAACGAATACTATTTTAAAGAGGACTATATTATAAGATCAGCAAATTCCTTATAATGAAACGGGTAGTAGATCTCCCATGTTTAAAGGGAATAAGGGAAAGTATGCTTAACAACATTGGTCATTGGATCAAAGATAAATGTTATTTGTTCCATACCCCAACCAAGCTTTAAGATAATGCAGATGATAATACTATACAATTAGTTATCATATAAGTGGATATATTCATAATATGATCACTTTGTCCATTTCCCCCATACAATCCAAATTGTTATTGAGCAGACAGTACTCATCATACATATCTAATATGACTTAATCTACTTTATGCTTGGCCTGTGTATGAGTAGCTAAAAACTGATTCCAGCACTGGCTAAAATTACTCAGGTTAACAATACTATTAAAGTGCAGGCACCTTATAGTGCTTGTAAGTGCCAGCTGTAATCTTCAAATGTAAATTTTTGCCTTTTACGGAGCCCCCATAATTTCTGATACCTTTTTTATGTTTATGGGACCCCATAATTTCTTAGCCCAGATTGCACCTCTGGCCACGTGACAAAAAACACTACCCTCTTTGGATGAGCCAAGCCTCACCCATCATTCAAGATTTAAATGATAGAGCCCTGGACATCATGGGAAGGTGAGCTTTCCTGAATCTTTCCTTCTGGTGCCTTTAGGGGAGATTTATTTCTACATAACATAATTTGCTTTTGTGCCCTCTCCAAATTTCCTATGTCCTTCTTACGATATAGAGCCCATAACTATGTTCCCTGTTCAAGATATGACCTTACAAGTAAATAATAATAAAAAAATATATAATAATAATTCAATACTTAATTTGCAATTGCTTTCATTTTAAGATTGCATTTCAACTTTATTTTCATGTTGAAACTTCTACTTGACAATGGTTATCTACTGCTCAGCTTACTCTTTACCCATATCCTTTTACTGCCAATATTATTAGCCTGACCAAAATGCTTAAAGTGGAGGGCCACCCTGAAAAAAAAAATACATTAAAAATTAAAAAAAAATATGAAAAAAAAATATATTTTTTTTACTTACCAGAAATGCCTGTTGCTAGGCACATCATCCTAATCTGCCTCTTCCTCCTCCGCGGAGATCTTCTGTCTTCTCTCCTCCGTGCTGCGCTCCCCATTCACAAAGCGCTGCGCGACTCGTGCATGCGCAGTAGGAAACGGGCAGTGAAGCCGCAAGGCTCCACTGCCTGTTTCCCTTAGCCAAAATGGCAACGCCGGGACCCGAGAGCCGAGGGACGGGTCAGCCTCGGGCGGCCGACATCGCAGGCGCCCTGGACAGGTAAGTGTGCTTATTAAGTCAGCAGCTACAGTGTTTGCAGCTGCTGACTTTTTTTTTTTTAAACCGGCCCTCCTCTTTAAACTCTTAGGCCCCTTGCACACTGGGGCAGTTTTCAGGTGCTACAGCGCTAAAAATATCACCTGTGTAGCGCCTGAAAAAAACAGCCCCTTTCACTCCAGTGTGAAAGCTGGAGGGCTTTCACACTGGAGCGGTGCGCTGGCAGGATCGTGGAAAAAAGTCCTGTTAGGCGCATCTTTGGAGCGTTGAAGGAGCGGAGTATTCACTGCTCCTAATCCGCTCCTACCCATTGAAATCAGTGGGGCAGCGCGGCTATACCGCCACCAAAGCGCTACTGCAGCGGCGCTTTGTTGGCAGCTTAAACCCTTTTTCGCCCACTAGCGGGGGTTAAAACCTCCCCGCTATCAGCCGCATACCGCCGCAAAAACGACAGTAAAGCACCGCTAAAAATAGCGGCGCTTTACCGCCGACGCCCGCACTGCCCCAGTGTAAAAGGGGCCTTATTATCTCTGAAATTCATATCTCCTTTAGCCGAATCAGAATAGGAAAATGTATTAATCATTTTACAAAAAATAAAATAAAATAAAATGCAAATGCTGCCTCTCACAATAAAAGGCATCACATACTGAATCTCACATAAAACACTATCTTCATAAAAAACAACACATACCTACATAATAGATACATACTGTAACGAAACGTCCCACGCTCCACTTCAGTGCTTACGTCATATACCGCTTCCTCCCAGTCTGAATATAGATAGATATTCCAACTGCTAACAACCAGAAAACAAGACAACACTCGTTTGGTTGCTGAACATGGACTGAACTGGTTTATTTGCGATGACACACAAATATATACAGCAGGCTGACAATACAAACTGTAACCAGAAACCTAATTAACATGAGCTAGTTATCTAATCATTTACCCAGACTAGGTGACTCAGAGATATGACCTTTCAGGGTAGACTTGCCATCTCCTCTCTTACAATACACATAAGTAGAAACACATCCGCCAATAGTTTGTTGGGAGACAAAGGTGTGTTAATGAGCACAATGAACTATTGGGTGAAAGACCCAGGCTATCCAGTTCTCATTAATCAGCATTCCTTTCACATACATCTGTGCCCTGAGTTCCAAGCTGATAGAGACCATAATAGCCTCCTTAATAATTTCCTTTTGCATTACATAACAGAATATCTACCTAAATGTTTAGAGCTCCCTCAAATGTCAGGACCCATAGTCGGTAGGCAAGAGGTTTAGCATTCAGTCCCCTCCAAAAGCCTCTGTCCCGGGTGAGTCTGTCACACATACTATACATTTAATTTAACCATAAAAACCCCCCCAAAAAAAATCACATTTTGCAGCCTGGTAGTATGAGTGGAAGTGCTCCTAAATCGTCTGCCAGAAGGTAATACTGTAAACAAAGCATTCGCAGGATGGGAGCCTTGCTTCAGAATATTAATAGCTCTCCGAAGGCACCTCTTCTCCCCCAGTTCTTCAATACTCCGTAAATCTACCCCTTTAATTATCTTCTGCACTGTTTGTATTACCCTCTGTTGTCCCTTTTACTTGTAAAAAAAAAAAAAAAAAGGCCTATGCTTCAGACTGCTCTGCAAGGAAATATGTAGTGGTGTTACATAGCCTCATCTTACTATATAAATAATGTTCTGGATGAAGATTTAGATTTGGTTTGGGTGAAACTTTTGCGATTTAGCGAACCAAACTGCCCGTATTTGACTAGTTTACCTACCTGAATCCATGGCTGTTAGAATGTAAACAAAGAAGCCTGGGTCACGACCGTATATTTTCAATAATATCATCCAAAGTCGCCAGGCTTGTTGTTTACATTACAGGAGATTACCAGGGATTCTGTAATTTAACAGGTCATTGTGGCGAGAGGGAAATATCATTAAGTGACGGATTATTATAATTGATGATGGATCTACATCACTAGAGGACGTGCTTGACAAATGAATTTAAATTGGGGGGCATTTATTTCATTTTTTTACACTGTGTGTGTCTTTATTTACTTTTAACACTTTGCAGGAATGGGTAAGGGTTACCCCTGGATTATTGGATTTGGAGGAGAGGCCCTTGCCCTCAACATCTGCACAAGGTACCTTGTAAGGTGGGGGTTGCTTTCTCACTGTCCTTTGCAAGGTAGCCCCCAAAGGCATGGTATGGTTTGGGAAGGTGGAGCCTCATGCTTTCTGCCTTCCTTTTCTTTGCCACCCAGGCTGCATGCCCTGATAAGTGTCTGGTTGGAATTTTAGGGGAAACCCCATGCCATTTTTCAGTTTTTTTTTTAAAGACAATATACAAAAAAAAGTAAAAAGGTAATGAGTTCCCTTTAAGATCATAATCCGGCCCTTATTCAGATATCCAGCTTGTTTTGGGTGACCAGGAAAGAAAGAGAATTGAATCTGAAACCCTACTGTCTGTGTCATATACCTTTCAAAATTGAAAAGGAGGTACCTTGCAAGGCACCTTGTCCCAGTGTTGAAATTCAAGGGCTTCTTCCCCACAATCCAATGCCTGAGGAGTATGTGAGGGTTGGTGTGGAGGAAGTTTGATAGGAATCTGGAAGTTTATAATAAGGGTCCCCCAGATACCCGTTCCCCCCAAAAATTGAGTTCAGAGGTATATTAGTACACCTTACCCATCAACACCATTAACCACTTGGCGCCCATACTACGTCATATGACATTGTGGGCTTTGTGGTGGTATATCTGAATGATGCCTGAGGCCACAGACATCATTCAGATATCAGCATTTTCAGCTGGCGATTCCCTGCACCATAAAAATGATCATAGCGGCTGTTCCGCCACTTGATCATTCTTACGGGCGGCGGGAGGGGGCGCTTCCATCGGTGAGTCGGTCACATGATCTGCCGCCCCCCGGATGATACCATAGTGATTTCCGGCGGACCAGATCATCCCCAGAGTCTCTATGATCGATCGGAGGCCGGGCGCGATGTTATGACGTCACGCCCGGCCTCTGCATTCAAATTACGTTTTGGCTGGGAAGCCAGGATTGTTTTTTGTTTTTTTATTTTAGGCTTCCCAGCCTAGAGGTGAGATGTGGGGTCTTATTGACCCCATATTTCACTGTAAATAGGTCCGATCATGCCATATTCCTATTACAAGGGATGTTTACGTTCATTGTAATAGGAATAAAAGTAATACATTTTTTTTTTAAGTGTTGTTGACTATTATTTATGATTATGTGCTGTGGTAGTTCGGAATCTCCAATCCTGGGACCGGGTTTTGGGAACAGCCAGCAGTCTGACTGGATGATTGCACAGGTGGGTCTTGGGCTTAAAACAAAGCCAACACCATGGTTCTGGGCTCCACCCTCCCGAGGAGTCCAGGCGTGTAAGGGAGAAGAAGTGTGCAGGTCTGCACAGGTCGGTCTGTCAGAGCAGACAGAGGGTCCAAGCTTGTGGGCTGAAAGAGAAGCTGTTAAAGAGTGCTGAGGTACTGGGTGTACAGGAACTCTGTTAAAGAGCCAAGAGGGCTGCAGCAGAAGTCTGAGCAGCATTGCTGCTAAAGAGAGCCAGGTGGCTTGGTATTTTTGGTTCTACATACATTACTGCTGTGGAAAGCTGAAACCCCTGTGTGGGCAACTATTTTGTTATCTGACTTTTCTTTCTTTAATAAAAGTGGGCCTACGAGCCCTTAAACGACATCTGGTGTGGATCCAGCTCACTGGTAAGCTCTACCTTGAAGCTAAAATAACCCCCAAATATTACAAGTGGTGTTCGAATGCGGGCAGAAGACGGTGGAATCCGGGTCCTTGCTCTACAGTAAGTTCAAGTCAGGAACTATTGGCTGTGTGTGGAAGTGCAGCCAGGCAAAAGGCATTGCGTGTTGCAGGTGGTGTACCTGTGAATGAAAAGTCAAATTTTTTTTTTTCTCTTGCTATGAACTGTGTTTGTGTGCATGAGACAGCACAATCAGTGTGTGCAATGTGCAGGTGAGGAAAGCTTGCATGAAGAGAAAAGCAACTTGCTTTAAAAGAGACACTTTCATTTTCCTGGACGGTGTAAAGTTGTTCTGGAGTCTCTAAGTATGGGGCGGTCAAAGCTCTTAAAAGAAGCCAGGTTTGCTGAAATGAGAGACAGAGCTCTGTGGTTGGAGGGGTTGTTACCACCCAAACGAGCCCCATACATACCTGATCAGAGTGTATCAAGGAGAAAAGGGGCTGGGGTTGTCCCTAGCAACGCTGGTGCAATGAGTGCACAGGTGACTGCTGTTATGGAGAGTCCACCAGCATTTGAATCTGCAGTGGATTGGTGCAAGCGGCATTTAGCAGCACTGGACCAAGCTACAGAGGAAAGGAAGCCAACCCTCAGTGCAAGGGGAAAGCCGCTGGATGTCCATAACTGGAAGAGGGCTGTTGTTGCCCCTGGCAAAGCTGATGCAGTTAAAACAGCTATTGTGAAAGATGTGAATGTGTCACAGCATGAGATGGGATCCAGCAGAGAGAAGCCCATGCGATATGCAAGGAGAGAGGCTGATCAAAGGCTGAGGATGAGAGTGGTTGCCCATAGCAACGCAAAAGAAGCCAGTCGGGCTGTCGCTGTACCATGGGCTATGTCTAATAAGGATCGTGGAAAGCAGCTTAAGGAGGAGCCAATTTTTCATGTTGGAGAGAGCCAGCAAAGTTCTGCTGGGAGAGTGCGGTCTCCCATGGCAACCGGAGTGAAATTTATGCCTGAAAGGAGCTGCAGTAGAGGTTTGGTTCAGCGCCCCCACAAAGCGGCCTGTGCATTCCGGCCAGCTGGGAATCACCAAGAGAGAATCACTTTGGGGAAAAATCGTCCAGTACCATGCCTGGAATGTGGCCAGCTGGGGCATGGCATGTTTTCTTGCCCTAGGTTGTGGAATACGGCTGGAGATAATGTTGCTGAGAAAAAAGTTTTGTCTGTAGGCTCAGATTCCGGTGAAAATATGTTTGCAGTCACCCCTAGCAACAAGAAGTTTCCTGTTGTGCCTGCAGGGGGTGCTAAACGGTGGGAGATGCCTGCTGTAGTTTCATCCCATGGCCACCAGGAGGAGTTGGCCAGTAAAAGTGCAGCAGAGGACTGGTGCATAAGACGACGTACTCAAATGAAGATGGTGACCCCAACTACTGCGGTGGGTAAGACTGTCTTTAATGAAATGATGGCTGGAACTGCTGATTTCATGTATAAAAGGACTGGTTACGAGACTGTCCATGATGATGTGAGAGTGACCCCAGTTAGTGGGGCCACTGAATGTGCACTTGAGAATGACTTTTCCCTATACAGTGGTAATGCAAGGGTTAAAATCCAAATAGAACCTGTGTTGATGTCTAAAAGTGTTGTGTCTAATGACACTCAGGCTCAAGTTGACCATGGGCTAGGACAGCCTACAAATGCTAAAAATGCTATAAGTGTTACTGTTAATGAAAAGTTTGCTGCTGTTGGGAAAACTTTTGCTCTGAAAGAACCTGGGGTTATCAAAAATGGGCCGTTGCCTGTAGCAACTGGTGGTAAGCCGGCACAGTTGTCCACAGGAATCCCCAGGGAACTTCATGTATTGGAGTCAGAGGTTGCCCTGGACAACTGCGATGTCACTCTGGTGGGACAGAATGGAACTGTACCGTGTAATAGTAATGTGTTGGTGCAAACTGCTAGTACTAAAAATGTGGAGGTAAATGGTGGATTAACACAACCTGTGAAAAATGCAAACGTGTGTGAGGCTTATGAAATGCAAGCAGAGAAAGGTGGTGAATATGGTGTATTGCAACCTGTGCTACCACAGTCTGACATGATTTACAATGACTGGTGTAATGAGTCTGCAACTAAGCCAGTCTGTTCTTATGTGTCTCCTTGGGCAGATGGATCGGTGCTGAGGAGTACCGCAGAAGGGAGCGCACATACAACAGATTGGGATAGTTGGAGCAAAAATCTTATCTCCCTGATAGATAAGGCTTTTATGCACAAAAATATGGTGGACACGGTTTCTGCTGGGCCAGCAGGAGGGGCTACAGAACAGCCTGTACCTGAGGGCGCGGTGGCTGCTGCAGGGGTTAACCCTGGTGAGCAGGATGAACCAAATAAGGGCACAGCAGAGACATTGTCTGTGACCCACAAAACTGAGGTTGACATGGAGTGTCAACGTGACGTCACTGGTAATGTTCTGGAGCAGTTCACTGATGCTGAGCCTGAGAAGTTGGGTATGAGTCCAGCAATTGGCAGCGCTCTGGTGGAGCACCAGGCTGTGTTTACCTCCAGCCGGGAGGAGGTTCCGTTAACCATTGCAACTTTTCAAGTCTCAGCAAGTGAGTCTCTCTGCATCCCCAGTGTCATGAAAATCCCCAGGAAGGACTTAGGTCTGGAGTCAAGGGCCTGGTTATTTACCAAAGCATTAAAAGAGATGCTTGAACTTTGGGATGTACAGCCAATCTATACTAGTGTGTCTCCTCCACAGTCTGATGGGCTGGTACTGCGCAGTACCACTAGGTGGAGCACTGTATGGCAGGCTGTACAGAGCAAAGCAAAACAGGACAGGAATGGTTTATTCCTAAATTTGCTACTTTTGTTAAAAGTTGCCGCTACGTATGCTGCTAGATTAGCTCCAGAAGAAATATTTGAGACAGACTTTGGAGAAGTTGACAATAAGCCTAAAATGTCTGTGGTTACACCTCCTAACAGTCAGATGGGAAGCATTTCTGCTGCTATGGTCCAGTGTGGTCAGTTGGTGAAGGGCGTGTATACTGCACCAGTAGAAAAACCACATGTGGTGGAAGGGCCATGTGTGGACCTGAAAGCAGCAGAGGTCCTGACCAGGGCTCAAACAAAGGTGGTTAAAGAGACTGGGGTCCCCAGTCCAGTGGTTGGTTTAGGTGACAAACCTAATAATAAGGTCCCCGGGACAGGGGAATGGACAAGGAGCGTGCTAAAAATTGTATGTGAATCAGACGAGAGCTGGCCTGTTCCGGTGGATAAAATTACAGATGGCATCAGAACGGGTCAAGTGGTAGGACAGCTGCCTGCAGAGTGGGTGAACCCAGGGGAGGTGGCGTCCTGTGAGGTTCCTGTGGGTGATGGCGGCCCTCCAGTATGTGTGCCCTCTGCAGACTCTGCCCTAGCAAATTTTGAAACAAAAGGCATTGGTGACATGTGCAACATTGAGAGATCTAATGTTGGTTTGAATATGTCTGTTAATGATGAACCAAATAATGTGTTAATGGTACATGATAATGTGGTGTCCAAAGGTACAGGTAAACCTGGTAATCAATTAGTGACTGCTGAGTCAGGTACCAGAAATAAGAGGTGGGGTTCTGTTCTAAACACTATAGAAATAGGCCCCCTACAGTCTCAGAACAGTACTGCTGAGAGAGTTTTGGGGAAACCTGGGAACCTGAAGCATGGAGGCAGAAGGGTTGGTAGGAAGACCAACGGGAACCCATTAAGATTTCAGGAGAGGAAGTGCTTATGGAAATGCACTCGGAAGAAAAGTTGGGAAGGTCGCATCAAAGCTCATAGCAGAGTGACAGTAAGGCTTAGAGGGAGACCCCAAAGGAGGCATTGGGTGGAGTTCCCCGTTAGGAGAAGCGAGGTTGGACAGGAGGGTACTTCTGTAAATGGTATCTGGCACAGAGGTGCCAAAAGTAACTTGGGTGTTCCGCCCTCTGGGTCGAAACAAAGGGGGGGGATATGTGGTAGTTCGGAATCTCCAATCCTGGGACCGGGTTTTGGGAACAGCCAGCAGTCTGACTGGATGATTGCACAGGTGGGTCTTGGGCTTAAAACAAAGCCAACACCATGGTTCTGGGCTCCACCCTCCCGAGGAGTCCAGGCGTGTAAGGGAGAAGAAGTGTGCAGGTCTGCACAGGTCGGTCTGTCAGAGCAGACAGAGGGTCCAAGCTTGTGGGCTGAAAGAGAAGCTGTTAAAGAGTGCTGAGGTACTGGGTGTACAGGAACTCTGTTAAAGAGCCAAGAGGGCTGCAGCAGAAGTCTGAGCAGCATTGCTGCTAAAGAGAGCCAGGTGGCTTGGTATTTTTGGTTCTACATACATTACTGCTGTGGAAAGCTGAAACCCCTGTGTGGGCAACTATTTTGTTATCTGACTTTTCTTTCTTTAATAAAAGTGGGCCTACGAGCCCTTAAACGACATCTGGTGTGGATCCAGCTCACTGGTAAGCTCTACCTTGAAGCTAAAATAACCCCCAAATATTACAGTGCATACACCTCAATCAGTGTAGTAGTATGGACATATACATATCTAGATCTGAGAGATCTTGTACAAAAGAGGTAGTTCAATCAGCAATACACATTTATTTATAGGGTTACATAATATATACAAATTACACACCAGACAGTATTTACATCACAATATACAGTGTAGGTCCCCTGGCTTACATGATATTTACAAATTACTCACAGAACCATATTTACAATACAATATAAGGTGCAAGTTCAGAGTTAGATTACCTGTTAACTTCAGGTCAGCCCATGGTGACTGCCGTGTGCTCCCACACCAGAGTGAGTTGGCTTGCTCACAAAGCATTATATCCCCCCCTACTTTCTGTAGTGTGGCTAATATAATTCTCCCTAATTGGTCACTGTACCTAGTAAATGTATATTGGGAACAGCCTGATTGGATGAGTCAAAGAAAGCTGTTGTTTACTTCCCAGGTGAGATGTTATCAGGGAAAACAAAAGGCCAAGCTTTGAAGTTGAACTAATTACAGTAACACCAACACAACACTCAATACTTTAAATATATATTTCCCTCTAAGGGAAATATATTTCTAATTACAATATTGTACAGGTATTAATGAAGATTTCACATAAACTCATAAGGCTACAGTGTCAAACTAAAAAAATAAAAATAAAATTAACAAAAAAGAAAAATATTTTTTTTTAAAGCGCCCCTGCCCCCGTGAGCCCGGACGCAGAAGCGAACACATACGTAAGTCCCGCCCACATATGAAAACGGTGTTCAAACCACACATGTGAGGTATCGCTGCGAACGTTAGAGCGAGATCAATAATTCTAGCCCTAGACCTCCTCTGTAACCCAAAACATGTAACCAGTAAAAGAAATTAAAGCGTCGCCTATGGGGATTTTTAAATACCAAAGTTTGACGCCATTCCACGAGCGCGTGCAATTTTGAAGCGTGATATGTTGGGTATCTATTTACTCGGTGTATCTTCCTCTTTCACATTATGTAAAAAAAATGGGCTAACTTTACTGTTTTTTGAAAAAAAACGTGTTTGAAAAATTGCTGCGCAAATACCGTGCGAGATAAAAAGTTGTAACGACTGCCATTGTATTCGTTAGGGTCTTTGCTAAAAAAAATATATAATGTTTGGGGGTTCTATGTAATTTTCTAGCAAAAGAATTCAGAATTTTACATGTAGGAGAGAATTGGCCTGGATGCGAAGTGGTTAAGAAGTCCTTCATTGCAAATAAAATGTAAATAATGGGTCCTGATGTAAAGCCATTATCAATCACATCATTTAGTGATGTGGACCCATTGTCAATCATTATGACTTGCCGCCTGATAATGGTTACCCATCGCTGCGATGACCCGCCACCTGACAATGTTGCACTAAAATAAAGGAGCCTACAGATACCAGCCCCTTTCCAAAGCAATACAGGGGTAAACGTGTATGCATTATTACTTATTCCCCTCAACAAATTCAAAATGTAAAAAAAAAAAAAGCTATACCATGAATAAAAATCCTTTAATAAAATGACATAACATTTTTTAAACAATATCCCCTGATGTAAATCCATCCTCAATTATGACGTCCAGTGATGTCAATTTATCGTCAATCACAATGACCTACCCAATGATGTTTCTCTGGCTAGCTGGCACGAAATAGAACTGATGTGCCAAAACCCTGAAGAAGAACCAGAAAAATGGTTTTCTGTGCCTAATTATCTTTGTGATCTATTTCTATAGTGATCCATTATTTATTTATTGCACTTTAATTTTTTAATGCGCAATGTCCCCACTAAAGAAAATTATCTTCTTCTTCTGTTCTGTCTGATACCCACTGCCTGGACCGATAGCAAGGGGTAAAATAACTTTATGAGGACACAGACAGCTACAGCTATTTTTTTTTTTTTTTTATGACTGCCTGTGTTGGGGATCCCCCCCCCAACTCTTACTTTATACATTCATCCATCAAATAGGAGGGTGATTTTCCCGCACCTACTTTTTTGCCTGACACCATTAAAATTCAGTGTAAGTAAGAAAAATATCCCAGAATGGCAGAGATTTTAGCTTTTGCACACTCTATTTAAACTGCTTTAAAAAGATTTGGCTGGAGTTGGGATTTAAAAGATGGGATTGAAAGAAAACCTTCTCCAGCAAGCATGCCAGTACATAAATAATATGTTTACATTTGGTAATATTACAACTCTGACACATTCGAATATTCAAGTAATAAAGTAAAATATGTATGCAACTATTCATATGAACTCTACCTGCATATGTGCATACTATATTTAAACTGCAAGTATGGATTTTTTTTCAAATAATATCTCATTGTCAGGCCAACTGAATAAAAGCAGGTATTTTTATAGTTATTTTTATGTAGTTGGTTGCCTGTCCATAGGAATATGTATTGCCTGCTATATATGCATAGTAGAAATCTTGTTCCACATTGTCCACAACTATTTTAGCATTTGCAGTTTATTTGCAACATATGTGCGTATTACATTTGCATACAATTATGCAGTTTCAGTAATAATAGAATATATTTGCATACATATGGATTTTCTGAAAACCTGGCTCTAAAAACATCAGACCCAGAAATATTGTAACTAGATTTCCATTACTGCTGGATGTACAGATATACTGATTGGTGCTTATAGAAGTTACAGCTAATTTCTCTGTTTATTAAAGAGTAATCGTATGATGATCGCATTTAATTATTATGTAGCTTTACTTTCCAGATTGAGAGCCATGTGCCTTTTTATTACTATATATACGTTCCGTTTTACAGCAAATAAGATTGCAGTACAGGGAGCAGGACAAAAATGAAAGTGTTAAGCACGCACTACTGAGCCAAAATGATACATTTTAAAGGGTCAATAAACATACAATAAAAGTTAATAACATTGCATAAAATTTTATATAAGAGTGTTATTAACATTCACAAATATGTGTGCAAAGTACCCATTTATAGTATGTAGAGAAGAGAAAATATAAGTGACATTTTAAGTGATCTGGATAAAAGTTCATTTTTTGTTTGCCAAATATGCCAAAAAGAAGCCTGCCAGTAGCCATTAGGGCTCTTTCTCACAATGAATAAATGAAAATATATAAAGAAAGAAAAGCTGCAACCTAAACGGTCCAAACCCCTACAAAAATTCAACGGCATAAAATCCACTCCTTTAAAAACAAGTGTATAAAAATAAATAAAAATTAATAAAATTACTCTTTCACACATGCATTCAATTTTTTTAAGCAGCCTAAAACCCCAACAACGTACCTATACTGGTAATGAACATTTAGGATGTGTTGCACAGGTGTTCTGGCTGCGTCAAACAACACTTCTTAAATGTCCCATGTGTTTTTTTTTTTTTTTACAATGCTAAAATGGGAAATAATCACCTTTGACATTTCATAACCACACTGTAAATTCACTGTAAAGGCCATAGGCGTATTTACAGTGAGTTTAAGGTGCAAAGCGCCAACACCTACCAAACTCTACAGGCAGTGTTATTTTTGCCTTGCAGCAATGCTAACGCTGCAGTGTGATCACCTCCATTGGCTCCCTATTGTGACAATTCAGGATAGGAGTTTGGGAAGCGTTAAAAATGTGACCCAACTGCCTATTTCCAATGCATGTGTAAAAGAACACTTAGAGAATGTTTACATTTGTTTTTATTTGTGTACCAGTGTTATTAGTTATTAAAAGCCCTATTTTTTTAAACATTTTTTGTCCTAATAGGCATGTTGACTCTTTTGAAGATCACATTTTTTGTAAGTTTTTGGAAAATGAAGAAATTGAAAAATTTTTTTTTTTTACTTAAAGTTGTCAGATATTAAGATATTTCTTATACACAAAATGGCCATACCTCGAATTACATCCCAAAACACATTCTAATTCTCCTCCTGAGTATTGGGATCCCACATACAGTATGTGAGACTTTTTTCAGTGTAGCTGCATAGAGGGGTACAAAATCCAAGAAGCACTCTCAGGCTTTCAAGGGGCATACATTAGGCATCCAATATCTTAACTACCTATCCCATTTTTGGGGGCCTTGGTGTTCAAGGCAGTAGAAATATTCAGAAATGACCATATTTTGGAAAGAAAGCAATCCAAGGTATTTTGTAGGAAGCATAGTGATTCTTCGAAAGATTGTATTTTTTGCCACGATTTTATAGTAGAAAAAAAATTAATTATACAAAATTTTCCACAAGCAGTGTGGCCATACTTAGAATTACACCCCAAAACACACTCTGCTGCTTTTCTCGACTATGGGGATACCACATGTGTGAGAATTTTGTAATGTTTGAGGTGATTATGTTCCTTTCGTTCTATCTTGTGTATCACAATAATCAACTAATATTGTATCAAAAATAGTGTACTGTAATGCTCGCCTCTGTACAAATATAGCTTAGTGTAGCTGCACCCATGTCCCTGTTCTTATAAGCTAAGCAGGTCAAGCCTGCTGGTATGTGTCTCCCCCAGGAATTATACACAGTTCTTTGTTCACTTGCCAGGAAGTACAGAGAGGGAACAAAGGGTGAACAAAAGAGTACCTGTGGTTTCAGGAGCGGAGGGACTCTGTGCCTGGCTGCACTGGTCTGGAGACACTGCACTGGTGTAGCTAGTGATCAGGGATGCTGTACCTGGCTGCACTGGTCTAGGAGCACTGTATTGGTGTGGCTAGAGATCAGGGACACTGTGGCTGATTTGATTAGCAATTTGGAACACTGTGGATGGCTGCATTGGTCTGGTGACACTGTACTGGTGTGGCCAATGACCAAGGACACCGTGGCTGGTTGCACTGGTCTAGTGACTATGTTCTGGTTTGGCTAGTGATCAAGGACACTGGCTGGCTGCACTGGTCTGATGAAACTGTACTGGTGTAGTGGTGATCAGGGACAATATGGCTGACTGCACTCGTCTGGTAATGCTGTACTGGTGTGACAGCGATCAGGGACACTCCTGCTGGCTGCACTGGTCTGGTGAAAGTGTACTGGTGTAGTGATAATCAGAGATACTGTGGCTGGTGTAGATAGAAATCAGGAACACTGTGGATGGCTGCACTTGCCTGGTGACACTGTACTACTGTGGCTAGTGATCAGAGACACTGTAGCTGGTTGTGCTGGTCTTGTGAAACTGTACTGGTGTGGTGGCAATGAGGGGCAATGTTGCTAGCTGCACTGGTCTGGTGATAATGTATTGTGTGGACCGTGTGGTGATAACCAGGGACACTGTGGCTGGTATGGCTAGCAATCAGGGACACTGTGACTGGCTGCACTGATCTGGTTGCACTGCACTGGTGTGGTGGCAATCAGTCGTACTGTGGCTGGTGTGATTAGTGATCAGGGACACTTTTGGCTAGTTGCACTGGTCTGGTGACACCATGCTAATGTTGCAGCGAGCAGGGAAACTGTGGCTGACTTATGTTGGTTTGGTGATACTGTACTGATGTGTTAAAAATTGGGGACACTGTGGCTGTCTTACACTGGTCTTGTGACACTGTATTGTTGTGGTGGCAATGAGGGAAATTGTGGCTGACTGTGCTGGTCTGATGACACTGTACTGGTGTGGAGAACATGGACACTATAAGTACGGGTCAGGTGACATTGTGTACTGGTTTGGTGGTGATCAGAGAAGCTATGGCTGGCTGCATTTGTCTGTACTGTACTCTGTACTGTGAGGTGGCAATCATGGACATTGTGGCTGACTTACACTGGTCTGGTGACACTGTCTACTAGTGTAGTGCTGATCAGGGACATTGTGGCTGGCTGTACTGGGCAGGTTACATTGTGTACTGACGTGGTGGTGATCATGGGCACTATGGCTGGCATAACTAAAGATCAGGAACAAGTGTGGCTAGTGACCAGGGCTAAGCACACTGACCTGGGGACATTATACTGATGTGGCGGTGATCAGGGACACTGTAGTTAGCATATACTGGTCTGGTGACATTGTACTGAGGTGGCTAGCGATCAGAGACTGGCTTGGGCGCACTATGAAAAAAGTTGCTGCCAATCACATTAGAGAAACACAATTTCCTTCAACAGCCAATCAGTGTGTAAGGGGAAACATACCATAGGTTGCAATATTCATACTTTGATTGCTCACAGTAAAAACATGGTACAGGGCTGATTTCATTCAAATGGGTGGCAATTGGTTAAAACAAGATTTAAAGGTTTGGAAGTATTAGGTTCCTGTAATGACTTTATGAGTTTTGAGGAGGTTTACTTCTAAGGGCTTACTGACAACTTAAGCTGCAATGGTGAGCTAACCTTGATCCAGCAGATGGTTATGGTAGGATTACCTGCTGTTATACCTAAAGTGTGTAAATACAGCTTTAACACCTTTTCAAACTTGAATGAGGCTTTCTGAATATGAATACATGAGTAAATAGCCTTTTTTTAATTTAAGTGTTTCCTTGTTACCTTTTTACATGTTCTAATTATCTTATCTTTTATACATAAACCACTTACTGACCTTTACGTACTTTAGTACTAACAGTAGTTAAAGTGTTACTAAACCCAGAACCCTGCATTCATTATATCTGGTCTCCCACAGTACACAGACAGTACACAGAACATGGAAATGCAATTATTTTAGTAAATATAAACTGCTAAATACCTTTTCTCATCAGCAGTATATACAGTAGCAGTCTTGTGACTTCTATCAGTATCTGGTTAAAGTTTTTAGAAGGAGTTTTCATTCTACTCTGACTGTCCTATGAGGCTGCAGGATCCCTGACCCTCTGTCTGGACAGTGCTGATCACATGCACCCTCCCAAGAAACAAAAAAAAACTTTCTAGCAATACACACAAAACTGAGCATGTGCAGAGTGACTCCAAAGGCTCTGTCTTATCAGGAGATGGATTGGGGACAGCGGAAGAAGGAGAGAAACGGAGAGGACGGGATCAAACAGTCTTTTTACACAATGCGGAGGATTAACCCCTTAGGTTCCACAGTGAGTATAACAAGCATGCTTACTGCATATACAGACTGATTTTACTGTTGTGGGTTTAGTAACACTTTAAAGTAATATTATTTGTTTTTTTTTGTTTTGTTTTTCCTAATTATTAATAAAAAACATGGTTCAAACAGTTTGTGTGGGGCAGTATGTTAAAGAATTTGACTGTCATCTTACTTCTGAAGTGTGGAAGCTTAGTGAGTGATTGTCAATATAATTATAATGCAACTGTTACCTTCCAAAAAATGTAGTATACATAGGAAAAATTTTCACTATGTATGCTAAAAACTTTTACATAAAGGAAAGTGTGGTGGCATGTTCACTCACTGCATGTTCAAGTGATTGTAAACCCATATATATATATATATATATATATATATATTTTTTTTTTTTTTTAAATAACAAACATGTTATACTTACTTGCTCTGTGCAATAGTTTTTCACAGAGCAACCCCAATCTTCCTCTTCTCAGGTCCCCTGCCTGTGCTCTTGGCTCCTTCCCCCTGCTGAGTGCCGACCATAGCAAGACACTATAAGCATTTGTGCAGGCTCACTCCAGAGGCAAGCTCTTTGTGTCTGTTGACACACAGAGTGTGGTTTGGCCACCTCACTGGCTATAATTGGCATTCACTGAGCCTTAAGGAGTGAGAGAGCCGCTGCGCTTGTGCACAGCACTGGATTAAAATTGTGCTCTGGTAAGTATAAGGGGGGAGGGGCAGGGGTACTGAACTAATGGGGTAGATGCATTAATGTAACATACCTTCAGCCATAGAACCACTTTCATTCTCCAGAACCCAAAATATTTTAAATGTAATTGTTTATTAAAAGTGCACTGTATTTTGTCTTATACAAAGGGCACTTACTAAAATAAAACTTTATAGGAATTTTAGCAATCAGCCCAAATCATCCATAGATTTGGGTGAACGGTTCGGGCCAAACTTTTGCTTGGCCCGAACCGTTCACCCAACTCTATGGACATCACCTCTTCACCCAAACTGTTGCCCTGCCAAACACCCTGTGGGCTGCACAGTGTATTCTAAGCCCTAATTGGGCAAAGCTTTGCCCAGTCAGGATACAGTAAGTATAGCTGGTTGTTAAGGAGCGGGGCCTGGAAGCTGGCCGTCACATCCTTAAAGTGTAAGTTCATTCTTACAGAAAATCTGTAAGGTGAACTTACACTGATCCCCATCCCCATGGCACCTGGTCCCGCTGACCTGGAGTCTGGAGATCACCTGTTCTGACACATCGTATAGCTGCTTTACCGATGGTGGTATTTAAAGTCCCCACAGCTTTCTCTCTTCTTCTCCCCACTGACAGGATGAGCTATGCAGGTTCTGATTGGTCAGCACCACCCATGTGTCAGCGCAGACCAATTAGAATGCCTCCTATACATAACTTTCTGAGGTACATTTACGTTTGGGAGATTAAGCTGAGGGGATTTCTAAGCCCCGGACTGGTAAAGCAGCTATCCAATGTGTCAGAGCAGTTGATTGCCGGACTCCAGGTAAGTGTGACCGGGGGGGTTGAGGAGGGGGTCCAGTGTAAGTTCACCTTACAGATCTTTCTGTAAAGGTGAACTTACCCTATAAATGGGGGTTCCTAGGGTCCTGGTATTAATTTTAAGGGAAACCCCCTAAAATCCATACCAGACCCATAACGGAGCACGTGGCCAGGCAGGCCAGGAAAGGGGGGGACGAGAGAGTGCCCCCCCCGGACCATACCAGGCCATATACCCTCAACATGGAGGAGTGGGTGCTTTGGGGCAAGAGTGCTTGCCCCCTGCCCTCCAAGGCACCTTGTCCCCATGTTGATGGGAATAAGAGCCTCTTCCCCCACGAATAAGGGGGTTCCCAGATCTTGCCCCCCCCCATCCATTCACCAAAAAAGTGTCAAAAAGTAGTAAGAACACAGAGACAGTTTTTGACAATTCCTAGATTAGAAAAAAATATCACCCGATGTAGATCCATCGTTAATTACAACACCGATGCCACCGCCAACCCAACCCAGGTCCAGCTGTCACATTGGTGTTGTGATTGACGATGGATTTACATCAGAGGGCACTGTTTTTTTATTTTTAGTTCAATCAGATTTTATTAAAAAATACAAAGAGAGATTAACACAAAGTAGAAATAGAGGCAAAAGTCTGCTTGGACCACAAAAATAGAAACATTACAATTTCTCATAGACATCTTCAAAATCATAAGATCAAAGAATTAAAAAAGTACAACTAGTTATCTTGAAGTTAAGGGATACAGATTAGCAATATAGATGAGAGACTTCAACAACTCTTTGGTTTGGGACTACTTATTATAATTTGAGGTTTAGTTCTTTCTCAATGCAGTGGCATGTTTCATGTTAAATTGGAGTTCCACACAAAAGTGGAACTTCCACTTATCTGCTTCCTCCCCCTCTTTCGGTGCCACATTTGGCATCTTTTAGGGGGGAGGGGTGAACGGGTACCTGTTTTTGACAGGTACCCTTCCCCACTTCCGGTAAAACTCTGCCGCAGCGCCATTCCTAAGAAGTTCGGCCTCGCTCCTCCTTCCTCCACCACTGCGCAAATTAGAAAGGGCAGGATTTACCTTACGATGAATAGCGGTGGCAGCACCCAACAGCTGAGATGTAAATCGGCTGGGGTGCCAACATTGCGGGCTCCCTGGACAAGTAATTGTCCATATATTAAAAGTCAGCAGCTACAATATTTGTTGCTGTTGAGTTTAGAAAAAAATTATTAAAAACATATTGTTTACAAATGTTTATTTTTAAGTAAAACTGTTACCAACTTGGGCAATTGAAATTATTTATCTGTTGAAAAATAGCAAGTGGGTGTTATTTTCAGTGATGAATAGACTAAACTAGTTATAAGCAAATCCAAACTTCTTTGTACTTGGCTCTGTACTTTAAAGTGAGCTGCTAAAGCTGGGTACACCCGGACCAAAAATTTGCCAAAATGGTAATTTCTGCAGCAACCAGATGACTTTCAGTCCATGCGTATAGCACCTCATCCAACAGAGGTTGGTCTCACAACCAACTTATGTTGAATAAGCATGCTGTAAGCCCAGCATTTGATCAGTGCTTGCAGACAATGTTTTCTGGTGGGGAGGCTGCCTCCCTTTCAGAAGACATTAGCTCAGCGGGGGAAATCACTGCACTTATATCGATTGCTTTAGTACACTTGTACAATATTCCATTCCATATCTTATGATCTGTAACATTTTTGGGATGGCAATGCCAGAGATTATACCTAGTACAGTGAAAATTTTGGACAGAAGTCATAGTTCAATAAACAGCCTTAAATGGAGGGGCTGCACAAGAAAAGTATATATAATGTTTGCACTCAAGATTCTTTTTTTTACTATAGACCATTTTTAGGTATCAACATATTCACTTTATGCTATATTAGTATTGTTCGACCACCATAACTTCCATAGTACCCCAGCTTAGGTTACAGTGCACTGCTTGTATGCACAGTATAGGAGCTTTTTTAGATTTTCGATGTACAGCCTACTAATCTTTATTTGTGTGTATAGGCCTTTTCAACATGTTTGGACATTCTGTTCAAGACTGAAGGGTTAACTTCCAGCTAGACTCATTGCCTCGGGAGTTACATAGAAATTTGCTAAGTAGCAACATATGGTTCACTACTGTTTCTCTTATGTTGCTGCAAGCAAATAATACAGTACTATTCTTGAAATGATTTTTAGAGAAAGCTAACTTTGGAATAATGCCATCAAACTGAACATACAGTGAAAATTAATGATATTTCCCAAGACTATCCCAAAGATTTGCTTGGCACCATGCTCTGATACCATTGGTATGTGTTAGTGGTTGCTAAATTCTTTTCGCTAAGCTGTCTTGTTGCTTGTGCTCCAGCAGAAAAGCCACTGGGTGCCTTTTTTGCCCATAGTTATGCATTTTGACCATGATTCAGATCCATTATATAATGTTACTTTAACCACTTCAATACAGGGCATTTTCACTCCCTCCCTGCCCAGGCCAATTTTCAGCATTTAGCGCTGTAACATTTTGAATGACAATCGTGCGGTCGTGCAACACTGTACCCTCATTACATTTTATAATTCTTTTCTCCACAAATAGAGCTTTCTTTTGGTGGTATTTGATTACCACTGCGGTTTTTATTTTTTGCACTATGAACAAAAAAAACAACAATTTTTAAAAGAAAACGCAATATTTTTTACTTTTTGCTATCAAAAATATCCCAATTTAAAAAATAAAAATAATTTTTTCTCAGTTTAGGCTGATATATATATGTATATTTTTGGTAAAAAGAAAATCGCAATAAGCTTATATTTATCGGACACTTTTGACACTATTTTGGGACCACTGACATTTATACAGCGATCAGTGCTATAAATCTGCACTGATTACTGTGTAAATGTCACTAGCAGGGAAGGAGTTAACACTAGGGGGCGATCAAGGGATTAAATGCGTTACCTAGGGAGTGATTGTAACTGTGGAGGGATGGGACTGACTAGGGGAAGAGACCGATTGGTGTTCCTATATACTAGGAATACACGTCGGTCTCCTCTCCCCTGACAGAATGTGGACATTCCTGCTCTGTAATGAGCGATCTTGGGTGCCCGGTGGTCATCGCGGCCACCGGGCACACGCATCAGCTTCTCTGATACCGCCGGGAAGCTGTGGATGTCATATGACGCCTGCCCAGGATGGGAGATCCCATCTGCAGAGGTCATATGACTATGGGCGGGTACTGAAGTGGTTAATAAAGCAAATAATATGGCTATAGCTTTCTTTAGAAAAATATATTTTAAGTAAACAACTCACCTTTCTCAGCAGCTGGCAGACTTCCCTGTCCTGTGATGACCCATGCATCAAGCATCTTCTCTGGGAATGATGTATAGGCACATGCTGATGCCTTCTATTATTGTTGATTTTTATAGGATTTCTCATGTTTTTACATTGTTATGTCTTTTGTACTGTATTATGATTTGTGCATCTGACACATTCTCTCACCATTGCCTGATTACCTATCAGTGCTGCCCATCAGTGCTGTCTATAAGTGCTGCCTATCAGTGCTGCCTATCAGTGCCGCCTGCCAGTGCTGTCTATCAGTGCACATCATTGACACCTATCAGTGCCATCTATCAGTGCTGTCTATCAGTGCCACCTATCAGTGCCCATCAGTGCTGCCTATCAGTGCCCATCATTGACACCTATCAGTACCCATTAGTGTCGTCTATCAGTGCCACCTATTAGTGCCCATCAGTGCCGCCTTTCAGTGCCCATCAGTGCTGCATATCAGTGCAGTCTCATCAGTGCCTCCTCCTCATTGCCCACCAGTGCCTCCTCATCAGTGCCACCTCATCAGTGCCCATTAGTGCAGCCTATCAGTGTCCATCAGTGCCCTTCAGTGCAGCCTCGATTACCTGTTTGTAAAATTTTATAACAGAAGCTAAGAAAAATGCTCTTTGTTTAGCAAAATATAAAAAACCCAGTGGTGGTTAAATACGACCCAAAGAAAGCTCTATGTGTGTGAAATAAAATTATACAAATTTCATGTTGCGTGACTGCATAATTGTCATTCAAAGTGAAGCAGCGCTGACAGATGAAAATTGGCCTGGGCAGGAATGAGGTGAAAGTGCCCAGTAGGCAAGTGGTTAAGGTTAAACCTCTTCTCCAATTTCATTGAGTGGCCCTGTGTCTTCTTAAGCTCCCTGAAACTGAATAGTTTCTTCCCTATGCTAGAATTACAATTGAGGTATTTGTATATCGCTATCATATCTCCTCTCATGTGTCTTCTCTAGGGAGAATAACTTTAAAGCTTTTAGTTGTCCTTAGTAACTGAGGTTCTTTAGTCTCCTATTAGCTTTGCCGTCCTTCTCTGGACTCAGACCCAGTAGACCCCTCTAACAGCTACTATGATAAGATACAAAAAAAAGACCAAAAAACAGGAGAACTAGCTGAAGCGTAAGCACAGAGAACCCACAAAATATAGTCCAGCACCTCAAAAAAGGCAGAAAGCTCTCACAGACCAAAAGGAGGGAGGGCAGGAGAAACCTGTCTGATGCTGGCACAAACTCCAACTGAGCTCTGACAAGATCCTCCTCCTCTCTACTCACTACAGGACAAACCCTATGGCCCCAACTCACCAATCCAGTAAGTAAAAAAAATTTTTTTTTAAATCACCCCACCAAAAACATCAGTAACGTTTTGCCTCTACTGCACGCCCCAGTCATGCTGGCCCTCCTCTGAGTGTTACTCAGATTTAGGTCATATACTTTACCTTACATTTCTTAACATTAAACCTCATTTGCCAAGTAGGTGCCCATCCCATTATTTTATTGAGGTCTTCTTGTGAGATTTCTATATCTTGCTGTGAAGTACTTGCCCTGCTTAGTTTTGGATCTTCTACAAACACTGAAATTTAAGCTATTTATACCAACCTTTATAACATTTATAAATAAATGAAACAGAATTGGTCTCAGTAAAATGCCTTGGGATACCCCACCTAGCACACTAAACCATTATGACCTAGCACACGAAACCACTATTTATCGCTACCCTTTGGTTGCACCCCATAACCAGTTTTCTGCCCAGGTATATATGCTACAGGCTAAGCCAACAGACCTTAATTTGTTTTTTGGGGAAGTGTTTTAGATGCTTTTGCTAAATCCAGATACACCACACCCACAGGCCTTCCTTAACCTAGTTGGCAGCTCACCTCCTCATAGAATGTTAGCAGATTGGTCTGGCAAGAACATTCTTTCATAAAACCAAGATAATTACTACTAATGATACTGTTTTCATGTACAAATTATTAGATATAGTCCCTTATCATCCCTTCCAATAGTTTACACACTATTTATATTAGACTAACGGCCCTGTAGTTTCCAGTTATATATCTTTGCTCTTTTTTAAATATTGATACCACATTGGCCTTACGCCAATCAGCTGATTCCAGTGACCACTTGTTAAGCTGTCCATAGAAGAAATAACAGTCTGTCTTACCTGGCTATGTGCTTAGAGGACTATCGGGCATAAGCCACCTGGCCTTGGGATGTCTAAGCGTTTTCATGATTCAACCATGGCTGAAAAAATATTGGATCTAAGATGAATTAGAAAACATAGTCAATATGATATTTACTGTATTGTATCATATTCGCCGCTCTTGTTATTAAATATATACTATAAGTTATCGGTGAATGTCAGCTTGCAAAAAACCTTGTGATGATGTCACTCACATTTGTGTTTTTACACTTGCACATTGCACTGCTAGACTGGGCACGACCATGCTGTTGCACATGATCGTTTGTGTCCTAGTGCCATTCCCACTAGCTGTGTGAGGGAGAGTGGGGCGGCCATTTTTTATTTGATCCACCTCTTAATAATGACATGGGTGAATGCTCTACAAGCCACTCTCTGATGCAGTTGGCATAGCCCAGGTGAAACTGATCAGGTTTTGGTACTTAGAACCTCCAGCTGCTCTCACTACACTATTGAATCATATGTTTTTGTGGCTATGCCCTACTTGCTGGAAATGGATTAAAAGCTTATGGATTTACGCATCTTTTGTTTGTACACTACTGGATGGGTTGTGTTGAGATGCTTGCACTGTGGATGCAGTACAATAAAGAATTAGACAATTTGCTGGCAGATGCTGGTTTAAAACTATATATTTGAAGTCTAACTTGGAGGACTTTATTTTATTTCATATACAAGACGTCTGTTCTATCTTCCTTACAAATGTTGATCATATAGTTTATAGAGCATGTTATGATGGATTACACTGCACCTTGAATGTGCTACAAATAAGAAAATAGACACTGATGAGAGATATTGTTTTGAATTGTGTTACTTGAAGTCTAAACTGGAGAACTCTAAATTACCTTGTATAAATACAGCATCCATGTCGTGTCTTTTATACATTGTTGACTATATAAAGAAGCAAAGCTTTGGAATGCATTGACAGCAAATCACATACTGGACTGTTCATAAAATATCCATCAGGAAATAGCTTGTTGTAGCCTTTGATGCTTACAAATTATTCCATTGGAACTTTGCATAGTTCTTTCTTCTATGGTGAATAATTTATGTAAAAAATGTTTTGCAGGATGATAATAGATGTGGAATAAACAATTGTATTTGAACGGATATAATGGATGCTTCAGGTATCTGGGCCAAACTCTGCCAGCAATCTTAGACAACCCTACACCATTGGGCCTGTTCCATCATAAGAGATTCAAACAAGACACCAAATGACTTATTTCGATATACGTTCTTGGCCTATTTATAAGTTCATCCATAGGAGTATGAAGCCTTTGATTAAGTTGAACTGGAATCCAGCATGAGTTATCCCATTAGCATGAGGGTTTTTGTACATATATTGCTGATATGAGAAATTAACAAAAAGAAAGACATTTGGCCATAAATTGGTGTCATTTTCCAAATGTCTTTTTTTTTTTATATCAGGATTCTCTCCCTTTAAGATCACTCTCCAGTCTTCACCAGCCCAGTATTGGAAAAGTCCTTTTTTCCAAATGTCTGGATTGTGCTAATGACACATGCCAAAATGGTCAGAGGAGGCTTGGATACTGATCAGTGTTGGTGCTGGAACTAACGGACAATCAGAAAACTCCACGGTGGTCACGTACATGTGTCATCTATGGGAACAAAAAGTCATGCTGCCCACAAAAAGCAGATCTAATTCTGACTTCACATTCCAGGCATGTCTGCAGTGCACATTCCAGACATGGAATATTTGCAGGTGCTTCATCAGTTAGCATCTGGATCCCAGCAAGTGGTCTATCCACCCAGGGTTTTTCAAGCGATCTGTCAAAGGTGGGATAAGTGGACCTCCTGGCGTCCAGTTTCAAAAACAACTGGACAGGTTTGTTACCAGAACAGGGATCCTAAAGCCTTCACAGTGGCTGTTCTGATGACTCCCTGGGGTCAGTTTCACCTGATTTCCTCTTTTCTGCATCTCAAGAAGAGAGATGGAATTTTTATTGCACCAAACTTGCACAGGAGGTCATAATACTAAAATAGTCTGGCTCCTGGCAGATTCCCTGAAGGATCTACCTGCTGTTTCAGGGACACATGTACCATCCTGTTTCATAGTTACTGGCTTTAATTGCTTGACTGTTGAAGCCCAGGTCCTGCAGGACACAGTTCTTTCCGACTCTTTTATCCATACCCTTTTGGAGACAGGGATAGCATCTTCCCATTACATTTACCACCACACATTAAAAGCATACTTTCTGCAGGTCCAAAGGGTTTCACCCAATGAAGTATTCTGTTGGATGGGTTCTGGCATTTTTTTAGTTGAGTCTGGACATGTCTGTGGCCTTAGGTACCATTAAGGTTTAAAACGCAGCCTTATCAGTTCACTTTCAGACAATGCTTACTTTTCATTCCTTGGTGAGGGCCTTTGTGCAGGAGGTCGCTTGCTTTGTTTCTCCTGTGCACATTCCATTGATTCTATTGGACCTCAACATGGTTTTGTAATTTCTATAGAACCTAGTACCCATTGTTTCAGCTTACAGGCTTTCTAAATTAGCGGCCTTATTCTGTGATGAGCCATTTCTTAAGCCACACAGGGAAAAGGTGGTTCTGTGACTTCAAGCTTTTTGCTCAAGGTGGTCTCTTCTTTGCACATTACCCAGGACAATGCGCTACCATCTTTCTTTTTGATCCTAACACCTTATAGAGATTGTTCCCGATTGTTTGGGTGTGGTTTGGGCTGTAAAAAAACACTCCCTGTTTATCCCACTAGAAGGTTTGAATAAGCGGCAGGCTGCTTCTTGTTCCACCCATGCTAGGTGGATTTGTCAGTTCTTATCCTGGACCTATGATCTTATTATGCTATCAGAAGTGGTAGCTGTTGTTGGGCCTTTCAAAATCTGATTCCAGTTTCCCTGGTCTTTGAGGCAGCCACATGGTTTTGTGTTCACACATTTTCTAAGTTCTAGTGGGTAGATGTTCAGGCCAGCAGATTCTCGCTTCAGTCAAAGGGTTATTCAGGCAGCCCTATGAGCTGTCCTCTCCCGGTGTGTTTGTTGGATTTATTTATTGGTTGGGTTGGTACTGTTGGCTGTTCTTTATTGGGTTGTCCACCTCAATCCTGTGTCCCTTGATATACGTTAAAGATAATAGGACTTTGGACTTATCGGTTAAATCTTTTTCTTTAAGTACATGACTTGACTTAGGTCCCTTCCCCTCATGTCTAAAGTTGTCCATAATCTATGCTGAATCCCCTGTCTTCACAGTCAAGGTGGATGGGGAACCCCCCACTGCGCTATTGTATTCTAACAGTGAGGAGACTGTCCCACTGTCTGAATACACAGATCAGTGTTGCAACCTATTTCCTGCAGCGCTGATCAAGTGGCTTTTATTCAGTGGGGGAGGTTGAACAGAAGTCAATTGGTCAATCCCTTCTGAACCGGCTGAATTCTGATACAAATGTGACCATCTTTAGATCTCCTGTATTGTTTGCAACAAAACTAAAGGCGTGCTAGGAGTAGGAAGGGTAATGCAGGGCTAGATTTTCAGCTTTGCTTTTCAGAGTCTCCAATCACCTGAAGGTGGAGCATAACTCTTTGGTCTAAGAATTAGCCGATCCTATGTCCTGTGATGTACTTCAAGAAAAATGTTTTACAGGTAAGTAAAAATAAAATTTTCTTTATAAGCAGTCCCGCACAGTAAAATGGAAAAATAATGTATTTCTATTAAACTGGTAAATGTTATTAAATTGTAGACTTAAAGCATTACTTGGGGAGGTTTTCTGGTCTGAAGATGTAAAAATTTCTTCAGCTAAGGTGTAAATGTTATCTTTAAATTAAATGGTTTCTTTTTTAGATCACATTCCGTGATAAAAGAGCTATGCTTTGATTGATTGAGTTAATCTAACAAAGTCTTGCAAGCCTAAACTAGTTACTAAACCAGTTTCAGTGCAAGATTGTAATGATTAGTGTATATAGTCCCAGAGGTATTCATTATAGACAGAATTGCTCTTGTTGCCTTGCATAGAGAAGCTAGATTTTCAATGAGAAATAAAAGGCTGCCTGTAAAAATAGACTATCTAATTAAGTTAAACTACTCTAGCATTTGGCTTGACATCTTCATTATTCAAAATTAAAAAGATGCTTCACTTGAGTACACAACTTACTATTGTTTATATTGTTGGAGTTTTGATAATTCCTAGGAAGGGTTGTTTTCTAGCATGAATTTTCCAACCAGGAGTGTACATTAAAAATAATGTAGTAAAACTGTTTACCTGCCAGCCTGTCTGTCTGTATATATAAACCTAATGGGAACCATGTGGCAAGGTCTGAAAGGGTAGAGAAATTCAGAGTGCCAAGAAGAACAGAGCAGCAGAACTTTTGTGTTATGATTTCCAACATGGAACACACTCAGCTTCTACACAGAATAGGTGATCAAAAAATTGAAAAAATAATAAAATTTTACCATACAGCATCATAATTTAGAGAATCTTTTGAAAAGGTAGAGAATCATTTGAATTTGAATCTTTCATCCTTTGATACATGACAGCACTGCTCCAGTAACTGTTTCAAATCGCTTCTGAAGGTGGGTTTCCTGATGTTTACAAGAGTTAAGCTGGCCATAGCTGAATTGAAATTCTGCTGGTCCAGCAGGATGCAGATGAATTTCAAATCATCTTTAGCTGTTCCCACGCGAGAGAAGTCGACTTAATGATCATCTTATCTCTAACTGGAATGTTGGAAAATTGTGGCTGTGGCTAGTCGACTGATTAGTGTATTCTGACAGTGGAGGAGTCCCCGCCATCAGAATACAATAGTACAGCATCCGATTTTAGATTTTAAAACATTGTAACTAACATTCAAAATATCATTATCTTATTATCCCCTTGGTGCCGGAGCCTCCCCGCTGTTTAAGGGTTTTCAGATGGCGGGAAATGGGGGACTATAATCATATGACCATGTGATGGGTGACCCCAGCGGTCACATGATCGGAATGCTTTCCGTTAGCCACCATAACTGTGTCGGGAGTACGTAGGGCGTGCGCTCTAAGCACATCTGTGTTTGCAAGGTGGTACACAAATATGCGCCACTTGGGGCCAAGAGGCTGCATATTTGCATGCCATTGGCGCCAACAGGTTGAATATTAAATGGAGTTTTAATCATTAGGTTTATAATTAAACCTTCATTGCCAGAGCCTTTTTTTTTTGCACATATTAAAATCCACATTTTGATACACGTTAACACATTTTATATCACCAAAAAAAATTGTAAGCAGAGACTCTGTAGAATAAAATTGTGGTAGTTGCGATTAGTTATGTCACACAATATTTGCAATATTTGTACTTCTTTTAAAGAGGGTGAATCTTGATGTTAAATTCTGGCCATTTTATGGGGCTTGTATACATTAGTCACTATTAACCACTGTTAAAAAGGCATGGGGAGTTGGGCACTGCCATGGGGGACACATACAATGCAAGCTATTTTTTTTTAAATACCACACGACAGGCAGAGGATTTATTTCATGTAGCTTTAAGGACAACATTGAAAATACAAATCTTCTAAATAACAAGCATAGGAATACCTTAACAATGTATGGTGTTACAAAGCTGTGTTATTTTTACAGATAGGCTCAGCAACAATGTACACTAATAGCATATATATGCCTGTGGAATTCATTATTTAAGTTTGGGAAAAGTTTTTAAGGTAATTTGATTACCAGCGAAAAATTAGCCAGTAGTTTGCCATGGCTGTTTTGTTCCTGTTCTTGCTGATACAAAACCTTTTTGCCACTACCCCATTTCCATCAAGCTCTCATTAAGAATTTAGAGACTGCAGATGACACAGCATCAGGACGTTTTTAAGGAGGGAAAATTATCTGAATTATACAAAAGAAAGAAAGTAGAGGCAGGTATTTTACTGCAAGCATTAGGATACTGAAGATTATAAAACAGTATAAAATTGGCCAGCCGAAGGAAAATTTTGGATAGTAATGCTAGGCCAAAATAACTAAAGACAAAGTGTGCAGGATAGGGTGTTGCTTAGTGATATTGTTATACTGTTCTTGCACCTTACTTTTCTTCCTTTTAAATTTTGCATCTATGTGCTGTGGCCAAAATTCCCCTCCAAGAACAGACACTTAGTAACAAATAAGTGAATGCTTTGACCTAAATAATCTAAATACAAAAAAAAGAAATTAAATGAAAGCCCAATTTTGTTTGAAGGGGAGCCTTACTGCAAAAAAGAAGGATAACTATGAATCGGACAGCAGCTACCTCAACCGCAAAATGAAGTAATAAAAAAAAAACTGCAATAAGAACAAAGAAGAGAAAGCAAAGGGGTTCATTGCTCAAAGCGCTAGCGTTAAAAATTAAAATACCCCCCCCCCCTACTATGATCACTCCTTATTGATCCTTCTAAGCCTGCTGAGCATAGTTCAAAGGCCATGCAGAGCATTATTGTTTAAAAAATTCTCCTGGACTGAACTGCACATAAATTGGCTGGGGCCCTAAACCTCAAACCTGCAGGATTCACCTCAAAAATAAAACCTCATGCCTATTTATTAATACCCCTAAAATCCCAACATTGGTGTTTCAAATGCATTTCATTTTTTGCTGACAATCTGACAATGCTATTATGGCCAAGGGATAAATATATTCACTTTATATATATAGTATATATTTCAGTACATGAAAAATGCCTTGTGTGTCCAAGGTAGATTGCACAAAACTGTTGAGAGAGATAAAAAGAAAGTTGTGCCCTGAAAGATAATATGGTTTTGATAACTGCAGCTTGATAAATTAGCCTGCTGAGTGCTTTTAAATGAAGATGATCTATTAGTGTTGTCGAACATGTGAAATAAGACAAAAAGTTGTTTTCAGGATCATTGACTTAAACATATCAATGGCACTGTTGGACAATTCTTGCTGAGAGTTGAAATGATTTATGTAATGGACTCCAGGTTTCCACAGTAATGCATTAAGTTCTAAAACTATTGAGACTAAGTCATGCTGAGACAAAAGACTCTTCATTCTCAATGTATTCCATTCAGAAATTAAAGATAAGGTTCATCCTTTTTAAACTTCTCAAACTGTTCTCTGTGAAACATATTATCATAATATTTAAATGTCTACAAAGTAAAAGATGTATTTAATGAGCTCTGCGGTATACGGTGTATTACATATTCACAAGCGTTTAATTTAATAACATTAGATGTGGGAGAACAAAATGCAATCAAAACACACTGGTTATCAAAAAAAGTAAAACCTCTCACTGTATAGCTGTGTACAAAGATCATTCATGAATCGTTCACAAGTCTGGGAAGCACTCTCTTATGACCCTAGGTAGCTTTACTCCTTTGAATTGAATTTCCAAAACAGTGGAATTATTATTGGAATATTGCATGGAACTATTATACAGCCTTTCATTCCACCAGCAGAGATTTTAGTTCCTTTTCACAACTTAATTTAAGCCAGTTAAAAAAAATTTTTGTTTGCAGGATAAATTAAGCTATAATTTATACACAGGAGTGGATGACCTATAAGCTATGGCTTATCCCTTATTGTATGACTAATTGAATGTTCAGTCAACAAAGTGAGACAAAGGCATGCATCCATTGCTGAGCTCTTTTGTTAGCTTACCCGTAGCACTTTGTGATTCCTTTATGTATCAAATATTTGTATATTGTATATATAAATAATTAAAAAACTGATATAAAATAACAATTTAACCACTTGCTTACTGGGCACTTAAACCCCCCTCCTGCCCAGACCAATTTTCAGCTTTCAGCGCTGATGCACTTTGAATGACAATTGCGCGGCCATACAACACTGTACCCAAATGAAATTTTTATAATTTTTTCCCACAAATAGAGCTTTCTTTTGGTGGTATTTAGTTACAGCTGGGAGTTTTATTTTTTGCTAAACAAACAAAAAATTATGCAAAAAAAAATGAAAATCATGTTTAATAGTTTGTTATAAAATTTTGCAAACAGGTCATTTTTCTCCTTCATTGAAATGTGCTGATGAGGCGGCACTGGTGGGCACTGATAGGCGGCACTGGTGGGCACTGATAGGCACAGTTAAGGCGACACTAATAGGCACAGATAAGGTGGCACCTATAGGCACAGATAAGGCAGTACTGATGGGCACAGATAAGGCGGCACTGATGGGCAAAAATGTGCACTGATAGGTGGCACTGATGGGTGGCACGGATGGGTGACAAGGATGGGTGGCACTAAGGGGCACTGATAGGTACCACTGATAGATGGGACTGATGGGCACTGCTAGGTGGCACTGATAGGTTGCTCTGATAGGTGGCACTGCTGGGCACTGATGGGCGGCACTGATGGGCACTGATGGGCACTGGTAGATGACACTGATGGGCACGGATATGTGGCACTGAGGTGCAGCACTGTTGTTGATGCAGATTGTGGGCACTGATAGGTGGCACTGTGGGCACTGATAGGTGGCACTGTGGGTACTGATGTATGGCACTGTGGGCACTGATGTATGGCACTATGGGCACTGATGGGTGGCACTGCTGGGTGGCACTTTTATTAAGAACTGGCTGGTACTGGCAGGGGGCAGGTGGGCACTGATAAGTTGGCCGTGATCGGGACTGATGTTTGATTTTTTTTTCTCTCCTCACGCTGTCAGCGCGAGGAGGAAAAATAGCCGATTACGGTTCTGTTTTGTCACATGATCAGCTGTCATTGGCTGACAGCTGATCACGTGGTAACGGTCGGGATCGGCCCCTTGCTCGGATCCGTGATCAGACGAGTCTCATAGACTCGCCGATCACAGAGCGCACCGCGCGCGCCCCTCAGGGGGCGCGCAGGGCGCTTGTGCACGGGACGACATCAATAGACATCGTCCTGGCAAAGCAGGTCCGCACTGTAGCCGTCATTCGGCTATAGTGCGGATCTCTAGTGGTTAAAAATGTATAAAAAAAAAGTATAATATAGTTTAAACATAGACAACACCATTGAATAGCAGACTGCAATTTTTAAGACACAGCATATTGTTTTAATAAAAATGTTTTTATTAATGACTTTAAAATATAATATATAGTACTGTTACATAGAACTGTGTGCTGTGTCTTGTCCGTAAGAAGATAGTCTTTAAGGGGGTTGACGCGTTTTCTGGACACAAGTCCACTTCATCAGGAGCCATCAACATCTAATTTATAATATAGAATATAGTTTAACTTTAAGAGTAAAAAGGTTTTGTTTTGCCATTTTATTTGTTGTGGATGGTATATATATATATATATATATATATATATATATATATATATATATATATATATATATTGCATTTATTTATTTATTTTCAGGGAGCAGAAATATCAAGAAATAAAGATTTTGCCATTAATAGTCCCAGAGACCTATTCTTTTTGGAAGGACTGGACTTTTAGGTCTCATTTACACTTGCGGCTGGGGGGGCAAAAAAAACAGGCAGTTGATTTTGTGTTTTTGCCACCACCTGACTGCCCCTTACCCTAACATTGTTTCCAGAGGGGGTGGTACACATGCTGTGGTTGCAATTGTTTGCTTCATGGCTGTATGAAAAATTATACCATAGGTTGCCATCGGTGGGCAGTACACCACCAAATACGACACATTTCAGTGAATGGGGCCATGCCACTACCACCCTGCAATCATATGTGTAGTGCACGCAGTTGTGGAATGGTGGTGTGACCCTTCAAGTTTAAAACAGGTGTGTTGAAGGTGAAATATCACCCCCAAGCTGCCTGTTAAATGCTTCTAAAAAGCGATCTACCATGGATATTTTTTTCAGAGTAGCAACAATGACAGCCACAAGTGTTAACAAGCCCGCAGCAACTATTAGAATTATTGTGAAATGTGCATTACACTTTCTATACAAATGTGATCATTATATATTTTTCCTCCCTTTCTGTCCTTCTGAATTTACCCCGTCATCTTGCCAAATCATTCTTCATCACATCTTTTTCAGCGGAGGGCTGACAACACTTTTTGGCTGCTGCTCCACATCTGTCCGTTGGACAGTCTACTGGATATAGCTCAGCATAGTAAGACATCACTTCCATGACATCAATTGACTGCTAGTCCTTGCCCACCAACAGAGGAAAGAGGATGAAAAAGAAGGTTTGTGGTCATTCAACAGTAACAAAAAGAAGACATTTTTTTTTTCACTTTTTGAAAACTTGAATTGGCTAACAGACCTATCTCAGAGTTATATGTTTTGGCTATCAGAGTGCTGAGCCTTGATGTCAACTTTTATATTGACTATAATTCCAAACATATGCAATTTTTGTTTCAGACTAAATTTTTGGTATATAATTAACCACTTTCAGACCGGACCAATTTGCTGGTCAAAGACCAGACCACTTTTTGCGATTCGGCACTGCGTCGCTTTAACTGACAATTGCGCGGTCGTGCGACGTGGCTCCCAAACAAAATTGACGTCCTTTTTTTCCCACAAATAGAGCTTTCTTTTGGTGGTATTTGATCAACCCCTGCGGTTTTTATTTTTTGCGCTATAAACAAAAATAGACCGACAATTTTGAAAAAAACGCATTATTTTTTACTTTTTGTTATAATAAATATCCCCCAAAAATATATAAAAAAACATTTTTTTCCCTCAGTTTAGGCCGATACATATTCTTCTACATATTTTTGGTAAAAAAAATCGCAATAAGCGATTATTGATTGGTTTGCGCAAAAGTTATAGCGTTTACAAGATAGGGATAGTTTTATAGCATTTTTATTAATTATTTTTTAGTATTTTTTTTTTACTAGTAATGGCGGCGATCAGCGATTTTTATTGTGACTGCGACATTGTGGGGGACCCATCGGACATTTTTGACACATTTTTGGGACCATTGTCATTTATACAGTAATCACTGCTATATAAATGCAGTGATTCCTGTGTAAATGACACTGGCAGTGAAGGGGTTAACCAGTGGGTGGCAGTGTAGGGGTTAAGTGTTCCTAGGGGTGTGTTACTAACTGTGGGGGGGTTGGGCTTTCATTTAGTAAACACTTATCTCTGCTCCAATCACATGGAGCAAAGATCAGCGTCACTAGTTGCTAGGCAGAATGGAGAAATGCTGTTTACTCTGCATTTCCTCCTTTCGGCCGCTCCGTGAGACGATCGCGGGGATGCCCGCAGCGATCGAGTCCGCGGTTCCCGCGTTCGGACTCACGGGGGTCCCGACCAGCGCGGGAGCGTGCCGCCGGCGACGCGCTCCCGATGGCAGGGCGGCATTGAATATTGGACACACCTGTACGCCAATATGCCTGCCCGTGCCATTCTGTCGACGTACATCGTCGTGCGCTGGTCGGGAAGTGGTTAAGTTATGTTTCAACATTTTATGTCCAAATAACATATATCTCAAATATCAATTAGGTCTAAACA